>NC_134541.1:72636494-73010707 GCF_050624435.1 Tenrec ecaudatus | reverse complement strand
CCTGTCTTCCTGCGAGAATGCCTGCCTGCGAGAATGCCTGCCTGCCTGCCTGTCTGCCAGTCTGCGAGAATGCCTGCGTGCCTGCCTGCCTGCCTGCCTGCGACAATGCCTGCCTGCCTGCCTGCCTGCCTGCGACAATGCAAGCCTGCCTGCCTGCCTGCGACAATGCCTGCCTGCCTGCCTGCCTGCCTGCTTGCCTGCGACAAAGCCTGCCTTCCTGCCTGCCTGCCTACCTGCCTGCCTGCCTACCTGCCTGCCTGCCTACCTGCCTACTTACCTGTCTGCTACCTGCCTGCTACCTGCCTGCTACCTGCCTGCTACCTGCCTGCGAGAATGCCTGCCTGCCTGCATTCCTGCTAGAATGCCTGCCTGCCTGCCTGCCTGCCTGCCTGCCTGCCTGTCTGCCTGCCTGCCTGCGACAATGCCTGCCTGCCTGCCTGCCTGCCTGCCTGCGACAATGCCTGCCTGCCTGCCTGCCTGCCTGCGACAATGCCTGCCTGCCTGCCTGCCTGCGAGAATGCTTGCCTGCCTACCTGCCTGCCTACCTGCCTGCCTACCTGCTTGCCTACCTGCCTGCCTGCCTACCTGCCTGCCTGCCTACCTGCCTGCCTGCCTACCTGCCTACCTACCTGCCTGCTACCTGCCTGCTACCTGCCTGCTACCTGCCTGCTACCTGCCTGCGAGAATGCCTGCCTGCCTGCATTCCTGCTAGAATGCCTGCCTGCCTGCCTGCCTCCCTGCCTGCCTGCCTGCCTGCCTGTCTTCCTGCGAGAATTCCTGCCTGCGAGAATGCCTGCCTGCCTGCCTGCCTGCCAGTCTGCGAGAATGCCTGCGTGCCTGCCTGCCTGCCTGCCTGCCTGCCTGCGACAATGCCTGGCTGCCTGCCTGCCTGCCTGTCTGCCTGCCTGCCTGCGACAATGCCTGCCTGCCTGCCTGCCTGCCTGCCTGCCTGCCTGCCTGCCTGCCTGCGACAATGCCTGCCTGCCTGCCTGCCTGCGACAATGCCTGCCTGCCTGCCTGCCTGCCTGCCTGCCTGCCTGCCTGCGACAAAGCCTGCCTTCCTGCCTGCCTGCCAACCTGCCTGCCTGCCTACCTGCCTGCCTGCCTACCTGCCTACCTACCTGCCTGCTACCTGCCTGCTACCTGCCTGCTACCTGCCTGCTACCTGCCTGCTACCTGCCTGCTACCTGCCTGCTACCTGCCTGTGAGAATGCCTGCCTGCCTGCATTCCTGCTAGAATGCCTGTCTGCCTGCCTGCCTCCCTGTCTGCCTGCCTGCCTGTCTTCCTGCGAGAATGCCTGCCTGCCTGCCTGCCTGCCAGTCTGCGAGAATGCCTGCGTGCCTGCGTGCCTGCCTGCCTGCCTGCCTGCCTGCGACAATGCCTGCCTGCCTGCCTGACTGCCTGCCTGCCTCCGAAAATGCCTGCCTGCCTGCCTGCCTGCGACAATGCCTGCCTGCCTGCCTGCCTGCGACAATGCCTGCTTGCCTGCCTTCCTGCCTGCCTGCCTGCCTGCGACAAAGCCTGCCTTCCTGCCTGCCTGCCTGCCTGCCTACCTGCCTGGCTGCCTACTGCCTGCCTGCCTACCTGCCTGCCTGCCTACCTGCCTGCCTGCTACCTGCCTGCGAGAATGCCTGCCTGCCTGCATTCCTGCTAGAATGCCTGCCTGCCTGAGTGCCTCCCTGCCTGCCTGCCTGCCTGCCTGCCTGTCTTTCTGCGAGAATGCCTGCCTGCGAGAATGCCTGTCTGCCTGCCTGCCTGCCAGTCTGCGAGAATGCCTGCGTGCCTGCCTGCCTGCCTGCCTGCCTGCGACAATGCCTGCCTGCCTGCCTGCCTGCCTGCCTGCCTGCCTGCCTGCCTCTCTGCGACAATGCCTGCCTGCCTGCCTGCCTGCCTGCCTGCCTGCCTGCCTGCCTGCGACAATGCCTGCCTGCCTGCCTGCCTGCGACAATGCCTGCCTGCCTGCCTGCCTGCCTGCCTTCGACAATGCCTGCCTGCCTGCCTGCCTGCGACAATGCCTGCCTGCCTGCCTGCCTGCCTGCCTGCCTACCTGCCTGCCTGCCTGCGACAAAGCCTGCCTTCCTGCCTGCCTGCCTACCTGCCTGCCTGCCTACCTGCCTGCCTGCCTACCTGCCTGCCTGCCTACCTGCCTACCTACCTGCCTGCTACCTGCCTGCTACCTGCCTGCTACCTGCCTGCTACCTGCCTGCTACCTGCCTGCGAGAATGCCTGCCTGCCTCCATTCCTGCTAGAATGCCTGCCTGCCTGAGTGCCTCCCTGCCTGCCTGCCTTCCTGCCTGTCTTCCTGTGAGAATGCCTGCCTGCGAGAATGCCTGCTGCCTGCCTGCCTGCCTGCCTGCATGCCTGCGAGAATGCTTGCCTGCCTACCTGCCTGCCTACCTGCCTGCCTACCTGCCTGCCTACCTGCCTGCCTGCCTACCTGCCTGCCTGCCTACCTGCCTGCCTACCTACCTGCCTGCTACCTGCCTGCTACCTGCCTGCTACCTGCCTGCTACCTGCCTGCGAGAATGCCTGCCTGCCTGCATTCCTGCTAGAATGCCTGCCTGCCTGAGTGCCTCCCTGCCTGCCTGCCTGCCTGCCTGCCTGTCTTCCTGCGAGAATGCCTGCCGGCCTGCCTGCCTGCCAGTCTGCGAGAATGCCTGCGTTCCTGCCTGCCTGCCTGCCTGCCTGCGACAATGTCTGCCTGCCTGCCTGCGACAATGCCTGCCTGCCTGCCTGCCTGCGACAATGCCTGCCTGCCTGCGACAATGCCTGCCTGCCTGCCTGCCTGCCTGCGACAATGCCTGCCTGCCTGCCTGCCTGCCTGCGACAAAGCCTGCCTTCCTGCCTGCCTGCCTACCTGCCTGCCTCCCTACCTGCCTGCCTGCCTACCTGCCTACCTACCTGCCTACTACCTGCCTGCTACCTGCCTGTTACCTGCCTGCTACCTGCCTGCTACCTGCCTGCTACCTGCCTGTGAGAATGCCTGTCTGCCTGCATTCCTGCTAGAATACCTGCCTGCCTGCCTGCCTCCCTGCCTGCCTGCCTGCCTGCCTGCCTGTCTTCCTGCGAGAATGCCTGCCTGCGAGAATGCCTGCCTGCCTGCCTGCCTGCCAGTCTGCGAGAATGCCTGCGTGCCTGCCTGCCTGCCTGCCTGCCTGCCTGTCTGCGACAATGCCTGCCTGCCTGCCTGCCTGCCTGCCTGCGAAAATGCCTGCCTGCCTGCCTGCCTGCCTGCCTACGACAAAGCCTGCCTTCCTGCCTGCATGCCTGCCTGCCTGCGACAATGCCTGCCGGCCTGCCTGCGACAATGCCTGCGACAATACCTGCCTGCCTGCCTGCGACAATGCCTGCCTACGAGAATGCCTGCCTGCGTGCCTGGGAGATTGCCTGCCTGCGAGAATGCCTGCCTGCCTGCCTACCTACCTACCTGCCTGCCTACCTGCCTGCGAGAATTCCTGCCTGCCTACCTGCCTGCGAGAATACCTACCTACCTGCATTGCTGCGAGAATGCCTGCCTACCTGCGAGAATGCCTGCTGCCTGCCTGCCTGCCTGCCTGCCTGTGAGAATGCTTGCCTGCCTACCTGCCTGCCTACCTGCCTGCCTACCTGCCTGCCTGCCTACCTGCCTCCCTCCCTACCTGCCTGCCTGCCTACCTGCCTGCTACCTGCCTGCTACCTGCCTGCTCCCTGCCTGCTACCTGCCTGCGAGAATGCCTGCCTGCCTGCATTCCTGCTAGAATGCCTGCCTACCTGAGTGCCTCCCCGCCTGCCTGCCTGCCTGCCTGCCTGTCTTCCTGCGAGAATGCCTGCCTGCGAGAATGCCTGCCTGCCTGCCTGCCTGCCAGTCTGCGAGAATGGCTGCATGCCTGCCTGCCTGCGACAATGCCTGACTGCCTGCCTGCCTGCCTGCCTGCCTGCCTGCGACAATGCCTGCCTGGCTGCCTGCCTGCCTGCCTGCGACAATGCCTGCCTGCCTGCCTGCCTGCGACAATGCCTGCCTGCCTGCCTGCCTGCGACAAAGCCTGCCTTCCTGCCTGCCTGCCTGCCTGCGACAAAGCCTGCCTTCCTGCCTGCCTGCCTACCTGCCTGCCTGCCTGCCTGCCTGCCTGCCTGCCTGCCTGCCTGCTTGCCTGCCAGCGAGAATGCCTGCCTGGCTGCCTGCCTGCCTGCCTGCCTGCCTGCGAGAATGCCTGCCTGCCTGCCTGCCTGCCTGCCTGCCTGGCTGCGACAATGCCTGCCTGCCTGCCTGCGACAATGCCTGCGACAATGCCTGCCTGCCTGCCTGCGACAATGCCTGTGACAATGCCTGCCTGCCTGCCTGCGACAATGCCTGCCTACGAGAATGCCTGCCTGCGTGCCTGGGAGATTGCCTGCCTGCGAGAATGCCTGCCTGCCTGCCTGCCTGCCTACCTGCCTGCCTACCTGCCTGCGAGAATTCCTGCCTGCCTACCTGCCTGCGAGAATACCTACCTGCCTGCCTTCCTGCGAGAATGCCTGCCTACCTGCGAGAATGCCTGCTGCCTGCCTGCCTGCCTGCCTGCCTGCGAGAATGCTTGCCTGCCTACCTGCCTGCCTACCTGCCTGCCTACCTGCCTGCCTACTTGCCTGCCTGCCTACCTGCCTGCCTGCTTACCTGCCTGCCTGCCTACCTGCCTGCCTGCCTACCTGCCTACTTACCTGCCTGCTACCTGCCGGCTACCTGCCTGCTACATGCCTGCTACCTGCCTGCTACCTGCCTGCTACCTGCCGGCTACCTGCCTGCTACCTGCCTGCGAGAATGCCTGCCTGCCTTCATTCCTGCTAGAATGCCTGCCTGCCTCCCTGCCTGCCTGCCTGCCTGCCTGCCTGTCTGCCTGTCTTCCTGCGAGAATGCCTGCCTGCGAGAATGCCTGCCTGCCTGCCTGCCTGCCAGTCTGCGAGAATGCCTGTGTGCCTGCCTGCCTGCCTGCCTGCCTGCGACAATGCCTGCCTGCCTGCCTGCCTGCCTGCCTGCGACAACGCCTGCCTGCCTGCCTGCCTGCCTGCATGCCTGCGACACTGCCTGCCTGCCTGCCTGCCTTCGACAATGCCTGCCTGCCTGCCTGCCTGCCTGCCTGCCTGCCTGCCTGCCTGCCTGCCTGCCTGCCTGCCTGCCTGCGACAAAGCCTGCCTTCCTGCCTTCCTGCCTACCTGCCTGCCTGCCTACCTGCCTGCCTGCCTACCTGCCTACCTACCTGCCTGCTACCTGCCTGCTACCTGCCTGCTACCTGCCTGTTACCTGCCTGCTACCTGCCTGCGAGAATGCCTGCCTGCCTGTCTTCCTGCGAGAATGCCTGCCTGCGAGAATGCCTGCCTGCCTGCCTGCCTGCCAGTCTGTGAGAATGCCTGCGTGCCTGCCTGCCTGCCTGTCTGCCTGCCTGCGACAATGCCTGCCTGCCTGCCTGCCTGCCTGCCTGCCTGTCTGCCTGCCTGCCTGCGACAATGCCTGCCTGCCTGCCTGCCTGCCACAATGCCTGCCTGCCTGCCTGCCTGACTACCTGCCTGCCTGCCTGCCTGCCTGCGACAAAACCTGCCTTCCTGCCTGCCTGCCTGCCTACCTGCCTGCCTGCCTGCCTGCCTGCCTGCCTGCCTGCCTGCGACAATGCCTGCCTGCCTGCCAGCCTGCCTGCCTGCCTGCCTGCCTGCCTGCCTGCCTGCCTGCCTGCCTGCCTGCCTGCCTGCCTGCCTGCCTGCCTGCCTGCCTGCGAAAATGCCTGCCTGTCTGCCTGCCTGCCTGCCTGCGACTATGCCTGCCTGCCTGCCTGGGAGAATGCCTGCCTGCCTGCCTGCCTGCCTGCCTGCCTGCCTGCCTGCCTGCCTGCCTGCCTGCCTGCGAGAATGCCTGCCTGCCTGCCTGCCTGCCTGCCTGCCTGCCTGCCTGCCTGCCTGCCTGCCTGCCTGCCTGCGAGAATGCCTGCCTGCCTGCCTGCCTGCCTGCCTGCCTGCGAGAATGCCTGCCTGCCTGCCTGCCTACCTGCCTGCCTGCCTACCTGCCTGCCTGCCTACCTGCCTGCCTGCCTACCTGCCTGCCTGCTACCTGCCTGCGAGAATGCCTGCCTGCCTGCATTCCTGCTAGAATGCCTGCCTGCCTGAGTGCCTCCCTGCCTGCCTGCCTTCCTGCCTGTCTTCCTGTGAGAATGCCTGCCTGCGAGAATGCCTGCTGCCTGCCTGCCTGCCTGCCTGCATGTCTGCGAGAATGCTTGCCTGCCTACCTGCCTGCCTACCTGCCTGCCTACCTGCCTGCCTACCTGCCTGCCTGCCTACCTGCCTGCCTGCCTACCTGCCTGCCTGCCTACCTGCCTACCTACCTGCCTGCTACCTGCCTGCTACCTGCCTGCTACCTGCCTGCTACCTGCCTGCTACCTGCCTGCGAGAATGCCTGCCTGCCTGCATTCCTGCTAGAATGCCTGCCTGCCTGCCTGTCTTCCTGCGAGAATGCCTGCCGGCCTGCCTGCCTGCCAGTCTGCGAGAATGCCTGCGTGCCTGCCTGCCTGCCTGCCTGCCTGCGACAATGCCTGCCTGCCTGCGACAATGCCTGCCTGCCTGCCTGCCTGCGACAATGCCTGCCTGCCTGCCTGCCTGCGACAATGCCTGCCTGCCTGCCTGCCTGCCTGCCTGCCTGCCTGCGACAAAGCCTGCTTTCCTAACTGCCTGCCTACCTGCCTGCCTCCCTACCTGCCTGCCTGCCTACCTGCCTACCTACCTGCCTGCTACCTGCCTGCTACCTGCCTGCTACCTGCCTGTTACCTGCCTGCTACCTGCCTGCGAGAATGCCTGCCTGCCTGTCTTCCTGCGAGAATGCCTGCCTGCGAGAATGCCTGCCTGCCTGCCTGCCTGCCAGTCTGCGAGAATGCCTGCGTGCCTGCCTGCCTGCCTGTCTGCCTGCCTGCGACAATGCCTGCCTGCCTACCTGCCTGCCTGCCTGCCTGTCTGCCTGCCTGCCTGCGACAATGCCTGCCTGCCTGCCTGCCTGCCACAATGCCTGCCTGCCTGCCTGCCTGACTGCCTGCCTGCCTGCCTGCCTGCGATAAAACCTGCCTTCCTGCCTGCCTGCCTGCCTGCCTGTCTGCCTGCCTGCCTGCCTGCCTGCCTGCCTGCCTGCCTGCCTGCCTGCCTGCGACAATGCCTGCCTGCCTGCCTGCCTGCCTGCGACAATGCCTGCCTGCCTGCCTGCCTGCCACAATGCCTGCCTGCCTGCCTGCCTGACTGCCTGCCTGCCTGCCTGCCTGCGACAAAACCTGCCTTCCTGCCTGCCTGCCTGCCTACCTGCCTGCCTGCCTGCGACAATGCCTGCCTGCCTGCCAGCCTGCCTGCCTGCCTGCCTGCCTGCGACAATGCCTGCCTGTCTGCCTGCCTGCCTGCCTGCGACAATGCCTGCCTGCCTGCCTGGGAGAATGCCTGCCTGCCTGCCTGCCTGCCTGCCTGCCTGCCTGCCTGCCTGCCTGCCTGCCTGCGAGAATGCCTGCCTGCCTGCCTGCCTGCCTGCCTGCCTGCTTGCCTGCCTGCCTGCCTGCCTGCCTGCGAGAATGCCTGCCTGCCTGCCTGCCTGCCTGCCTGCGAGAATGCCTGCCTGCCTGCCTGCCTGCCTGCCTGCGAGAATGCCTGCCTGCCTGCCTGCCTACCTGCCTGCCTGCCTACCTGCCTGCCTGCCTACCTGCCTGCCTGCCTACCTGCCTGCCTGCTACCTGCCTGCGAGAATGCCTGCCTGCCTGCATTCCTGCTAGAATGCCTGCCTGCCTGAGTGCCTCCCTGCCTGCCTGCCTTCCTGCCTGTCTTCCTGTGAGAATGCCTGCCTGCGAGAATGCCTGCTGCCTGCCTGCCTGCCTGCCTGCATGTCTGTGAGAATGCTTGCCTGCCTACCTGCCTGCCTACCTGCCTGCCTACCTGCCTGCCTACCTGCCTGCCTGCCTACCTGCCTGCCTGCCTACCTGCCTGCCTGCCTACCTGCCTACCTACCTGCCTGCTACCTGCCTGCTACCTGCCTGCTACCTGCCTGCTACCTGCCTGCTACCTGCCTGCGAGAATGCCTGCCTGCCTGCATTCCTGCTAGAATGCCTGCCTGCCTGAGTGCCTCCCTGCCTGCCTGCCTGCCTGCCTGCCTGTCTTCCTGCGAGAATGCCTGCCGGCCTGCCTGCCTGCCAGTCTGCGAGAATGCCTGCGTGCCTGCCTGCCTGCCTGCCTGCCTGCCTGCGACAATGCCTGCCTGCCTGCGACAATGCCTGCCTGCCTGCCTGCCTGCGACAATGCCTGCCTGCCTGCCTGCCTGCGACAATGCCTGCCTGCCTGCCTGCCTGCCTGCCTGCGACAAAGCCTGCTTTCCTAACTGCCTGCCTACCTGCCTGCCTCCCTACCTGCCTGCCTGCCTACCTGCCTACCTACCTGCCTGCTACCTGCCTGCTACCTGCCTGCTACCTGCCTGTTACCTGCCTGCTACCTGCCTGCGAGAATGCCTGCCTGCCTGTCTTCCTGCGAGAATGCCTGCCTGCGAGAATGCCTGCCTGCCTGCCTGCCAGTCTGCGAGAATGCCTGCGTGCCTGCCTGCCTGCCTGTCTGCCTGCCTGCCTACCTGCCTGCCTGCCTGCCTGTCTGCCTGCCTGCCTGCGACAATGCCTGCCTGCCTGCCTGCCTGCCACAATGCCTGCCTGCCTGCCTGCCTGACTGCCTGCCTGCCTGCCTGCCTGTGATAAAACCTGCCTTCCTGCCTGCCTGCCTGCCTGCCTGTCTGCCTGCCTGCCTGCCTGCCTGCCTGCCTGCGACAATGCCTGCCTGCCTGCCAGCCTGCCTGCCTGCCTGCCTGCCTGCATGCCTGCCTGCCTGCCTGCCTGCCTGCGACAATGCCTGCCTGCCTGCCTGCCTGCCTGCCTGCGACAATGCCTGCCTGCCTGCCTGGGAGAATGCCTGCCTGCCTGCCTGCCTGCCGGCCTGCCTGCCTTCCTGCCTGCCTGCGACAAAGCCTGCCTGCCTGCCTGCCTGCCTGCCTGCCTGCCTGCCTGCCTGCGACAATGCCTGCCTGCCTGCCTGCCTGCCTGCCTACCTGCCTGCCTACCTGCCTGCGAGAATTCCTGCCTGCCTACCTGCCTGCGAGAATACCTACCTGCCTGCCTTCCTGCGAGAATGCCTGCCTACCAGCGAGAATGCCTGCTGCCTGCCTGCCTGCCTGCCTGCCTGTGAAAATGCTTGCCTGCCTACCTGCCTGCCTACCTGCCTGCCTACTTGCCTGCCTACTTGCCTGCCTGCCTACCTGCCTGCCTGCTTACCTGCCTGCCTGCCTACCTGCCTGCCTGCCTACCTGCCTACTTACCTGCCTGCTACCTGCCTGCTACCTGCCTGCTACATGCCTGCTACCTGCCTGCTACCTGCCTGCTACCTGCCTGCTACCTGCCGGCTACCTGCCTGCTACCTGCCTGCTACCTGCCTGCGAGAATGCCTGCCTGCCTGCATTCCTGCTAGAATGCCTGCCTGCCTCCCTGCCTGCCTGCCTGCCTGCCTGCCTGTCTGCCTGTCTTCCTGGGAGAATGCCTGCCTGCGAGAATGCCTGCCTGCCTGCCTGCCTGCCAGTCTGCGAGAATGCCTGCGTGCCTGCCTGCCTGCCTGCCTGCGACAATGCCTGCCTGCCTGCCTGCCTGCCTGCCTGCGACAATGCCTGCCTGCCTGCCTGCCTGCCTGCATGCCTGCGACACTGCCTGCCTGCCTGCCTGCCTGCCTGCGACAATGCCTGCCTGCCTGCCTGCCTGCCTGCCTGCCTGCCTGCGACAAAGCCTGCCTTCCTGCCTGCCTGCCTACCTGCCTGCCTGCCTACCTGCCTGCCTGCCTACCTGCCTACCTACCTGCCTGCTACCTGCCTGCTACCTGCCTGCTACCTGCCTGTTACCTGCCTGCTACCTGCCTGTGAGAATGCCTGCCTGCCTGTCTAGCTGCGAGAATGCCTGCCTGCGAGAATGCCTGCCTGCCTGCCTGCCAGTCTGCGAGAATGCCTGCGTGCCTGCCTGCCTGCCTGCCTGCCTGCGACAATGCCTGCCTGCCTGCCTGCCTGCCTGCCTGCCTGCGACAATGCCTGCCTGCCAGCCTGCCTGCCTGCCTGCCTGCCTGTCTGCCTGCCTGCCTGAGACAATGCCTGCCTGCCTGCCTGCCTGCCACAATGCCTGCCTGCCTGCCTGCCTGCCTGCCTGACTGCCTGCCTGCCTGCCTGCGACAAAACCTGCCTTCCTGCCTGCCTGCCTGCCTGCCTGTCTGCCTGCCTGCCTGCCTGCCTGCCTGCCTGCCTGCCTGCCTGCCTGCCTGCCTGCCTGCCTGCCTGCCTGCCTGCCTGCCTGCGACAATGCCTGCCTGCCTGCCTGCCTGCCTGCCTGCCTGCCTGCCTGCCTGCCTGCCTGCCTGCCTGCGACAATGCCTGCCTGCCTGCCTGCCTGCCTGCCTGCGACAATGCCTGCCTGCCTGCCTGGGAGAATGCCTGCCTGCCTGCCTGCCTGCCTGCCTGCCTGCCTGCCTGCCTGCCTGCCTGCCTGCGACAATGCCTGCCTGCCTGCCTGCCTGCCTGCGACAATGCCTGCCTGCCTGCCTGCCTGCCTGCCTGCGACAATGCCTGCCTGCCTGCCTGCGACAATGCCTGCCTGCCGGCTAGCCTGCCTGCTTTCCTGCCTGCCTGCCTGTCTACCTGCCTGCCTGCCTGCCTGCCTGCATGCATGCCTGTCTGCGAGCCTGCCTGCCTGCGAGCCTGCCTGCCTGCGAGCCTGCCTGCTAGCCTGCTAGCTTTCTTGCCTGCTTGTCTGCCTGCCTGACTGCCTGCCTGCGAGCCTGCCTGCCTGTGCGAGGCTCTGAGCTTGCTTGCCTGCCTGCCTGCCACCGAGCGAGCATGTGAGCTTCCTTGCCTGCCTGCCTGCCTTCAAGCCTGCCTGCCTGCTAGACTTCCTGCTTGCCTGCCTTCCTGCCTGCCTGCCTGTCTACCTACCTGCCTGCCTGCCTGCCTGCCTGCAAGCCTTCCTGCCTGCCTGCCTGCCTGGCTGCCTGCATGCATTCCTGCCTACCTGACTGCGAGCCTGCCTGCCTGCGAGCCTGCCTGCCGGCCTGCCTGCCTGCGAGCCTGTGCCTGTGAGCCTGCTTGCCTGCCTGCCTGCCTGCGAGCCTCCTGCCGGCCTGCCTGCCTGCCTGTGAGCCTTCCTGCCTGCGAACCTGCCTGCCTGCCTGCCTGCGAGCCTGCGAGCTTGCTTGCCTGCTTGCCTGCCTGCCTGCCTGCGGCCTGCCTGCCTGCCTGAGAGCCTGTGAGCTTGCTTGCCTGCCTGCATGTATGCGAGCCTGCCTGCCTGCGAGCCTGCCTGCCTGCCTGCCTGCATGCATGCCTGCCTGCCTGCCTGCCTGTCTGCCTGCGAGCCTGCCTGCCTGCCTGCTACCCTGGCTGCCTGCCTGCCTGACTGCCTGCCTGCGAGCCTGCGAGCTTGCTTGCCTGCCTGCCTGCCTGCCTGCCTGCCTGCCTGCCTGCCTGCCTGCCTGCCTGCCTGCCTGCCTGCCTGCCTGCCTGCCTGCCTGCCTGCCTGCCTGCCTGCCTGCCTGCCTGCCTGCCTGCGAACCTTCCTGCCTACATGCTTGCGAGCCTGCCTGCCTGTCTGTCTGCATGCCTGCCTGCCTGCCTGCCTGCCTGCCTGCCTGCCTGCCTGGAAGCCTGCCTGCCTGCCTGCCTGCCTGCTAGCCTGGCTGCCATGGCTGCGTACCTGCCTGCCTGTCTGCCTGCCTGTGGTCTGCCTGCCTGCCTGCCTGCCTGCAAGCCAGCGAGATTGCTTGCCTGCCTGCCTGCCTGCCTGTGAACTTCCTGCCTACCTGCCTGCGAGTCTGCCTGCCTGCTTGCCAGCGAGCCTGCCTGGTGCGAGCCTGCCTGGTGCGAGCCTGCCTGCCTGCCTGCCTGCCTGCCTGCCTCCCTGCGAGCCTGCGAGCCTGTGAGCCTGCGAGCCTGCGAGCCTGCGAGCCTGCGAGCCTGCGAGCCTGCCTGCCTGCCAGTTACAGAAAGGGACTAACATCGTCCCTTTTCCCTATAGGGCACAGTCTAAAATGTCTGGTCTTTTCACAACAGACTCCATTTTGAGTCCTGCACCTCCATCTTAGCTCTCAAGGCTCTCCCCTAAGCGACCCCCTCCCCTGCTCAACCCCAAATTCCTGGAACCAGCTCGTCCCAAAGCCCGGATGTTTTCTGAAGATATGGTCACTCCACGCGTCCCTGACATATAAGTAAGATTAACGACCTTCTCCCTTCTGAAGCACCTGTGTGCGCAGACGCTCCCCAGCTTTGATCCTCCCCAGCTGTGCCTGCCAGCAGTGGGCATAAAAACGCGGCCAGGATTTTTCCCCCCTGCGCGGCTTCAATAGCTCAATACCCTGAGTTGCTGAAACCGCCCACAAGCTTCTCAATAAAGCCTGCTTCTAAAACTTCGTTAATTGCATCTTTGATTCTGTTTTCGCGTCCAAATAAACCTTATACACCGAGCCTCGAGAAGGCTTTGGGAGTCAAAATCCTCCCAGCCTCCAGGCAGCAGCGTCCCAGCACCCTCACAAATGCAGCCCGGGAAGGCAGGCGAGTTCCCAGGAAAGCAGGCACAGAGAGGCACGTCAAGTCCCGCACACCAGCAAGAAACGGCGCAAAGACGGACACCAGCAAGAAACGGCGCAAAGACGGACACCAGCAAGAAACGGCGCAAAGACGGACACCAGCAAGAAACGGCGCAAAGACGGACAACGTGAATTCAACCCAACAATTCTCGCGAGGGTGGTGAGGTCAAAGGAGCCCAGAGGGGCCCCAAACCCGTGAGACCAACATGGGAGGGCCCACTCCTGGGGCCGGCTTACCTCATAGCTCAGAGTCACACAGCACTGCTTTCTGTTCAACCTCTCCGGGGACGGGTGTGCCTCGGTCCTCGGCTCCACGCGAGAAACAACTCACGCTGAGGCTTGGTTTGGGAACCCCGTGAGTTTTATGAGCGGTTAGGAAGGCGTGGTCAATGACGTGGGTCGACCCCATTGGCTGAATTGTTGAATGGAATTCACCTGGCCTAGGTGAGCCAATGCAGGTACAGCGCCCACCCAGGCATAGCTCCCCCTCCTGGCTGGAAACCTGAACTTCTGAGCATGCAGTGAGCCACTGCTTCATGAGCCGGTAGCTTGGACCTCTGAGCATGTGTAATGGGCCTGCCAGTCCCTATGCTAGCTCCCTAACAGGTTTTCCAGCCAAAGGTCTGCCTTCTGGAGCTGTTCTACAGAAAGCACTTTGTTCCCGACCCCTACGCATTCGGGCTAATGGCTGCCCTCGCTTCCGTGCTTGCTTCTATGTCACTCTGGAATGGTCCTTGTTTCACAAGGTCGGCGAGGTCAGGAATTCTGGGCTGGTTGGCTACCAAGCACAAAATAAATAGCCAACAGATTGAAATCTCAACCCCTATATTGGTTTGTTATCAACCTCACAAACTTGTCTTCTGGAACTTCCCTCCTAAATTTCTGAACCCTTAAACTCCTTGACACATGTACTTGGAAAGCAAGGATTCCAAACTCTGATCACCATATCTGACTGCTCCCCCAGTCCCTCTGCACTGTCAACCAGCAAAGTCGGGCCTCCCCATTTCTCAGAAGCTGCAGATTGTTACATGACATCACCCTGTGTTTAAATGCTAGTGATCATGCCATTTAAAAAACAAATGTGTGAGCCAACTGGAGGCAAACAAGACTCGTTTCAAACACCAGCTCTGTCTCCTCTAAGGGCCTGTGTACAACTGAGACAACACAACAGCGGGTCCTGCTGGGTCCCCATTAGCATCTGGGAGGAAGGCTATTTATGACAGGGAATCCTACCTTTGTCCCTTGGTGTTAATTGCAGACTCACTGGGTGACGGATTGTATCTGACACGCACCACGTTTGCCGCAGCAAACACCAACACTTTGTCAAACTCCGTTTGCTATTGCTCCATCCCTCCATTATTCTCCCTAATGACAAAAATAATTAACACATTCATATAAAAGCACAGGATGAGGAAAGCTTTAATTTATGCATCTAGTTCAGGGTCATCCCTCTTATCAATATATGACAATCTCATGAGGCTTAATTAAAAAGTAGCAGTGAAGAAATTTAGGAAACTGAGGGATTGTCACGAGTCCTGGTTGTGACAGCATGTTTTGTGCACCATGGAAGATAACAGATTTGTCTTCTGTGGTATCTCATATCCATCATCCCCAAACTACCTGCTCTTAGGGGTAGAGAGAGCGAGCTTGTCTTTGAAAACAGTGCCTGGGTTTGGTAGCTGCTCACAGGACGGCAGGTGTAATGTATTATGAGAACTTAACAAGGCTCTGAGAAGATGGCTATTGGAAGGTCTGGCTGGAGGGCAAGGTCATGGCCCTGAAGGATTCAGGATCCAGAAGTCAAGTCAGAACTGGATGCCAGAGACTTTCTCAATCCAGTCCTCTTTGCCCCTCCCCTAAGGCCAATACATTTCTAAGGGTTATGGATTCTACTTCAGAATCTTTCTCAAACCCAAGGCCCTCTTCACCATTATTGTCTAGACCTGGTCACCTCTTGCCTTATAAATAAAAATATGGGTTTATTGTAAGTCTGGGTCTGTTAGGTTTCTCGGGTGGGAAATGTCTCGGTCCTTGGCTACACACTGGAAAGAAATTCACACCAAAGCCTGGTTGGTAATCCGAGTGGGTTTATATACATGAGAGAAGAAGGTTCCGGCGTTACACTAAACTGAACACGGGCACCCTCATGACACTGCACACCCAGCCCTGCTGAGTGGAAGGCAGAGAAGCAGCTGAAGGGAAGGGGCGGTGGTCTCCAGATTCCAGCCTTTTAAGGGCTTTCAGCTGGGAGGCGTCAATTAAGCTCTCCTGGCTTGGGCTTAGCCCGCATTGGCTTCCAACCTCCCGTAGGGGGCCCCCTAAGCATGGAGAGGAACAACCCCTTGTCTTGCTACCTAACCGGTCTACATTCCTGCATGGCTACATTGAGATGGAACTAGCCCCTTTAGACAGCCTGTGTGGTTCACCAGGAGACACGGGCCCCAGTGTTCCCTGTGACCACCTTAACCCTTAAACTACTGTTGCAGTTTATAGTACCTGTGTGGGTCTGTGAGCATGGGACGTTTCCATGCCAGAGACCTGAAGTTGCACAAATAGGCATCCAGAACAGAACTCATACAGGCTCTAATAAGATGCTCAGATGCTTCTCGCTAGGATGAGAATTTAACGAAGTGTGTGAGCAGTTGAGATCTTGTAAGGGAGAACAGGTCGGTAGGGTATCCAGAGAAGAGAGCAAAGGTCAGGGGAAAGAGAGGGGGCCCACAGACATCTGTGCTCTGTGTTTGGCCACAAGACAAGAAACCGGGTCTCCTTGCAAAAGAAAGCAGAACAGCAAGTCCCTCAGAACTAGGACACTTTTAAACATGACCTATACAACACTCGGCTCAAGGAGGCGCCTTGGAAAACCATAAAAGCCCTAAAAGAGGGGCAAGGAGGAAGCCCAAGTCTTTGATTTTCCCTGCTGTGCTTTCAGTGTTGAAATGTCTGTGTACGGAGCCTTTGAAATTTCAGAATCAGAGAGTGGATTCACAAGCTCCTGCTTTATTCTTCAATGCATTTTGGCCCAGCTTCTCCTTGGTGAGACATGTGACAGAAATTCTGGACTTAGGAGCCACTTGGTCCTTGGACACGAGGATATTTCAGTGGAATCTAAAACAGGACTCTAAACGCCAGCTGGACTGGCCTAGGAAGCCCAAGTGTTCAGTCTCCCAAACACCAACCTCCAGTTGCTCGTCATCTGCCTCCACCTTGTTCAGCTTTAGTTGTCCGTGGAAGCGTTTGGCACCCATCTGATGCTTCGGAACCCAGAAAGGAGGAAAGTTAAAATTGGGATTCAAATGAAACAGACTTAAGCAGGACCATAGCCAAGATGTGCCCAGGGCTCCTCGTGGCATTTGTCACCTTCATTTCCCTCTTCGGACTCAGACGTGGCAAGGTTCAGAATCAAGCTTTACCAGAAACAACAGCTGTGAACCCAGCCTGCTTCCAAGTGAGAAAAAGCCCTTTACACATGAGTTCCTGAGGTCAGCCCAGCCCTGTGCACCTCCACCCCTCCCAGAGTCCCCGGCTCTCTGGCGAAGCATTAAAGCAAGTGGAACCAGAGATTTGCTCAGAATAAAAAATCATTTTTCACAATAGCACGGCACGTTCTGGATGGCAATCACGGCTGCACAAACCATATCCGTCCTCCAGCCATAACGCTGGCGCCTCAGTGACCATGCACATACATTGTGTGTCGAGACTCAGAGCCTATTCCATTTGTGATCAATTGTTTCCTCCCTCTCCATACTTTGCACTTAGGAGACATGCTCTCTGGAGGTGGTTGAGGCTTGTCTTGTCACCAATAATCATCTCCTACGCCTTCCTTTACAGTCACTAATTTGATGTGTTCACTCAGAGAAATGCCAATAATATGAGGTTTCAGAGGAGAGCCCCTAGAGCTCCCCCAGACAACAAGGAGGCCGAGTGTCACCATCATTATCCTGAGCTGGGAGGGGGCACTAGTGTTCCACAAGCTGGGAATCCGTCACTGCCTGCCCACTGCACAGACAGAGCAGGTGCTGGTTATATTTGCTTCTAGACGTCCTGCCATGCTGAGTTGAAAGTCAAACCCGTAAACGCTGCCCGACTACAATAAAACTGGAGTACACAGACATTTCTGCATCATTGCTGGGTGAAAATATACTGAGTGGAGTTGGATGAGATGGCAGCAAGTGCCTAAGGAGGGGATGCTGTGGGAATACCAACAAGATGACTGTCAGTCGCCGTTTCCTCCTCTCGTTTGCTTTTTTCCCCCTTTCTTTCAGGACCAAAAGACATGACAAATATGTAAGGAAACAAATTTGTTCATTTTTAGAGTAGTCTCCCACCCCACCCCACCCCACCCCCATCCACCTCTGGCCTCCTTTGAGCAAGTCAGTAGAGCTTTTTTTTTTTTTTTTAAACCTGGCTTCTACTATGGAAATTTCCGGAGTTGCTATGTGGCTGTGTTTAAAAGTCGCCTTTGGGATCCAGAGCACAATCCTTGTCACAAAGGCATTCTCCCACTCCCAAATAACAATGGGACCTCATTTCAGAAGGTTGTTCTTGTTTCTGTAGACCCAGAAAGAAGTTCAAGCTGTTGATCTTTTCCGTGGTTGTCGAGTCAGCCTCTCATGGGCACCTCATGGGAAGCGGAGCAAACTATGCCAGTCTGTGCTATCACCAGGTCTGGGTGGGGAAGCCAACCATGGCGGCCCAGAGGTCGATGTGTGGATGGAGATGATCAGGTCTTTCGTCCTTATTCTATTTCAGTCTGGAAACATCACATTTGTGAGTGGTGATACTGAGAGGGTTGTGGGAGGGTGGATTGGAAAGAGGGAACTGATTACAAGTATCTACATGTGACCTCCTCCCTGGGGGACGGACAACAGAAAAGTGGGTGAAGGGAGACATCGGAGCGGTCAAGATCCTGCCTTTTCAATTCCTCCATAGGGAGGCATGGTTGACGGTCATGGTCAACACCAATGGCTGGATTGAATTCACCTGGCCCAGATGGGCCAATCCAGGTGTAATGCCCACCTAGGTGTACCACCCCTTCCTGGCCGGAAGTTTGAACCTGAGCATATGTAATGGATGACCCAGTCCCTATGCTAAACCACCTAATAGTATTTGCAAGATGCCAAGCACCGTTCTAAGCTTTTTGTGTATAATAATTCAATTATTCCACTTAACAAGCCTATGTGTGGACTCTATTCTGGCCTCATTTTACAGATGAAAAATCAGTGGCACAGGATGATAAAGTCATGAGCCTAGGACCACACAGTGAAGAAGTGGGAAGGAGAGATTTGGACCCAGGCTGCAGAGCCCATGCCTTGGGTGCCTACAGCTGCCATGCAGGACACAGAAAAGCATGGAGCAGACTCGGCGTAAGACATTAGGGAGTTGGGAGGACTGTAGCATGAATGTATGTGCTATGACTTCATGACAGTAGCTGCTACTCAGATCCAGAAGAAAATACAAGCCTTTTGCAAAAATTATTTTTGCCAAGACAGGGTGGAAATCTGCATCTTGTGCAAAATCCCCCCAACCTGCACATATGCATAGCTATTTCAGAAGGTGCCACACAATGTGTGCTGTGCGGCAAACCAAACTGAGCTCAGGGGGAGCTGGTCTGTGGGTTATGTTAGCCAGAAGGTGAGCAGTTTGAACTCACCAGCCACCACTCCAAGGGAGAAAGAGGAGGCTTTCTGCTCCCATGGACTTACAGTCTTCAAAGTGGCAGGGAGCATTTCCATGCGTCCTATGATTAGGATCTCGGAGGGTGAGGGTGGAGTTGGTTGAGACCTGTCTTCAGGGCATTTCCCAGAAGGGCTTCCTGCAGTGGCTCTGCCTTCAGGAATGTCTGATGACCTTGAGGGCAGCAAAGTCCTAAACACTCTCGGGCAGTGGTTCTCAACCTTCCTAATACAGGTCCTCTTGTTGTGGTGATGCCCCCCTCCCCCAACCATTAAATGATTTTCTTGCTACTTCATCACTGTAATTTTGCTACAGTTATGAATTGGGTGAGCCCTGTGAAAGGGTCATATGACTCCCAAAGGGGTCGCAACCCACAGGTTGAGAACCACTGCACTAAGGGTTCCCCACCCAGGCAGCCCTACCAGTGTCTCAGTGTCTGGTGTGCATAGTTCTGTGAGGTGAGAGAAATGGACTTAGTGTCTGCTTCTGGGGACAGTTGATGTGGGTGGGCTTTCTCCCTATGTCAAATCCCTCTCAAGCCATTTGTCACCACAACAGAGGGAGCCATGCACAAAAAGCAAGAAGAGGATGCAGCACAGCAGGACAGCAAGCAGAACAAAGATTGAATAAGCACAATCCACTTCAATCATGAATCCGGTGCCCTTGAGATGTGAGGAAGACCCCAGTCTAGTGACATTAGATCAGGTTTAGGGATTGAGTGAAGGGACCCCTCTTGGCTCCCCTCAGCCCCTATTTTGCTTTCCCATTGACCCTGACCCTTGCATCGTGATTGGTCCTTATTCCAGCATGATGGTTGGTTTCATAACCACGGCATTTGGGAATGTGTTAGTCGATAGGTTATACAGGCACAGCCTCTGGAATGGGTAAGTGAGGAGGCGATTTGGGCTCCCTCATGCAGACCTCTAGTTGTCCTTGACATGACTGGTAGAATGGATCATGTGAAGTGATTTGAGATCGGCGTTGAGATCTGATAGGTCATGCAGACTTCTAGCTGATCCTGGCAGTACCCTATTTTAAGGAAACAGAATGTTTGGCGTTTAAGTCGTATTTGAGCTTAAATTTTGAGCAATAGGCTGTGGCTCACAGTGAGAGTCTATGTGGAGACCCTACATCCATTTTGAGGGGCCACAGATTCAGCCGCCATTGAGTTCTTTCCTACTGCTGACTGGCAGTGGAAAGCTTGTCCCTCAGGCAGTGTGCTTGCGTCCACTCCCCGGGCCAACACTCAACGATATACGGTAGTGTGCACATCCCAATGAAGATCCCGCTCATGCTCTCACAGGCCCTCCTGAAACTCCATGAATTGATCTGTCTTCAGTCACAATTTTGTGACAAAGTTGTTTGTTTTCTATGTCTTATTTAAGTTTTCAGGAGCCCAGGTGGTAATGCTGGATAGTGTTGGACTATTAAGAGCAAGGTCGCTGGTTCAAAGCCACTAGTCATTCCACAGGAGAAAGATGAGGCTATTGCTTCCTGTAAAGGTAGCCACTTCAGGATCCCTACACAGAGTCACTATGAGTCAGAGTCAGCAGGACAGAATGGGTGTCATTTTATTTAAGTAACCGTGGCTGTGGGTCCTTCCGACACCATTGGGGCCTCATGCGGATGCTCTCCTTCATCCAGAACAGCAGTTTGTGCCTTTTTCTTGTGTAAAACTTAGCAAAGGAGTTCCTAATAAAATATAGTTGAATTGGGAGTCTTTTCCCCCTAAAAACGAAGTAAATACATAAATAGAAATGAGACTATGGTGCTAATAACCAGTTGGAGAGTTGAGAGAGCTGAACTCTCAGTGCTGATAGAAACCCATTGTGACTGAGCACCTGATCAAGGTCATCCACAGCCTATGAGGTTGAGCCTATGTGTTGGGGAGTAATTGTGTACATAAAGTTAACAATTTATCTTTCTAAAGATTCTGTCTAAAACTTACTTTAAATAATAAGTTTTCCCCTGGGCTAGGTAAAGTTCAGGGAGTTTAACCCCCTAGTATCCACCCCCTCTCAGCATTCATCATGTTAGACCAGAGGAGGCAAATCACACCCACTACCCAGGGAGCACTGCTTCCAAAAGTACATTGCCTGTGCCGGGGCAGAGGGGAGGTACCCGGACCAGAAATGCTGACAGAGTGGAACCAGAGAGCTCAGCCCCCAGCTTCCCGAGGGAGCAGCTGTGATGGTTCACTTCTGGATGAATATGTTTAAGCAAAGGCCAAGGGCATGACTTGGGCAGCACGAAAAGCAGATGTGCAGAGGTTGTTCACTGCATTTCAGAAGTTCACACACTCTCCGGAGGCTCCTTGGCTCAATGGCAGGAAGTCATTGGTGGCTTCCACCTTCAATCCCAAAAGGTCACTGCCGTCCAGTGGATTCCAACCGCAGTGACCCTATATGGAGTTTTCAAGACTGTAAATCTTCATGGGAGCCAGCAGTCTCATTGTCCCCCTTGGGACAGGGAGCTAGCAGCCCGTTTTGCCACCAGGGCTCCTTCCTCTCTAATTCTGGATCCAGTCCCTCCGAATATCCTGCCCTGCCCTTGTCTAGGCTTCTTAAATGCGTTCCACGCTGCTTATGTTAGTCTGGGTGCATTCGAGAAACAAATCCACAGAAACACGAATGTATAAGAGAGTTGTATGTAAAGGGTGAGTGCACATCAAGAAAACATGCTCGCATGTGCTTATGCACCCACTTTGTCTTCAGCGATCATGTCGGGGTAGGCTGGTGTGCTTTTTCCATGGGGGCTTTGTTGTTTCTTAGCTAGATGGCCCCCTGTTTATCTTCCAGCCTTTAAGATCCCAGACGCTATATCCTTTGATAGCCGGACACCATGGTGCTTAACTACTACACCACCAGGGTTCATTAGCATGTGACTTATCTCCTGTCATTCACACTAGATGCTCAAAATAGCAGGAAACCAGGTTTCTCCTTTGTGGCCACACCAGGTACTGACAGAACCAAGAACAGAGACACAGTAATATATCTTGACTATCATTTGCATATTAAATGCCAGGCAATCTGTTAGCCTTTGCTCCCCTAACCTCTCACAGCCTCGGTAAAATGAAGTTAATAAAAGTAGTGATCTCACAAACTTAGTAAGAGATTAAACAACTCACGTAAGGCTACACAACCCATCCACCAGGAGGCGAGATGAGGCAGTGTGTGGCTGCTGAACCCACACCCTTCACAACACCGCCATTAAAATGAGTGAGGGCTATGGGGAATCAGACAGAAGCAGGTTCACACCCCAGATTTAGTCAATTAAACTGTCTATTGTGCCTGACCCTTCTATCTCCGATCTTAGAAATGGGGTTCACAACAACAAAACACTATAGAAGAAATGTCCAGCAGGTGCCAGGCACATGATTAAAAAACAAAAAATAAATCACTTAAGTTGAAATTCTAACTCCTGGAAACCCCTCACATGCGTGCAGAGAAGGATTGAGCCCATATGGTGTTTCCAGTGGCCCCGCCCTTCCCCTCTAAAATGAGCAGTTGAGAAGGTAATGCCTGGATTGTTCCAAGCCCCAGACTGTGGAGAACTAAAGGAAAGCCCAGCATTATGAATCTTTGAGCACAGCCCTGCTGGGAAACCGCCCTGCAGCCACTTACTGTTGATGACTGGAGGAGGGACGGGAGTAGGCAGAAGAACGGGGACTGAATGTGGCACATAAGCAGGGGTGGCCTACATTCCATAAAGGGAAACACTCAAGGTCTGCTTTTCTGGTGCCAGAAAGTTAGAACCCATCCGGTGCAGTTGAAAAGGTGTGTGTGTGTAGTGGGGGGGGGAGGTAGGGGGGCGGGGCGATGAGTCCAAAGGATGAACTCCATCTGCAATTGTGTCCTCAACGGCTTTCCCCTGCTAGCCACACGATATCTGTGGCTGGCCTGCCCTGCTTTTGTTATCAAGCCCAGAGAGGGCAAGAGACTAAGTCACACTGTAAGTTGGCAGCAGAGTCAGCCTTAGAACTCGGGATGCTTAGAAAGCTTCGCACAGACCTGAGAAAGTACCAAGGGAAGACCTGTTCGCTAACTGGGCAGCACTCACTGCATGCCAGAACTGTTCCAGTGCCCCAGCCAGGGCACTGCTCCCTCTGTCCGTGTGTCTTCAGTGATGCACACAGGTGATGAATTGGCTTTTAATAGCATGCTTGGAAGGTTGAGTCCACCCAGCAGCACCTCAAAAGAAAGGCCTGCCAATCTACTTCAGACCAAGCAGCCTTTCAAGATCTTGGGGAGCACAGTTCTGCTTGGACACACAAGGGGGCCAGGAGTTGAAGTTGATTCCATGCTGTAGTTGATTCCATGGTTACTGGTTGTAGCTATACCTAGAGTCACATCCACATTCATGTTTACATCTCTTCACTCCCTGGGGTGTTCATGGCTCCAGCTCTTCTGAAGCAGACCACCAGGATTTTTTTAAGGGGCCTCAGGATAGGTTTGAACTGCCAACCTTTTGGTTTGCAGCTGAGTGCTAAACAAGCTGTGCCATGCAGGGTGCTAAGCTCAGAAACTCAGTCGGTGCTTGATGATCTCAGTTGGAATTACAGAGAGGGTCAGTGATGACCCATTGACTGCTGGGTAATTGTTGATGTAGTCTCCCTGTGCAGACATGTAAAGTACCTGAAAACTTAAAATCCAGCTCATCGAGTGCATCATCCTGCCGTGCTCCAGCCCAGCAGTGTGCTCTGCAGGGGACATTTGGCCATGCCTGGAGACATTCTGCAGAAGGGAGTCCCACTGCCATCTAGTGAGCTGAGACCAGGGATGCTCGCTTAGCATCCGGGTGCAGGGAAAAAGACGCCCCCACAGCAATGATGTTGCCCAAAATGTCAGCAGTGCTGCCTCTGGGAAAATGGTCTAGTCCAAGCCCTGACCTTCGTAGAGGAAGAAAGCCAATCCAGAGCAGCTAAGTGACCTGCTGTGGGTTGGACAGTCTGATTCCAAGCCCAGTACTCCACCCAAAGCTGTGACCACGTCCAAAATTACACAGCAATGCCTCACCAAAGGCCTCTTCATTTGAGGACCGAGTAAGACATTAATGAGAAAGCCCTTTGACAAATATGGCATGCTGCACAAACATGAGATGTTATTACCCAGGATCTTTTGATATATGTAAATAGATCTTGTACTAGGTCAGTTAATTTTCTAACTACTCTATCTGAGCTTCAAGATGGCAGCACCTCTGTCCAATCCAGGAAAGGTCTCCTGTGCAGGCTGAGCCGCCCTGGAAAGCCTCATGCCTGGCTTCTTGACCCCTCAGCTAATCTCCCAGTGATTAATAAGGGCTCTGACTCTGTTGTGCCTCCCAGCTGACAGATGCTAGGCTATCAGTGCACTCATGTCACCTCCTTGATGCCTGAGGAGGAATATAGTCTAATGTGTGAGAGAAGCCACGAATATCTCCCTTCTCACAAGTGTGCAGCAAACGAGATCTCCCGATCTGATTTTCTGCCCTCCTGTCTTTCCAAGTGAAGTGGATGGTCCATTTCACGTTGTCTCAAGTCTCTGCACATTGCATACCAACATTGCCATACAGGGTGTGGCTGTGGGTCTTAGTAGACAAAGCCCCACCCCCTGGACCCCTTCCCCCAAAGCTACTTGGTCACCTGCACAATGCAGGTCCAGGCCGGGCTCCACACTGCAAGGCGATCAACCCTAACCCCCCAGTTTGGCCGTCCTCACACCCTTCCACAACCACCTAGAAGGACTGGAGATGAGAGATTTTGGAAGCTCTCTGCCTCATCTGCCTCCATTCCCAGAGTGACAGAGCAACTGTAACTGACGAGGCAGGATGCAGCCTCGTTCCCAGTCCCCACCCTCTCTGGGAGAGCAGGGCTGTCTGGCCCCTCATCCAAGGCCTTTCCCCTGTGATCTCATTTACTGAGGAGCTGCTTCTCTCCCGCCCACCTCCGTGCCCTCATCTACATATGGGGGAGATGACTGTGTCTTACTTGCTGCTCCTTCCCTGAGTCCATCTCAGGAGCTCCCTGAACAGATCAATTACTTCAAGTTACACCTGCAGATACTGCTGAAGAGAGCCAGGCGCCTCCCCTGCTGCTGCCAGGCTCCAGTGCACATGTGCACACACACGTGCACACACACTGTACAGATACACTCACATGTACACACATGCATGCGCACAATGTGCACAAACTGTCAACAGGTGGGAATTCTGCCCATTTTTGCCTCTAATATTGCAATTAGAGAGTGATATAATAGTGAAGGTGCAGGTGGATGAAGAAAGATCTGTTTATTCCCTTACTCGTTACATAAACCATTCAGGGCTCTTTTTTTTTTTGTATGAAAACCCCACCACCACCATCAACAATAACACAGTAGCTGTCATGTATGTAGCGCTGCCCTATTCAAGGCGGTGCTGAGTATGTTCGGAGGATTCTCTAAAGCACAGCTCTGAGGAAGTCTGTCTCCTTCGCCCTTTTACACAGGCAGGGAGAAGAGCCTGCAGGAGGCTCCGTGAGTTGGGTGAAGCCACAAGATGAGTGAGAAGACCGAGGGTGAAGCCAGGGGAGTGAGAGCCCCGAGGTCACCACTTCACCACCATGCTGGTGTGCCAGCAACCTGGTAGTTAACAAGTACTTCCCTTGTACCTGCAATACCTGTATAAAATTTATGAAATATGAACTACTCCTGGTGTGTGATTTCAAATTGAATTATTGTGCCTGGAACTTTTTTAATAGCTAAGAATGGTGAAGTCAGACTCCTTTAGAAGTTATGATAAGAATACACACTGCACAGGGCTTGGACCCAACCCATTTGAATTCAAAGGAAGGCAGATTTATTTTCTTCTGCTTCCCAGAAGGTTCCTCAGCAGAACGTGTGTTAAAGAAAATTGTTTAGATATGGAAAAGAGCAATCTCTTCTTGGGAAGGTTTTGTTAGAAAGGGGTTTGGGTTATATATCCAGCTCAACCCAGCCCCTGAGGCCTCATCATGTTTTATTTTGTTTTGCTCTTGACACTGATTGTCTTGGGAACTGTGACCCCCGTGCAATGGCCAAGAAGTCAGGTCTTCTTGATGTATATCCACTAATATCCCCTACTATGATTTTCAGTGCCAATGGTAAGCCCCACCCAGTGGCTGCAACATGCCCCTGAGCAGACACGTCAGAGCAGATGAGAGCATGAGACAGCATTTAAGAGAATGGTAGGCTGGTCCTTGACTTAGCTGTTTGGCCTCTCCTCAGAATTCATTTGTGACACTGACTGGCTGCGCTCATGGATTTCATTAAGAACAAGTCTATCTTTACCAAAGGAAGCTGCAAGGTAAGAAGACTTTCAGCTCCAGCTACATATGGCCCCAAACTTACGTACCTATTGTCCTGCTTTCAGAAGAAAAAAAAATTACTCAGTGCCTCCCTGGCAAATAAAAACTTTGGTACTACAACCTACAATCCCAGATAAAGTGTAGGTATCTGCTTTGGCAGCTCCCCTGGATCATGCTGCTCCAGAAGCTCTTCACAACCACCCTGTGAAGAGATGATCAGTCACGATATGCTAGTCTGTTCTGCAGAAAGAAGCTACCCCTGAAACCTCAGTGGCTTAAAATCTAGAAGTTTCTTTCTTGTTCATGCAAATTCTGATGCCGGAAGGGCATTTCTACAGGGTATTTGTCCTGCACACAGTCACTCAGTGATTCGGGCTGCTTCACATATATGGTGCCACAAGATCAAACGGTGGATTCCAGGTCATCACAGCAGAGGAAGAGAGAAGTGGGGGTCGTCAATCAGCCTTTACATGCTTTGACACGTTAGTTGACATAGGTCACTGGATAGTGTTGCTTATATAAAGGTTATTAGTTCAAACCCACCTCGCTGTACCACAAAAAGAAGGGGTCATCTGCTTTCATAAAGGGTACAGTCTAGACAACCTAATGCAGCAATTGTACTCTGCATCACAAGGGGCGAGCACGAGTCAGAATTCACTTGAAGGCAACAGGCTTTTTGTTTGTTTGCATGGTTTGGTTTGGTGGGTGGGAGGTCGTTCTACCTACAGCGTATTAATCTGAACTATTCACTTTAGTTTTTTGTTTGTTTTTTGAGAGATGTGGAAAAGCTCATTGGCTTTAATGGAGAGTTAACTCTGCCACAGACGGCCTCCTCAAAATTTCCCTCCCCCTTCAGAAACTAGCAGAGATTTTCAGTGAAGGAGCCCTGCTGGCACCCACTGGACATCTCCCTGCAAGTTCAGTCCTTTGGAGCCACTGGGAAGGAGAAAAAAAGATACTTTCTATTCCTGTAAAGAATTCCAGGCTCAGAAACCCTCCGGGGGCAATTCTACCCTGTCTTCTCGGGTCGCTAAGAGTCAGAATTGAATTTATGGCTATGAGTTGAGTTTTAATTCCATTCACTTACTGCTATTGACAGGTTACTAGATTAGGGCTTGTCTTCCCAAATGCCAACACTAACCGTGAATGAGCTGTCTGGGCCACAATGAAGGGGTTGGAAATACATCAGGCACACTAATTAGACATCTATGGCAAAATTCAGAACTGAGCATGCTCTCACCCAAGTCATGTAGGCCCAGGTGGAAGGTCCACCGGTCACACAGAATAAGACATCACAGAAGTGCGCCTAAACCAGCCAGGAAGATCGACCAATGCCCTCCAGTGGTGTTGGGAGGTGATAGAAGTAGGCCTAGGCTCTTTGTTGCACTCTCTTGTTCATGTGCTTTCCAAGTGGAGGGTGAGGCCCTTGAGGGTTCCTGCCATGGCTCCTCAGCTGGGTCTGCACTCCTGCTCAGGTATTCCTCCCATGGAACTGCCATATTCAGCTGCAAACTTTCCCCACCCCTGCCATGCAGCCCGGCCTGCTTTCTGGAGATAGCAAGTACTTTTTGAGACTGCGATACCTGAAACTTTCCTTCATAAAATTCACTTGGATTTACAAAAGTGCTTCTGCCATGTGAATTATTTCAGCGTTGCTAAGGAAGAACTGAGGTCAACCACCCCAGAAACCTAACACTATCAAGTCGATTCTGACTTATATCAATCTAGGGGGTCCTCAAACTATGGCCCGTGGGCCACATGGCCCTCAGAGGACATTCATCCGGCACGCTGGGTGTTTTTGCCCCATTTTGTTTTTTACTTCAAAATAAGGTATGTGCAGTGTGCATAGGAATTTGTTCATAGTTTTATTTTTAAACAATAGTCTGGCCCTCCAACGGGTCTGAGGGACAATGAACTGGCCTCCTGTTTAAAAAGTTTGAGGATCCCTGAAAGGACAACGTAGAACTGTGCCTGTAGGTTCCCAAGGTCGTAAGTCTTTACAGAAGCTGAGAACCTCATCTTTCTCTGTGAGCCACTAGCGGATTCCAACTGGCTGGCCTATGGTCACACACATTCCACCAGGCTCCTTGAGCCTTAACTTGATAATTTAATGAAACGATACTTCTCCCAGTCAACTGTATCATTGTCTATAATCTTGCTATTCCAATATCAGATTTAAAATAAGGAATATATTTAAGCTCCATATCCATAAGCAATCAGATCATTAAATCTCTCTGGACACTATTACTTTAAAAAAACACACTCTGTCCAATTATGTTCAGCACAGAAAAGTTTCCAGTGTTGACAGCTTAGTATTTAATTGCTTTTTCTCTTCTTCTTTTGCATTGGTGAATCATTTTGAGCTTATAATAATTTTAAAATAAATATTTTCCAAAGCCTCCAGGCATTCACTGTGTAATGGTCATTTAAAAGATTTCTTGGTTAGAGGGTCCTCAAAGAATAAAAAGCTTGTCGGCATCCATGGTCATTTCTATATTCAAAAGATGAAATTGCTCATTAAATGCTACAAGTCAATTTCTTTCTTCAACCGAACTGCCCATTTCAGCAAAGATTCCATCACTGAATTAAGCAAATGGTTCTACATTTCAAAGTCAACAACGATACTCTTCCCTTTAACACGAGCATCTTAAATAGCTCCAAAAGCAGCCGAGCTCTTTATTATGCCTTTTCTTGAGAAAACGGTTTTGTGGTTTATTTTATTTATTCATTTAGACTTTCATTTTAAGATTTTTTTACACTTTGTCTTTTAAAAAAGAATGAGGCTGAGCAGTGCATCCCATAATAAAATATAAAGTCTTCGTATTTCTGTTTGTTTGTAATTTCCCTAAGGATAACTCTTAATCTAGCAACCACCCACCCCCAATGAATTACATTTGGTCTACTGGGGGTTGTGGCCAACCTTTTGATAGAAAAGCCCATAGACACTCCCTTCTGCATCTCCTTTCCCAACCAAGCCCCGCTGGCTGGAGGCTGGAAGGAAGAAAGAGGCTGGGCTGCTAGGGCAGGGTGTGGAAGGGGTGACCTCGCAGATTATTTCAAATTCTACCCTGAAGGCAGAAGGTTATCCAAATGAGATAGCTAGAGATTCACTTCCTTAGAAAAAGATTGAAATTATTTTGTCCCTTGGAAAAGCCAAAGGAAAAGTCGTTATTAATTTAGGCAATTAGAGAACTTTGAAAGCCATGTCTAGTACATAAAAACACCTGTCCTGAGAGCCCATCGGCCTAGAAAACGGAATTTTTATCCATGTAAAATAAAGGAAGGTTATTTCTTAGACTTGGTCAACAGAAGATTGTCATTTTAAACCGGTTACTGTAATGAGAAGCTGGGTTTTCGTAAAAAGGAGTGAATGCTTGAGTGAGTTTGAAATGAAACTAGAGATGCATGTTCTGCCCATCGCGGCATTTCCAGAGGAATCTGTGTTCCCGTGCTCTTGCTCTGTCTTGTGCCTTCTGGGAAACTCAAAGCTTGGTGCCCACATCTAGTCTCTCAGACTTTCTTGCCAGCTTTGGAAAGGTGTTGGGTCTGTTGAATCTGCTGCACAGAGACAGCATGCAAGTGGACCCTTCCCAGATTCTTCATAGAGCAGCCCCCCAGTGTAAAGCTGTGGGTGAGGTTTGATGACCTTTGCCCCTTCTGCATCCCCCATTCTTTGACAGACTCAAATGCTCTCCTGAGGCATTACCGGAGAAGCAGCTACCCCATAGTTTCCAGATGGTGGGCATCAGCCTTGTGTGCTCATTGGAATCGCCAGAGAGCTTTCCAAAAGACATCTTTGTCCCATCTCCATTGAGTCTGATTTTATTGGCCTGGAATGCACCCTAGGTGCTTGGATTTTTTTTCTCTCTCAAGTGTTTATTGTGAATTGGGTGAACGTTTACCAAGATCATCAGTTTTCTATTCAACAATTCATACACCTTGTGTTTTATGCCACTTATTGCAATCTCCACAATATAATATCCCTTATTCCACTTCCTACTTGTGCCTTCCATTTCCACTCCTCCTCCCTGCCTACCCTTCTGAACTTGGTCCTTGGATTAATGCTGCCCTTTTGAGATCAAATGATTTGCTATTTTAAGGTTTGTGTGCCTCACTTGTGTCATTGCTCCCATTGTAGACCGGTCTATTATTTGGCTGGATATTGAGCCACAGGTAAGAGTTCATTTTCGGACTTAGTGAATAAGGACCATAGTCTCAGAGGTCCGTTGGTCCCTATTCAGCCAATAAACCTGGTCTCTTTTATAACTGTGAATTTTGCTTCACTATCTAGGACCTTTTGATGTGATCCCATTCAAAGAAGTTGGAATTGATAGTTGGAGATCCTCTAGTTAGTCTGTGCTCAGAGTCAGGAAGTCTACTGTTCATGTGGCCCATTCACCACTCTTCTTTCCTCCAGAGTGAGGGTGACAATACTTGCCCCCTAGATGGCCACTTGTGAGCTTCTAACATCCAGCTGCTACTCTCCAGCGTGGATGTCCAACATTGTCTTTACAGTCTAGGTTATGCCAATTGACCTCGGTGTCCCTTACAACTATAATCCCCAGCCCCCAAGCCCAGTAAAGCACTCCCTCCAGTTGTTTGGTTATGCCTAAGGAGTTTTTATAACTTCATCTTCTGTGTGCTCCGGAATATTCAATTCCCTGGATGATCAGTATGCTCAGTCAGGGCTCAGAATCTTGGTGTTAAGGCTCCTGGTGAGATCCTGGCACATCAGACACAGAGGTTGTGAGGCTAGAGGATGGGCAGAAGGGGATCATACTGAGTCTAACAAGGAAAGAAAAGGAAATGAAGGATATAAGCAATTAAAAGCAAGAGCATAAATAGATACAAATACACAGATGGCCCTTGCAACATTATTCCCAATCTCGCAAACGTGTAAACGGTCTAAATACCCATCAATAGATGAATGGATAAGTCAAACATGTTGCCTACGGTATGTACAATGGACTGCTACTAAGCCACATAGAGACATGAATTCCTGACACAGGCTACAAGAGGAATGAACGTCATAAATATTATGCTGAGTGAAAGAAATCAGCTTCAAAAAGGACACATTTTGTTTAGTTCCACTTACATGAAATATCTAGACTAGGAAAATGAGTAGAGACAAACATCTATCAATTGTTTCCAGGGATAGGTAGGAAGCTAAGTATGGTTGTTACATAATGTAACAATGTAATTTGGATAAATAAGTGGGGTGGAGTCTTTCTTATACCTATATGAGTGTCCTTTTATTTATTTCTCTAGTCAACCCAGCCTAACCCAGTAGGGCCTGGAGGGGAAGTGCCAGCACTGAGACGATACTGAGCTTCCATAAGGGTGATGGCATAATTTTGGAATGGGTAAGGATGATATATGAACAACATGCAGAATGCCACTTAATTATAATCTTGTAGAGGGTGGAAGAGTCGAATGTTTTGATGCATGTATATTTACTACAATTTTTAAAGAGTGTACGCAAAAGAGCAATATGGCAAGTTTGCATTACCATTTGCTGTTGCTCAGCTAAAAGCGATTTGGGCTTATGTAGTGAATGGGAACCACAGAGGTTCAGGAGGAAAGCTGGTACCATCTGGAAACTAAGACTTGTCTAACCAAACGCAGAGTCTCCCTTCAAGTAACTGACAGGTCAGAGGCAGCTCATCTCTGTTGCAGAAGCAACGATTTGTCTTAATTCCTAGACCACTGTCACAACCACGCTTTGTTGCCCTCGGTGCCCTCCTTTGCCACCACAATAAGTCACTAAAATGCCGTGCTTTATTTAAAAACAAACAAACAATTTCTGTCTCCATCCTGGCACCGTTTCATCTTATTTAGCATCATAACATATGTCATCTGTTTCCCTAAAACATCTAACATGGACATGGCATGATGGGACTGATGATTTAGGCAAATGAGAAACAGCCTGCCCTCCAAACACACACGACGGCATTTGATTTGCTGTCAGTAGATGCTATCGTGTTTCTTCTCCTCTTTCGTGGAAAATAAGTACAGAAGAGAAAGAGGACATGAAAAGGGCTGCACGATGTTTAGCTCTGGTCCTTCTAGAAAGTCTAGGAAAAAGTATGTGAACCCTGCCTGCCTTTAGATGCCCCAGTCACCTGGTAAACAAGGATTGCACACTGACCATGGACAAGACATCTGGATCTGGGGGGCGGATATAGCAATTGCCCCCACCAGCAAAGAGCTTCCAGATTTGCGGGAGAGCACAGGCCAGGGAGCAGCTCATAAAAAGAACAAGAAGAATCACAAAGGAGGGTGTGCTCCAGCACCACTTCATCCAGTTGCAGACACATGAAGGCAAAGTTTCCTTTGCCTTCAAGTTTATGATTTCCGCTGCATCCCTTACCAACACCTTCACAAAGATCTAGGTTCTTGGGTTGTTTCGTTCCATGGCTGACATCTCCTTGGTAAAGCCACACTTTATGGACAACGCATGGTCCAAGAATTCCACTTATATGTTCTGAAAGGGGCCACGCTAAAACCCCTGGCTCAGACTTTCAGGACTGGGCACAATACAGCAAACCCACTATGGGGAGAGTGGGATTTGGTAACACTCTCATCTCCATCACAACCTAGATCTGGTAAAGCTATTTTCTTCCACTCACCATCTTTCAATCAATATTTACTCAGCTATTAGTTGCTCCCCAGACTCAACATCAGAAAAGTGTTCAAACGTTACCGAATTGTCCATCTGATGGTAGAGGTCTGTGCAAGGGATACGAGAGCAAGAGGCTCAGAGATGATCAGCGGGTAAAGAGGGAGGGATTCACCTTTGTCTTTGGTAGAAAGCTCCTAAGGTTTAGTCACATTGGCAGACTTTCCCTGGAGCAAGCAAATAAAGCTGCTCCCGGCTCAGCTCCATTCCTGATCTGATCTTGCCATGAGACTATCCAGGCTTTGTCCTAACGTCACATTCTGGAAACCACAAGTGGAAGGAGGTGGATCTTGGGGATACCATTGAAAAGAATGGGAGGTACACAACACTTCATTGTACTCATATGGAGCTTATACAAAGGCCAAGAGATAGGACAAGGTGAGACTGTGGACAGGACAAGGTGGTACTGCATGGTTTAAAATCAGAAAAGGTGTGCATCAGGGTTGTATCTTTCACTGTTCTTATTCCATCTGTATGCTGAGCAATGAATACAAGAAGCTGGTCTATGTGAAAAAGCTGGTCGGGATTAGAGGAAGGCCCATGTGATGTCATTGGGAAAATTTTTCCACTGGAAATTTTAGGTCATGGCATCAAAAAAGTGTCATTTTAGCCCATATGGGGTTTTAGACCAGAGAAATAACAGCAAGAGTGAGTCAGCATTATGCACAGAATTGAGCGATATTGGTTCCTCAGGAAATTCATAATCTGACCCTGATACTGCTCAGATAAAAGGTGACAGTGTGGAAGATTCTACACCTGAGCTCAGTGATGGGCAAACGTGGTGCTCTATTGCCTTCGGCTATGGATAAGCCAGCTCCACCAAGATTCCCATTTACTGCAGCACCTGTTATGTATGCAGACATTGAAAACAAGAACGCTTTGGCATACCTGGGAAAAACCGATTGAAGAGCAACAATCTGCTACTCTGTTTCATAAGATTTCTAGAAGCAGAAAGAGAGATCTAGTTAAGAAAATGACCTTTGGAAAATTCTGGGTCTAATCATTCCTTCAGGGAGTGGGGGCGCAACGCCGGCAGAAATGGTACTGGACCAGGAATAAAGTACTTGCAGCTCAGTTTTCGGGAGCCTTCATGTTAGAATACTGATAATTTTGGATTATAACATTTTTTCACTTCACAAATAATGAAAATATGGGTCCAAAATTACTGACATTATTAGACAGGCAGGGAGGTTAACTGCTTCCCTTTACACTGTTATTCTCCCAGTGGAGGACAGCCACAGGTGGGCCAGCCTGGGCAGGAGATTCAATAGGGTAAGTTTTAAAGAGAAATACAAACATAGTGCGATACTGTGTAATCTTTGAGGAGTATATTGTATCCAAGCAAAGCACCTCAGATTTACCTATAGAGCAGTCTACGGTGCCTGCTTGCCTTTTCAATGTCATTGGAAAAATTTCTGACTAGAAATTTTAGTCCAAGCGATCTAAAACGTGTCATTTTAACACAAAATTGGTTTTAGACCAGAGAAATAACAGCGACAGTGACCCAGCATTTTGCACAAAATTGAGTGATAGTGGTTCCTTGGGAAATTCATAAACCGACACTGACACTGTTCAGATAAAGGACGACAGTGAGGAAGATAAGATTCACACCTGAGCTCTGCGATGGGCAAACGTGGTGCTCGATTTTCTTTGGGTTTGGACCAGCGAGCTCCACCAAGATTCCCACTCACAGGAGCACCTGGCATGCAAGTAGAAGATCTGCATGTGACCTCCTCCCTGGGGGACAGACAGCATAAAAGGGGGTGAGGGGAGACGGCGGATAGGGCAAGATATGACAAAATAATAATTTATGAATTATCAAAGGCTCATGAGGGAGCGGGGAGAGGGGAAGGAGAAAAAAAAAGAGGACTTGATGCAAAGGGCTTAAGTGGAGAGCAAATGCTTTGAGAATGATTGGGGCAAAGAATGTACAGATGTGCTTTATACAATTGATGTATGTCTATGTATGGATTGTGATAAGAGTTGTATGAGCCCCTAATAAAATATTTTTTTTAAAAAGAAAAGAAATGGAAAAAAAAATCTTTTGGGGTAACTACAATTATTTCTGTTTGATGAGGTCATTGAAAAAATCATTACAGAGACAAACTGGCTGACAGACCCTGCTCAGGAAATAAAACATTTTCTGTTGAACTTGCTGACGGTGTGAGTTGTTTTTGTTTTTCTGGGAATGGACTGTGGCTACAACATTTTGAGGTGCACCGTGCTCTGACTGCCACTGTCCGGACCTGCATAGAAAGGAGACCACCTGTACAGGAGTGCTCTCCCCAGAACTAGGGGATTTCTGATTTCTCTAGGCCAGGGGTCCTTAAACTCTTTAAACAGGGACCAGTTCACTGTCCCTCCAACCCGTTGGAGGGCCGGATTATAGGTTAAAAAACAAACAAAAACAAAAACAAAAAAACTATGAACAAATTCCCAGGCACACTGCACACATCTAATTTTGAAGTTAAAAAACAAACCAACAAACGGGGCACAAACACCCGGCGGACAGGATCAATGTCCTCGGCTGTCCCCATGTGGCCCGCCGGCTGTCGTTTGAGGACCCCTGCTCTAGGCACTCATAAAGAGCATGTGGTTTCAACCCTAATGCCTGGAGACTCTGCAATTTGTTTAAAGGTGATTGGGCAGAAGGAGTCCCTGATTGGCCCACTTAAGATTGATTTTCCCTTCCACTATTTCTCAGAGGTCATAGTTTTGCTTATGGGCAACCAGGACATCCCGATCTGATCCCTAAAATTGATGTGTGGATTGACAGGGCCACTAATAAGCCAGAATATATAAAAGACTTGCTCCCTCCCTCAACAGAATAGGTTCTTGTTTCCAAGATTTCAGGAAACATGGCATGACCGGAAAAACAACCGGTCCAAGTTCTTAAAACCTCCAAGGTGGAGGCCGTCCTTCCCTCTCCCCTCCCCCTCCCCAACCCTGTCTGCTTTATCCCACTTTGCAGGAGGACTCGGGGAGTGGGAGAGCTGGCTTACGACCCATTGTGAGTGCTGCCTGCCTATCAGTTCCCGGGGGCCAGAGAGAGAGAAATACAACCCCTTTTAAAATCACCCACCAACACGTGCACTAGGGCTTTCCTGTCTTCTCTACCCACCAAGAGGGATCACTAGGCAGCAGCATTCTCTGCTTAAGGCAAGCAGCCCCAACACCTGGGGAAGTCCCCGGAGTCTCTCGTTGGGTATATGTCCCCTTTTCATCCAGGGATTACATAATTGGAATCAACAAAATCACCTTTTCTGACAAATGACAAGGTCTGATTTCTTTGCTAGACATGCTTTTCCACATGCATCAGCCCACCTCAGACAATTGCTAACCACTTCTCCAGGTGCTGTTCACAACAGAAGAACGGGAACCCTTCCAGAGAAAGGCCCAGAAAGCAGTCAATAGACATGATGGTCAGCCAGCGGGCACTCCCCACTGGAGAGAAACTCTTTTTGCCACTGCACGAAAAATACGGGGTCCAAATTCCTAGCAAGGCCCCAAGGGCTTAACCAGGTATCACCAGTTTCTATTTGCAGGGCCTCCACGGGACAGCTAGGAAACCTATGCATTTATCTAAGATCAGTGAGAATTTTCAGGCGCCTACAAGAGAATGTCTGCCTGGCTTTTTAGAGTGGCTGATGGAAGCCTGCAGTCTTTATAACCCTATCAACCCAGAGGCCGCTGAAAACATGAGGGCAATAAGTATTGCCTTTATTACTCAGCCCGCCTCAGTCATGAAAAAGAAATGGGAAGCATTTGAAGGGAACAATCTTAGTGATTTGGTAGAAGTGTCTTAGTGGGTGTATCACAACACAGATGACCCTACCACGACAGAGACAAACAAATAGCTAAAATATTAGGAATTTGCCATGAGACACACCAGAGACTCAGGAAAAGAGATCATGGCCCACTCACGGAGTGACTCAACTGTGGCACCGCCAAGCCCCGAGGAAGGAAGGATCCATGTGCCTACTACAGAGAAGACAGACATTGGAAAAATAACTGCATTAAAAACGCCAGGAGAGACGGACAACCTCCACTATAGAGGTCGGGCCTCGTCCTCACCTAGAAAAACCCAAGCGAGAGACAATAACGCTTGAGGAAGCTGAAGGAATGTCTCAGGGCTCTGTTTCACTGGCCCCCAGGATCCCGTGCTAACTGTCCAAGTCGGGGGCCAGCCAGGAAATGTCTTGGAGAACACAGGGGCCAACTTCTTGGGCTCAAAAAAGAGAACAGGCACCTTGTCAAAGGAAAGATGGGAATTACTGTCAGTATATGATTGCTTCCAAAGATAACTCACACCAGAAGGTTTGCAGGGAGATTGGGGGGCTTCCCAAGCCATCGAGGTAAAAAATGTCTCTCTGCCCTTTGTCCCAGTTAGCCACATGGTTTTCATGGCATTGGCTCCCGGCTCGGCTGTTGAGCCAGTGAAACTCTTTTAGCAGGAGTTGAGGTGGCCATCAGCGGAAGGACAAAACCTCCACAGTGGGCTTCCCGTTTCAATACGAAGCCACCTATATCACCTCTTGGACATTATCATTGGCCTGGGCTCTGAATCGCCACCCGAGATCTAGAATGCGCCTGACATGAGCACATTGTCTGAATCAGGTTTGGGTTAACCCCCCTCGATCACTTAGTGTCATGGGAGTCTGGACAATGGAGTACCTTTACTTTCCAGATTAGAAAACTCACTCAAAAAGACACAGGTGTTGACCCACAGGAACACAATAGGTTAACAACAAAGCCATGGGAGAGAGGGTTTGGGGGGAAAGGGAGTGGTGTAAAGAAACCCAGAGACAAGGGAACAACAAGTGGATGCAAATCCATGGTGAGGGCGGTGTAGGAATCCTGGTAGTGCGTGATCAAGGGTAAAGGAACCCAGAGGATTTACTGAAACCCAAATGAAGACTGAGCATGGCAGTGGGCACCAGAGGGAGATGAAAGGGAATAGCAGAGCGACCTAGGAAGCACGGACCAGTTACATGGGTCTAAAGAAAGGAAAGAACGTATGTAAATATATTTATCTGTGAGCATGGGGAAATACACCTATGTCCATATCTTTATAGGTGTCCTATTAAGGTAGCAGATGGCCTTTGGGCCTCCACTCCCGTACTCTCTCATTGCAAGAATACTTTGTTCTATTACATTGGCATTCTATGATGCTCACCTTCCCAACACGATCACTGAAGACTAAGCGGTTGCATATGCAAATATGGTCAAGAAAGATGATGGTGCCCAGCTATCAAAAGATATGGCATAAGAGGTCTTAAATGCCTGAAGGTAAGCAAGCGACCATCTAGTTCAGAAGCAACAAAGCCAACATAGGGTAAGCATACCACCCTCTGCGATCATGACGATCAAAGGGATCAGGCATCATCAGTACAAAAAATCTCATCATTGCAAATGAGCATGGAGTGCTGGGCAGAGAGCCAAAGCCCATTTTCAGTCCACTGGACATTCTCTTAAAAAAGGTCTCAGGGAGGAGACAAGCTTACACAGGGTACGAGGCAGCAACGATGAAACACAACTTTCCTCTAGCTCCTCAATGCTTCCTCTCCCCTCACTATCAAGATCCTAATTATAACTTTCAAATCTGGCTAGAACAGAGAATGTATACTGGGACAGATAGGAACTAGAAACACAGGGAATTCAAGGTGGATGAGCCCTTTAGGACCAGTGTTATGAATGGGGATGCTGGGAGGGTGGAGGGAGGCTAGGCTGGCACCAGGGAACCGATGGCAAGGATCTACATAAACCTCAAAAGAAAAGGGGTCGAAGGGGGACATCAGACAGTGCAAGACATGACAAAATAATAATTAGTAAATGATGAAGGATTTATGAGGGAGGGGTAGTGAGAATGGGGGCGGGGGGAATGAGGAGCTGAGGCCACGGGCTTAGGGGGAGAGAAGATATTTTGAGAATAATGAGGGCAATGAATGTACAAATGTGCCTTATATCAGTGATGTTTGCACGTATTGTGGTTATTGTTGTATGAGCCCCTATAAAAGGAGAGAAAAAAAAGACCCTGGCAGAGGGCTGATGCTAGGATGATCTCAGGCTGGATTAGACCAGCAAAAGCAGGTGCTGCAATCAACTCACCCTGTGTCTATTCCTGTGTAAGGCATGAAGCTTAGGGTCCACAGCCCCGGCAGCTGGACAGTGAGAGAGGCGGGGCTCTGAGGTCATTCCACAGGGGCAATGGCCCTCCGGTTCCTGCAGGGCCCACCCTCCTGGGTAGTCCTGCTGTCTGGGGCACCTCTTTCACGGAGCCCACACCAGGGGAGCTCTATAACTCATGGGGGATTGGCAGGAAGCCTCTGCTCATGCACACACACTACCACCTAGCTGGAGGACCTCGGTGAACAAAGCCTGAGGCAGACAACAAGCCCACTAACTGATCGTGTGAGAGATATGGTCAGGATCCAGAAACCGACAACTAGGAGTAAGGGGCAGCATACCTGGGTCCCAGTCCCTTCCACTGCCATATCGAAGGAGTGACATTCCAAAACAGAGGGCTTTCCAAAGGCATTGTCAGGACTTTGGAATTGGCAGCTCATTTGTGGACATGGATACTATGTGATCCAGACGTACTACCTGCTCCGTTCCAGTCAGCTGAGACTAAAAACCCTTCCAAGCAGAAAGCCATGTATCTGAACAGTATCCACCAGCCATTCATGTCCAGTCCTGCTGGCTCCAAAGAGCTTTCCTGGGCTGGTCAGATCTCTCTGGCAACAGATATCCCTCGGTCCTTGGTTCTGCGTGAGAAAGAATTCACACCAAACCTGGTTTGTGACCTAAATGAGGTTTAGGAGAGTTAGGGAGGTGTGATGGGCAACCCTGGTCGATCCCAGTGGCTCTGAGCACGCACAGTGTGCCACTCCTTCCTGGGCCGCTAACTGGGCCCTCTGAGCATGTGTAATGGACACCCCAGTCCCTATGCTAGCTACGTAACTTTTCCACCCTAAAGAGATATGGACCCAAATCTTTGGGGTACTGGGCGATGGCATCTCTAATTGCTTCCTGCTGGCAAAAGAGGCAAAGTGGGGCTTTGGGTCCACACCCTTCCTGCTCTGCTGGGAGGGCTTGTCCATTCAGCGCTAGGATGGATAAGGTTGAAGTGGTCCAGGAGATGGTGGTCCTCGAGCTGGCACACTGGGATTAGGGGCCTTGGTTACTTGAGAACTTCTGGAAAAACCAACAAACGCACAAAAGGGTGAACAGTTTAACTGAGACTAGGCTAGGATTGTGAGGTGGGAGTGCCCTTGAAAGTAGGTGAGTATCACAGGAAGTAAGTAAAATCTTAGGATTATCAGGCGTGTGTGTTTGTTCATTCTAAGTACTGGCACGGGAGTAAAAGCATTCAAAATATCCCCTAGGGGGGTCCAGGTTTTGGGCACTATTGGGTGAAGTAGGATCACTGCTTCATTTATGATCCTAAGGCCTTGGACCTGCTGATAAGAACCATCCTTCTTTTTAACCCTATAACGCCTCACTTTTAAATTTTTGGAAAAAAGGTTTCATTTTGATTCTTTACTTGCATAGTTATCAATATACATATATACATATAAATTCATTTCATTAAATGTTAGGGAAAGGTCATGCTCGGCGTTATAGGGTTAAATTGTAATATTGGGATACCACAGGCCGAGTCAACAGGGAGCAAAAGTAGAGTAACTGCCTGTGTCATTTTTAATTTTCTTGGGTTCCATTTGAGTAACAGACTTGTAAATTACCCGGGGACCAAATGACCCTGGTGCATCTACTAGGGGTAGAATGTTCAGGGATGGCTCAGGGCTGGGGGAATAATAACCTGAAGTCCAGGATCCCTTAGGTCCTCGAATTGTTTACACAGGGGCCCAATCACTGCCCTCCGACCGTTGGAGGGCCAGACTATGGTTTTCAAAAAAACTATAAACAAATTCCTATGCACACTGCACGAGTTGGCTGCTAAGCAGGACAGGCAGTGGCAGCAAAAACACCCCGAGGGTGGGATAAATGGCATCGTGCCACATGTGCCCCATGGACCACAGTTTGAGGACGCTTACCTTAGGGGTTCCTGGGTGCACTGGGGATGAAGGTCTCCTACTGCTTCTCGAGAGGAGAAATGCTCTAAGTTCTGGCATCTCCGCCCACTTTCCCGGCACTCTACAAAACTGCTCCAGGTGAATCACGGTTGGAAGGGAAAGTGTACCATTCTCTGCCCACCATTCTCCTTTCTCAAAACGATACTGTGGCCAAATAGAGTTGCAAAGTGAATCTATCAGCTTCTGTTTGCCCAGCCTCTCTGTATCAACTCTATCCCAATTGAACAGGATTCATGCAAGGGGGCAATTCCTGAGCATCACGCTGCTAAGTCCCATCTAGAAAGCACAAAACAAGGAGGCGATTGAGAGCTTGCTGCCTCCAGGTCAATAACCCCCACTTGAGAGCGCACCACTGGGTTGCCTTGAATCTCATGCCTCAGCCCGAGGGAAGGGGTCAAGGACCAGTCGCTGAGGGCGACCTTTAGGTCCAACCATTTTTCTGGACAACAGGCTAGGGGGACCGCTGCTTGGGATGGCCCCAAGGACCTCCAAGACGCCTGCTGACGGGGCTGATGCTCAAATCTCTGAAGGGAAGGGACACGTGGCAGTTCAGTCAGGGAACCTTAAGGGAAATTGGAATTTCTGGCTGGAACATCATGGCAGAGGAGCTGTGTATTAACTTAAGAGCTGTCCCCAAAAGTGCCTGAAGCAGCATCGCTGAAAGCCTAGAGGTTACAATGACTCCGCCTAGACTTCCGAACACCATTGGCCTAAGCGTGGGCAACGTAAAACCAGCCTGTAACAAGGAACAAACCTAAACTGGATGAAAACTAGCCCTATAACGACTCACATTTTAAATTCAGGAAAAAAAAATTTTTTGGTTTTTATTCTTTACTTTCATACTTATCAATATACATGGCATTCAAAATATATTTTTAAAGCATAAAATTTTCAGTGTTTTTAAAATGTGACCAAATAGTCACATTTATAATTTGGGTACCAGATACGTTTTCATTAAGAATTATGACAATTGTGTGCTTGGCGTTATAGGGCTAGAGCAGCTTGTTTGAAAAACCAGGAGAAAGGCAAAGGGAATGGAGGGGAAAGGGAAACTTTTGGCTCCCGGGACCAGGCAGGGCTAACTCCCAGGCCTCTTCACCCAGCTCCCTAGGCAGCGCCCTTCCACATGTTTGGACTGGTGGGTGCCATCTTGGCCATGGTCACAGACCCTGTTACCTCTCGGCTACAATGGCGACTGTGTAGGATCTCTGGGAAAAGCTGAAATAGCTTTGACAAGAGTGAAGCCATTTGGGGCTGACAGAAGCCACCATGAAAAGAAAATAAAGTAGCTAGGAAGTGTAAATGAACTAGCTGATATTGGGGAGGTAGGCTGTGCAGACGTCGCCCAAGGGAATGTCACAAAGGAAATAGATGTTCAGAACGCTTACGAGGACGACCAGGGCAGTTTTGGTTCAACTAAGAATGGCTAACCCTAATACCCCACTTCTCACTCTGCCTGCTTGCACACATGCATATTGCAAAAGTTTTAAAACCTTTGGAAAATTCGACTCGGGGCTGCTCAGACTCCTCTCAAGAGGGCTGACAGACCCTGCTCAGGAAATAAAACTTTTTCTGTTAAACTTGCTGATGGTGTGAGTTGTTCTTTTTCTGGGAATGGACAGTGGCTACAACATTTCGAGGTGCACCGAGCTCCGACTGCCACTGTCTGGGCCTGCATAGAAAGGAGAGCACCTGTACAGGAGAGCTCTCCCCAGAACTAGGGGATTTCTGGTTTATCTAGGCCAGGGTTCCTTAAACTCTTTAAACAGGGACCAATTCACTGTCCCTCCGACCCGTTGGAGGGCCAGACTACAGTTTAAAAAAAAAAACTACGAAAAAATTCCAGGCACACTGCACACATCTGCTTTTGAAGTTAAAAAACAAACCAGCAAAGGGGCACAAACACCCCGCTGTCCCCATGTGGCCCGCCGGCTATCATATGAGGAACCCTGCTCTAGGCACTCACAAAGAGCATGTGGTTTCAACCCGAAAGCCTGGAGACTCCGCCATTTGTTTAAAGGTGATTGGGCAGAAGGAGTCCCCAATGGGCCCACGCAAGACTCGTTTTCCCTTCCCCTATTTCTCAGAGGTCTTAGATCTATTTCTGGGCAAGCATGACACGCTGATCTGATCTCTAAAATTGATGTGTGACTTGACAGGGTCACTAATAAGCCAGCATATATAAAATACTTACTACCTCCCCCAAAAGACTGGGTTCTTTTCCCCAAGATTTCGGGAAACGTGGCATGGCCGGGAAAGACAACCGGTCTAAGTTCCTAAAGTCACCAAGGTGGAGGCCGTCCCTCCCCTCCCCTCCCCATCCCCGTCGTCTTTATCACACTTTGCAGGAGGACTCGGGGAGCGGGACAGCTGGCTTAAGACCCATTGTGACCCCTGCCTGCCTATCAGTTCATGGGGGGCCAGAGAGAGAGAAATATCACCCCCTTTTAAAGTCACCCCCCCAACACGTGCACTAGGGCTGGCATGTCCTCTCCACCCCCCAGAAGGATCACTGGGCAGCAGCATTCTCTGCTTAAGGAAAGCAGCCCCAACACCTGGGGTAACCCCCTGAGTCCCTCTTTGGTTCTATGTCCCCTTTTTTTCCAGGGATTGCATAATTGGGATAAACAAACGCCCCCTGTCTGACAAACCACAAGGTCTGATTTCTTTGCTAGACAAGCTTTTCCACATGCATCAGCCCACCTCAGACAAGTGCCAGCCACTTCTCCAGGTGCGGTTCACAACAGAGGAACGGGAGCCCTTCCAGAGAGAGGCCCAGAAAGCAGTTAAAAGAACTGATGGTCAGCCAGCGGGCACTCCCCACTGGACAGAAACTCTTTTTACAACTCCACGAATAATGTGGGACCCAAATTCCCAGTAAGGCCCCGAGGGCTTAACCAGGTATCACCAGTTTCTCTTGCAGGGCCTCCGCGGGACAGCTAGGAAACCTATGCATTTATCTAAGGTCAGTGAGAATTTTCAGGCGCCTACAAGAGAATGTCTGCCTGCCTGCCTGCCTGCCTGCCTGACTGTCTGCCTTTTTAGATTGGCTGATGGAAGCCTGCGGTCTTTCTACCCCCAAGGACCCTGAGGCCCCCGAGAACAAGAGGGCAATAAGTATTGCCTTTATTACTCAGCCCGCCTCAGTCATGAAAAAGAAATGGGAAGCATTTGAAGGGATCAATTTTAGTGATTTGGTAGAAGTGTCTTACTGGGTGTATCACAACACAGATGACCCTACCACGACAGAAACAAACAAATAGCTAAAATACTAGGAATTGCCATGAGACACACCAGAGACTCAGGAAAAGAGATCATGGCCACTCACGGAGAGACTGACCTGTGGCACCGCCAAGCCCCGAGGAAGGAAGGATCCAGGTGCCTACTACAGAACAGACAGACATTGGAAAAACCTCTGCATTGTAAACCCCAGGGGAAACGGACAAACTTCCACTAGAGAGGACGAGCCTCGTCCTCGCCTAGAAAAAACCAAGCGAGAGACAATAACGCTTGAGGAAGCTGAAGGAATGTCTCAGGGCTCTGTTTCACTGGCTCCCAGGATCCCGTGCTAACTGTCCAAGTTGGGGGCCAGCCAGGAAATGTCTTGGAGGACACAGGGCCCATCTTCTCAGGTTCAAAGAGAGAACAGGCACATTGTCAAAGGAAAGATGGGAATTACTCTCAGCCTATGATTGCTTCCAAAGATAACTCACACCAGAAGTTTTGCATGGAGATTGGGGGGCTTCCCAAGCCATCGAGGTAAAAAATGTCTCTCTGCCCTATGTCCCAGTTAGCCACATGGTTTTCATGGCATTGGCTCCCGGCTCGGCTGTTGAGCCAGTGAAATTCTTTTAGCAGGAGTTGAGGTGGCCATCAGCGGAAGGACAGTGGGTTTCCTGTTTCAATACGATGCTCGGCGTTATAGGGTTAAATTGTAATATTGGGACATTACACGCAGAGTCAACAGGGAGCAAAAGTAGAGTAAATGCCTGTGTCATTTTTAATTTTCTCGGGTTCCATTTGAGTAAAAGGCTTGTAAATTACCCGGGGACCAAATGCCCCTGATGCCTCTACTAGGGGTAGAATGTTCAGGGAGGGTTCAGGGCTGGGCGAATAGTGACCTGAAGTCCAGGAACCCTTAAGGCAGGGGTCCTCAAATTGTTTACACAGGGGGCCAATTCATTGTCTCTCCGACCGTTGGAGGGCCAGACTATTGTTTTCAAAGAACCTATGAACAAATTCCTATGCACACTGCACGAGTCGGCTGCAAATCAGGACAGGCAGTGGCAGCAAAAACACCCCGATGGTGGGATAAACGGCATCGCGCCACATGTGTCCCATGGACCACAGTTTGAGGACGCCTGCCTTAGGGGTTCCTGGGTACACTGGGGATGAAAGTCTCCTACAGCTCCTCAAGAGGAGAAAAGCTCTAAGTTCTGGCATCTCCGCCCACTTTCCCGGCACTCTACAAAACTGCTCCAGGTGAATCATGGTTGGAAGGGAAAGCGTAGCCTTTCTCAAAATGATACTGTGGCCATATAGTGTTGCAAAGTGAATCTATCAGCTTTTGTTGCCCAGCCTCTCTGTATCAACTCTATCCCAAATGGACAGGATTCATGCAAGGGGGCAATTCCTGAGCATCACGCTGCTAAGTCCCATCCAGAAAGCACAAAACAAGGAGGCGATTGAGAGCTTGCTGCCTACAGGTCACTAACCCCCACTTGAGAGCGCACCCCTGAGTTGCCCTGAACCTCATGCCTCAGCCTGAGGGAAGGGGTCAATGACCAGTCGCCGAGGGCGACCTTTAGGTCCAACCATTTTTCTGGACAACAGGCTAGGAGGACCACTGCTTGGGATGGCCCCAAGGCCCTCCAAGACGCCTGCTGGCGGGGCTGACACTCATATCTCTGAAGGGAAGGGACATGTGGCAGCTCAGGGAATCTTAATGGAAATTGGAATTTCTGGCTGGAACATCATGGCAGAGGAGCTGTGTATTAAGTTAAGAGCTGTCCCCAAAGTGCCTGAAGCAGCATCACTGAAAGCCTAAAGGTAACAGTGACTCCGCCTAGGCTTCCGAACCACATTGGCCTAAGCGTGGGCAACGGAATACCAGCCTGTAACAAGGAACAAACCTAAACTGGAAGAACACTAGCCCTATAACGCCTCAGGTTTTAAATCCAGGAAAATTTTTTTTTGGTTTTTATTCTTTACTTTCATACTTATCAATATATGGCATTCAAAATATATTTTAAAAGCATAAAATTTTCAGTGTTTTTGAAATGTGACCAAATAGTCACATTTATAATTTGGGTACCAGATACGTTTTCATTAAGAATTATGACAATTTTGTGCTTGGTGTTATAGGGCTAGAGCAGCTTGTTTGAAAAACCAGGAGAAAGGCAAAGAGAATGGAGGGGAAAGGGAAACTTTTGGCTCCCGGGACCAGGCAGGGCTAACTCCCAGGCCTCTTCACCCAGTTCTCTAGGCAGCGCCCTTCCACATGTTTGGACTGGTGGGTGCCATCTTGGCCATGGTCACAGACCCTGTTACCTCTCGGCTACAATGGTGACTGTGTAGGATCTCTGGGCAAAGCTGAAACAGCTTTGACAAGAGAGAAGCCATTTGGGGCTGACAGAAGCCACCATGAAAAGAAAATAAAGTAGCTAGCAAGTGTAAATCAACTAGCTGATATTGGGGAGGTAGGCTGTGCAGACATCACCCAAGGGAATGTCACGGAGGAAATGGATGTTCAGAGGGTTGCGAGAACCACCAGAGCAGTTTTGGTTCAACTAAGAATGGCTAACCCTAATACCCCGCTTCTCACTCTGCCTGCTTGCACACATGCACATTGCAAAAGTTTTAAAACCCTTGGGAAATTCGACTCGGGGCTACTCAGACACCTCTCAAGAGGGCTGACGGAACCTGCCTATCAGTTCATTGGGTGCCAGAGAGAGAGAAATACCACCCCTTTTAAAGTCACCCCCCAACACGTGCACTAGGGCTGGCATGTCCTCTCTACCCCCCAAAAGGATCACGGGGCAACAGCATTCTCTGCTTAAGGCAAGCAGCCCCAACACCTGGGGAAACCCCCCGAGTCCCTCTTTGGGTCTATGTCCCCTTTTTTTCCAGGGATTGTATAATTGGAATAAACAAAACCCCCCGGTCTGACAAACCACAAGAACTGATTTCTTTGCTAGACTAGCTTTTCCACATGCATCAGCCCACGTCAGACAAGTGCCAGCCACTTCTCCAGGTGCTGTTCATAACAGAGGAACGGGAGCCCTTCCAGAGAGAGGCCCAGAAAGCAGTCAATAGACCTGATGGTAAGCCAGCGGGCACTCCCCACTGGACAGAAACTCTTTTTGCCACTCCACGAATACTGTGGGACATAACTCCCAGTAAGGCCCCGAGGGCTTAAACAGGTATCACCAGTTTCTCTTGCAGGGCCTCCGCGGGACAGCTAGGAAACCTATGCATTTTTCTAAGGTCAGTGAGAATTTTCAGGCGCCTACAAGAGAATGTCTGCCTGCCTGCCTGCCGCCTGCCTTCCTTTTTAGAGTGGCTGATGGAAGCCTGTGTTCTTTGTACCTCCAAGGACCCAGAGGCCCCCGAAAACAAGAGGGCAATAAGTATTGCCTTTATTACTCAGCCCGCCTCAGACATGAAAAAGAAATTGGAAGCATTTAAAGGGAACAATCTTAGTGATTTGGTAGAAGTGTCTTAGTGGGTGTATCACAACACAGATGACCCTACCACGACAGAAACAAACAAATAGCTAAAATACTAGGAATTGCCATGAGACACACCAGAGACTCAGGAAAAGAGATCATGGCCCACTCACGGAGAGACTGACCTGTGGCACCGCCAAGCCCCGAGGAAAGAAGGATCCAGGTGCCTATTACAGAAGAGACAGACATTGGAAAAAAGCACTGCATTGAAAACCCCAGGAGAGACGGACAAACCTACACTAGAGAGGACGGGCCTCAGCCTCGCCTAGAAAAACCCAAGCGAGATACAATAATGCTTGAGGAAGCTGAAGGAATGTCTCAGGGCTCTGTTTCACTGGCCCCCAGGATCCCGTGCTAACTGTCCAAGTCGGGGGCCAGCCAGGAAATGTCTTGGAGAACATAGGGGCCAACTTCTCTGGTTTAAAAAAGAGAACAGGCACATTGTCAAAGGAAAGATGGGAATCACTGTCAGCCTATGAGTGCTTCCAAGGATAACTCACACCAAATGGTTTGCATGGAGATTGGGGGGCTTCCCAAGCCATCGAGGTAAAAAATGTCCCAGTTAGCCACATGGTTTTCATGGCACTGGCTCCCGGCTCAGCTGTTGAGCCAGTGAAACTCTTTTAGCAGGAGTTGAGGTGGCCATCAGCGGAAGGACAAAACCTCCACAGTGGCCTTCCCATTTCAATACGAAGCCACCTATATCACCTCTTGGACATTATCAATGTCCTGGGCTCTGAATCGCCACCCCAGATCTAGAATGCGCCTGACATGTGCACATGGTTTGAATCAGGTTCGGGTTAACCCCTCTCGATCACTTAGTGACATGGGACACTAGACCATGGAATACCTTTACTTTCCAGATGAGAAAACTCACTCAAAAAGACACAGGTACTGACCCACAGGAACACAACTGGTTAACAACAAAGCCACATTCCCAACCAGTGTCTGGAGCCAGAGCTCGAAGCCCCACATGCCTGTGCCCAGCTGAGCAGTCACTCTCTCCTGGACCCTCAAAAGATCTGAGCAGATCTTCCCCGGCCCATGTGCCCCCCTCCCCCACCCGAATATGTTTTTTCATAGGATGGCACCGAATCTGCAGCTCTGGGAGAGGGACATAGCTAATGGGAGCACACGGAGCAGACGAAGGGGGAGTAGGGGAGAGTGGAGGACATCCTGGCCCACCAGGCCTTGAGGATGATGTTCCCATGCAGAGAAGACAGTCCACACAGAAGACCACATGGCCAGCCCAAGTTGAGACACGACGTCCCTCAAAGACCCATAGCCCTAGAAGGGACAACACTGGAGACACAGTGCGGCAACGGATCCTGCCACACCGAGGCATAGCACTAAGGGGGTGCAGCAGAAGAGCAAGGAAGTGGAGCAGCAAGGTCCTCAGGGAATGCCAAAGGAGGACTTTGGGGGCAGGACTTGGTGCCCGCACAGACTGGACTGGAAAACACTCCTAAGGGCCGACAAACTGTCCGTGAACTACCTACGAGCTTTCCTTTCTTGATGAGTTGTGTTTTCGTTTATGGTCATTGGATTTTGGCTGTTTTCTTTCTGTTGGTGCTTGCTCTTGCTCTGTTTTGTGTTTGTGCATGTTATTACCTCTCCTGTATGTCTAAAAAGAGATGCTGGATGCACAATCTGCAGGAGAGAAAAAGGGGAACAACGCTTTGGGGGAGGGCCACGGGAAAGAGGGAGTTGGGGGGAAAGGAAGTGGTGTCAAGAAACCCAGAGACAAGGGAACAACAAGTGGATGCAAATCCGTGGTGAGGGCGATGTAGGAATCCTGGTAGGGCGTGATCAAGGGTAAAGGAACCAAGGGGATTTACTGAAACCCAAATGAAGCCTGAGCATGGCAGTGGGCACAAGAGGGAAATGAAAGGGAATAGCAGAGCGACCTAGGAAGCACGGGCCAGATATAGAGTTCTAAAGAAAGGCACGAACAGATGTAAATATATTTATCTGTGAGCATGGGGAAATACACCTATGTCCATATCTTTTTTAGGTTTCCTATTAAGGTAGCAGATGGCCTTTGGGCCTCCACTCAAGGACTCTCTCATTGCAAGAATACTTTGTTCTATTACATTGGCATTCTATGATGCTCACCTTCCAGACACGTTCCCTGAAGTCTAAGCGGTTGCATAAGCAAATGTGGTCAAGAAATTTGATGGTGTCCTGCTACCAAAAGATATGGCGTCTGAGGTCTTAAAGGCTTGAAGGGTAAGCAAGCGGCCATGTAGCTCAGAAACAACAGAGCCCACATGGAATAAGCATACCAGCCTGTGCGATCACGAGGTTTCAAAGGGATCAGGCATCATCCGCAAAAAAAAATCTCATCATTGCGAATGGGTGGGGAATGTTGGGTAGAGAGCCAAAGCCCATTTGTAGTCCACTGGACATTCCCTTAAGAAAGGTCTCAGAGAGGAGAAAAGCCTACACAGAGTACTAGACAGCAATGATGAAACACAATTTCCCTCTAGCTCCTCAATGCTTCCTCTGCCCTCACTATCAAGATCCCAATTATAACTTTCAAATCTGGCTAGAACAGAGAATGTACACTGGGACAGATAGGAACTAGAAACACAGGGAATACAAGGTGGATGAGCCCTTTAAAACAGGTGTTATGAATGGGGATGCTGGGAGGCTGGAGGGAGGGTATGCAGGCATTCTGGCAGGCAGGCAGGCAGGCAGGCATTCTCGAAAGCAGGCAGGCAGTTTCGCAGGCAGGCAGGCAGGCAGTCATTCTTGCAGGCAGGCAGGCAGGCATTCTTGCAGGCAGGCAGGGAGGCAGGCAAGAAGGCAGGCATTCTCGCAGGCAGGTAGACAGGCCGGCCGGCAGGCATTCTCGCAGGCAAGCAGGCAGGCAAGCAGGCATTCTCGCAGGCAGGCAGCCAGGCAGGCATTCTCACAGGCAGGCAGGCAGGCAGGCAGGCATTCTCGCAGGCAGGCAGGCAGGCAGGCATTCTTGCAGGCAGGCATGCAGACACGCATACAGGCAGGCAGGCATTCTCGCAGGCAGACAGGAAGGCAGGAAGGAAGGCATTCTAGCAGGCAGGCAGCCAGGCAGGCATTCTCACAGGCAAGCAGGCAGGCAGGAATCCTCACAGGCAGGCAGGCAGGCAGGCATTCTCGCAGGCAGGCAGGCAGGCAGGCATTCTCGCAGGCAGGCATGCAGACACGCATGCAGGCAGGCAGGCATTCTCGCAGGCAGACAGGAAAGCAGGAAGGAAGGCATTCTAGCAGGCAGGCAGGCAGGCAGGCAGGCAGGCAGGTAGGCAGGCCGGCAGGCAGGCATTCTCGCAGACAGACAGGCAGGCAGGCATTCTCACATGCAGGCAGGCAGGCAGGCATTCTCGCAGGCAGGCAGGCAGGCAGGCAGGCATTCTAACAGGCAGGCAGGCAGACATGCATGCAGGCAGGCAGGCATTCTAGCAGGCAGACAGGGAACAGGCAGGAAGGCATTCTCGCAGTCACGCAGGCAGGCAGGCCGGCAGGCCGGCAGGCATTTTCGCAGGTAGGCATTCTCGCAGGCAGGCATTCTAGCGGGCAGGCAGGCAGGCATTCTCACAGGCAGGCAGGCAGGCAGGCAGGCATTCTAGGAGGCATGCAGACAGACATACATGCAGGCAGGCAGGCATTCTCGCAGGCAGACAGGCAGGCAGGCAGGCATTCTGGCAGGCAGGAAGGCAGGCAGGCAATCTCGCAGGCAGGCAGGCAGGCAGGCAGGAAGGAATTCAAGTAGGCAGGCAGCCAGGCAGGCATTCTCACAGGCAGGCAGGCAGGCAGGCAGGCAAGCAGGCATTCTCGCAGGTAGGCAGGCAGTCATTCTCGCAGGCAGGCAGGCAGGCAGGCAGGCAGGAATTCTCACAGGCAGGCAGGCAGGCAGGCAGGCAGGCAAGCAGGCATTCTCGCAGGTAGGCAGGCAGTCATTCTCGCAGGCAGGCAGGCAGGCTGGCATTCTCACAGGCAGGCAGGCAGGCACGCAGGCAGGCAGGCAGGCAGGCATTCTCGCAGGCAGGCAGGCAGGCATTCTCGCAGGCAAGCAGGCATGCAGGCAGGCAGGCATTTTCCCATGCAGGCAGGCATTCTCGCAGGCAGGCAGGCAGGCATTCTCGCAGGCAGGCAGGCAGGCAGGCAGGCATTCTCACAGGCAGGCAGGTAGGCAGGCATTCTCGCACGCAGTAAGGTAGGCAGGCAGGCAGGCAGTCATTCTCGCAGGCAGGCAGGCAGGCAGGCATTCTCAAAGGTAGCCAGATAGGCATTCTCAAAAGCAGGCAGGCAGGCAGGCATTCTCGCAGGCAGGCAGGCAGGCATGTAGGCAGGCATTCTCACAGGCAGGCAGGCATGCAGACACGCATGCAGGCAGGCAGGCATTCTCGCACGCAGACAGGAAGACAGGAAGGAAGGCATTCTAGCAGGCAGGCAGGCAGGCAGGCAGGCCGGCAGGCAGGCATTCTCGCAGACAGACAGGCAGGCAGGCATTCTCACAGGCAGGCAGGCAGGCTGGCATTGTCGCAGACAGGCAGGCAGGCAGGCAGGCAGGCATTCTAACAGGCGGGCAGGCAGACACGCATGCAGGCAGGCAGGCATTCTAGCAGGCAGACAGGCAACAGGCAGGAATGCATTCTCGCAGTCACGCAGGCAGGTAGGCCGGCAGGCATTTTCGCAGGTAGGCATTCTCGCAGGCAGGCATTCTAGCGGGCAGGAATTCTCGCAGGCAGGCAGGCAGGCAGGCATTCTAGGAGGCAGGCAGGCATTATCGCAGGCAGACAGGCAGGCAGGCAGGCAGGCATTCTGGCAGGCAGGAAGGCAGGCAGGCATTCTCACAGGCAGGCAGGCAGGCAGGCAGGAATTCAAGTAGGCAGGCAGGCAGGCAGGCATTCTCACAGGCAGGCAGGCAGGCAGGCAGGTAAGCAGGCATTCTCGCAAGTAGGCAGGCAGTCATTCTCACAGGCAGGCAGGCAGGCACGCAGGCATGCAGGCAGGCATTCTCGCAGGCAGGCAGGCAGGCATTCTCGCAGGCAAGCAGGCATGCAGGCAGGCAGGTATTTTCACACGCAGGCAGGCATTCTCGCAGGCAGGCAGGCAGGCATTCTCGCAGGCAGGCAGGGAGGCATTCTCACAGGCAGGCAGGCAGGCACGCAGACAGGCAGGCAGGCAGGCAGGAAGGAATTCAAGTAGGCAGGCAGCCAGGCAGGCATTCTCACAGGCAGGCAGGCAGGCAGGCAGGCAAGCAGGCATTCTCGCAGGTAGGCAGGCAGTCATTCTCGCAGGCAGGCAGGCAGGCAGGCAGGCAGGCATTCTCACAGGCAGGCAGGCAGGCAGGCAGGCAGGCAAGCAGGCATTCTCGCAGGTAGGCAGGCAGTCATTCTCGCAGGCAGGCAGGCAGGCTGGCATTCTCACAGGCAGGCAGGCAGGCACGCAGGCAGGCAGGCAGGCAGGCATTCTCGCAGGCAAGCAGGCATGCAGGCAGGCAGGCATTTTCCCATGCAGGCAGGCATTCTCGCAGGCAGGCAGGCAGGCATTCTCGCAGGCAGGCAGGCAGGCAGGCAGGCATTCTCACAGGCAGGCAGGTAGGCAGGCATTCTCAAAGGTAGCCAGATAGGCATTCTCAAAAGCAGGCAGGCAGGCAGGCATTCTCGCAGGCAGGCAGGCAGGCAGGCATTCTCAAAGGTAGCCAGATAGGCATTCTCAAAAGCAGGCAGGCAGGCAGGCATTCTCGCAGGCAGGCAGGCAGGCATGTAGGCAGGCATTCTCACAGGCAGGCAGGCAGGCAGGCATGCAGACACGCATGCAGGCAGGCAGGCATTCTCGCACGCAGACAGGAAGACAGGAAGGAAGGCATTCTAGCAGGCAGGCAGGCAGGCAGGCAGGCCGGCAGGCAGGCATTCTCGCAGACAGACAGGCAGGCAGGCATTCTCACAGGCAGGCAGGCAGGCTGGCATTCTCGCAGACAGGCAGGCAGGCAGGCAGGCATTCTAACAGGCGGGCAGGCAGACACGCATGCAGGCAGGCAGGCATTCTAGCAGGCAGACAGGCAACAGGCAGGAATGCATTCTCGCAGTCACGCAGGCAGGTAGGCCGGCAGGCATTTTCGCAGGTAGGCATTCTCGCAGGCAGGCATTCTAGCGGGCAGGAATTCTCGCAGGCAGGCAGGCAGACATACATGCAGGCAGGCAGGCATTCTCGCAGGCAGTCAGGCATGCAGACACGCATGCAGGCAGGCAGGCATTCTCGCAGACAGACAGGAAGGCAGGAAGAAAGGCATTCTAGCAGGTAGGCAGGCAGGCAGGCAGGCAGGCAGGCAGGCCGGCAGGCAGGCATTCTCGCAGACAGACAGGCAGGCAGGCATTCTCACTTGCAGGCAGGCAGGCAGGCATTCTCGCAGACAGGCAGGCAGGCAGGCATTCTAACAGGCAGGCAGGCAGACACGCATGCAGGCAGGCAGGCATTCTAGCAGGCAGACAGGCAACAGGCAGGAAGGCATTCTCGCAGTCACGCAGGCAGGCAGGCCGGCAGGCCGGCAGGCATTTTCGCAGGTAGGCATTCTCGCAGGCAGGCATTCTAGCGGGCAGGAATTCTCGCAGGCAGGCAGGCAGGCAGGCATTCTAGGAGGCAGGCAGGCATTATCGCAGGCAGACAGGCAGGCAGGCAGGCAGGCATTCTGGCAGGCAGGAAGGCAGGCAGGCATTCTCGCAGACAGGCAGGCAGGCAGGCAGGAATTCAAGTAGGCAGGCAGGCAGGCAGGCATTCTCACAGGCAGGCAGGCAGGCAGGCAGGTAAGCAGGCATTCTCGCAAGTAGGCAGGCAGTCATTCTCGCAGGCAGGCAGGCAGGCATTCTCACAGGCAGGCAGGCAGGTACGCAGGCATGCAGGCAGGCATTCTCGCAGGCAGGCAGGCAGGCATTCTCGCAGGCAAGCAGGCATGCAGGCAGGCAGGCATTTTCACACGCAGGCAGGCATTCTCGCAGGCAGGCAGGCAGGCATTCTCGCAGGCAGGCAGGGAGGCATTCTCACAGGCAGGCAGGCAGGCATGCAGGCAGGCAGGCAGGCATTCTCGCAGGCAGGCAGGCAGGCATTCTCTCAGGCAAGCAGGCATGCAGGCAGGCAGGCATTTTCACACGCAGGCATGCATTCTCGCAGGCAGGCAGGCAGGCATTCTCGCAGGCAGGCAGGCAGGCATTCTCAAAGGTAGCCAGGCAGGCATTCTCGCAAGCAGGCAGGCAGGAAGGCATTCTCGCAGGAAGGCAGGCAGGCAGGCATTCTCGTAGGCAGGTAGGCAGGCAGGCATTCTCGCAGGGAGGCAGGCATTCTCGCAGGTTGGAAGGCTGGCAGGCATTCTCACAGGCAGGCAGGCAGGCAGGCAGGCATTCTCGCAGGCAGGCAGGCATTCTCGCAGGTAGGAAGGCTGGCAGGCATTCTCGCAGGGAGGCAGGCAGACACGCAGGCAGGCAGGCAGGCATTCGCAGGCAGACAGGCAGTCAGGCAGGCAGGCATTCTCGCAGGCAGGCAGGCAGGCAGGCAGGCTTTCTCGCAGGCAGGCATTCTCGCAGGCAGACAGGCAGACATTCTCTGGTGGCGCCTGAAAATTCTCACTGACCTTCGATAAATGCATAGGTTTCCTAGCTGTCCAGCGCAGGCTCTGCAAGAGAAACTGGTGATACCTGGTTAAGCCCTCGGTGCCTTACTGGGAGTTTGTGTCCCACAGTATTCGTGGAGTGTCAAAAAGAGTTTCTCTCCAGTGGGGAGTGCCCGCTGGCTGACCATCAGGTCTATTGACTGCTTTATGGGCCTCTCTCTGGAAGGGCTCCCGTTCCTCTGTTGTGAACAGCACCTGGAGAAGTTGCTGGCACTTGTCTGAGGTGGGCTGATGCATGTGGAAAAGCTAGTCTAGCAAAGAAATCAGACCTTGTGGTTTGTCAGACCAGGGGGTTTTGTTTATTCCAATTATGCAATCCCTGGAAAAAAAGGGGACCTACACCCAAAAAGGGACTCGGGGGGGTTTCCCCAGGTGTTGGGGCTGCTTGCCTTAAGCAGAGAATGCTGCTGCCCAGTGATCCTTCTGGGGGGTAGAGAGGACATGCCAGCCCTAGTGCACGTGTTGGGGGGTGACTTTAAAAGGGGTGGTATTTCTCTCTCACAGGCCCCCTGTGAACTGATAGGCAGGCAGGGGTCACAATGGGTTTTAAGCCAGCTCTCCCGCTTCCCGAGTCCTCCAGCAAAGTGGGATAAAGACGACGGGGATGGGGAGGGGAGGGGAGGGACGGCCTCCACCTTGGTGGCTTTAGGAACTTGGACCAGTTGTCTTTCCAGTTCATGCCATGTTTCCTGAAATCTTGGGGAAAAGAAACCATTCTGTTAGGGGAGGGAGTAAGTCTTTTATATATGCTGGCTTATTAGTGGCTGTCAAGTCACACATCCATTTTATTTATTTATTTTTCTAACCCTAACCCTAACCCTTTCCCCCCAACCCCCATCAATTTTAGAGATCAGATCAGGGTGTGCTGGTTGCCCAGAAATAGATCTATGACTTCTGAGAAATAGGGGAAGGGAAAACGAGTCTTGCATGGGCCCATTGGGAACTCCTTCTGCCCAATCACCTTTAAACAAATTGCGGAGTCTCCAGGCTTTCGGGTTGAAACCACATGCTCTTTGTGAGTGCCTAGAGCAGGGGTCCTCAAACGACAGCCCTCGGGCCACATTGGGAGAGCCAAGGACATTGATCCTGTGCACCGGGTGTTTGTGCCCGGTTTGTTGGTTTGTTTTTTAACTCCACAATTAGATGTGTGCAGTGTGTCTTGGAATTTGTTCTTAGTTTTTTTTTTAAACTGTAGTCTGGCCCTCCAACGGGCGGAGGGACAGTGAACTGGTCCCTGTTTAAAGAATTTAAGGACCCCTGGCCTAGAGAAATCAGAAATAAGAAATCCCCATTGTATTAATTCTATGCAGGCCCAGACAGTGGCAGTCGGAGCTCGGTGCACTTAAAAAAGGTTGTAGCCACTGTCCATTCCCAGAAAAGAACAACTCACACCGTCAGCAAGTTCAACAGAAAAAGTTTTATTTCCTGAGCAGGGTCTGTCAGCCCTCTTGAGAGGAGTCTGAGCAGCCCCGAGTCGAATTTTCCAAAGGTTTTAAAACTTTTGCAATGTGCATGTGTGCAAGCAGGCAGAGTGAGAAGCGGGGTATTAGGGTTAGCCATTCTTAGTTGAACCAAAACTGCTCTGGTCGTTCTAACAAGCCTTCTGAACATTCATTTCCTCCGTGACATTCCCTTGGGCGACGTCTGCACAGCCTACCTACCCAATATCAGCTAGTTGATTTACACTTGCTAGCTACTTCATTTTCTTTTCATGGTGGCTTCTGTCAGCCCCAAATGGCTTCACTCTTGTCAAAGCTGTTTCAGCTTTGCCCAGAGATCCTACACAGTCGCCATTGTAGCCGAGAGGTAACAGGGTCTGTGACCATGGCCAAGATGGCACCCACCAGTGCAAACATGTGGAAGGGCGCTGCCTAGGGAGCTGTGTGAAGAGGCCTGGGAGTTAGCCCTGCCTGGTCCCGGGAGCCAAAAGTTTCCCTTTCCCCTCCATTCCCTTTGCCTTTCTCCTGGTTTTTCAAACAAGCTGCTCTAGCCCTCTAACGCCAAGCACAAAATTGTCATAATTCTTAATGAAAACGTATCTCGTACCCAAATTATAAATGTGACTACTTGGTCACATTTCAAAAACACTGAAAATTTTATGCTTTTAAAATATATTTTGAATGCCATATATATTGATACCTAAAAACGAAAAAAAATATATCCTGGATTTAAAAGCTGAGGCATTATAGGGCTAGTGTTCTTCCAGTTTAGGTTTGTTCCTTGTTACAGGCTGGTTTTCCATTGCCCACGCTTAGTCCAAGGTCGTTCGGAAGCCTAGGCGGAGTCACTGTTACCTTTAGGCTTTCAGTGATGCTGCTTCAGGCACTTTGGGGACAGCTCTTAACGTAATACACAGCTCCTCTGCCATGATATTGCAGCCAGAAATTAGAAATTCCCTGAAGGTTCACTGAGCTGCCACTGGTCCCTTCCCTTCAGAGATTTGAGCGTCACCTCTGCCAGCAGGTGTCTTGGAGGGCCTTGGAATGCCTGCCTGCCTGCCTGCGAGCCTGCCTGCCTGCCTGCCTGCGAGCCTGCCTGCCTGCCTGCCTGATGGAGTGCCTGCCAGACTGCCTGCCTGCCTGCGAGCCTACCTGCGAGCTAGCATGTGAGCTTGCTTGCCTGCCTGCCTGCCTGTGGCCTGCCTGCCTGCCTGCCTGCCTGCAAGCCTGCTAGCCTGCTAGCCTGCCTGCCTGCCTGCATGCCGCCTGCAAGCCTGCGAGCTTGCTTGCCTGCTTGCCTACCTGCCTGCCTGCCTGCCTGCCTGCCTGCAGCCTGCCTGCGAGCCTGCGAGCTTGCTTGCCTGCCTGCCTGCCTGCGAACCTTCCTGCATACCTGCCTGCGAGCCTGCCTGCCTGCCTGCCAGCGAGCCTGCCTGGTGCGAGCCTGACTGCCTGCCTGCCTGCCTGCCTACCTGCCTGCCTGCATGCCTGCCTGCCTGACTGCCTGCCAGCGAGCCTGCCTGGTGCGAGCCTGCCTGCCTGCCTGCCTGCGAGCCTGCCTGCCTGGTAGCCTGCCTGCCTTCCTGCCTGCCTGCCTGCCTTCCTGCCTGTCTGCTTGCCTGCCTGCATGCCTGCCTGCCTGCGAGCCTGCGAGCTTGCTTGCCTGCCTGCCTGCCTGCCTGCGGCCCGCCTGCCTGCGTGCAAGCCTGTGAGCTTGCTTTCCTGCCTGCCTGCCAGCGAACCTGCCTGCCTACCTCCTGCCTGCTTACATGCCTGCATGAATGCCTGCCTGCCTGACTGCCTGTATGCCTGCCTGCCGGCCTGGCTGCCTGCCTGCCTGCCTGCGAGCCTGTGCCTGCGAGCCTGCATCCCTGCCTGCCTGCTTGCCTGCCTGACTGTGAGGCTGCCTGCGAGCTTCCCTGCCTGCCTGCCTGCCTGCCTGTGAGCCTGCCAGCCTGGGAGCATGCAAGCCTGTCTGCGAGCCTGCCTGCCTGCCTGCCTGTTTGCCTGCGAGCTTGCGAGCTTCCTTGCCTGCTTGCCTCCCTGCCTGCTTGCCTGCCTGCCAGCCTGCCTGCCTGCGGCCTGCCTACCTGCCTGCGAGCGTGCGAGCTTGCTTGCCTGCTTGTCTGCCTGCCTGCTTGCCTGCCTGCCTGCCTGTGAAACTGCCTGCCTGCGAGCCTGCCTGCCTGCCTGCAGTCTGCCTGCCTGCCAGCGAGCCTGCTTGGTGCAAGCCTGCCTGCCTGCCTGCATGCCTGACTGCCTACCTGCCTGCCTGCCTGCCTGCAAGCCTGCTATTCTGCTAGCCTGCCTGCCTGCCTGCATGCCTGCCTGCGAGCCTGCGAGCTTGCTTGCCTGCTTGCCTACCTGCCTGCCTGCCTGCCTGCAGCCTGTCTGCCTGCCTGCGAGCCTGCCTGCCTGCCTGCCTGCCTGCTTGCGTGCCGGCCTACCTGTGCGGCTGCCGGCCTGCGAGCATGCACACATGCCTGCCTGCTTGCATGCGAGCCTGTATGCCTTCCTGCGAGCGTGCCTTCCTGCAATCCTGCCTACTTGCGAGCCTACCTGCCTGCCATCCTGCCTGCCTGCTAGCCTGCCTGCCTTCCTGTGAGGCTGCCTGCCTTCCTGCGAGCCTGCCTGCCTGCCTGCCTGCCTGCGAGCCTGCCTGCCTGCCTGCATGCCTGCGAGCCTGCCTGCCTGCCTGCCATCCTGCCTCCCTTCCTGTGAGCCTGCCTGCCTTCCTGTGAGCCTGCCTGCCTACCTGCCTGTGAGCCTGCCTGCCTGCCTGCCTGCGAGCCTGCCTGACTGCCTGTCTGTGAGCCTGCCTGCTGCCTGCCTGCCTGCGAGCCTACCTGCCTGCCTGCCTCCCTGCGAGAATGCCTGCCTCCCTGCGAGAATGCCTGACTGCCTGCGAGAATGCCTGCCGGCGAGCCTGCATGGTGTGAGCCTGCCTACCTGTGAGCCTGCCGGCCTGCGAGCCTGCCTGCCTGCCTGCCTGCCTGCCTCCCTGCGAGAATGCCAGACTGCCTGCGAGAATGCCTGCCTGCGAGCCTGCATGGTGTGAGCCTGCTTGCCTGTGAGCCTGCCGGCCCACGAGACTGCCTGCCTGCGAGGCTGCCTGCCTGCCTGCGAGCCTGCCTGCCTGCTTGCCTGCTTGCCTCCCTGCCTGCCTTTGAGCCTACCGGCCTTCGAGCATGCACGCCTGCCTGCCTGCCTGCCTGCCTGTGAACGTGCCTGTCTGTGAGCTTGCCTGCATGCCTGCCTGTGAGCCTGCATGGTGCGAGACTGGCTGGCTGCCTGCTTGCCTGCCTAACTGCCTGCCTGCCTGCCTGCCTAACTGCCTGCCTGCCTGCCTAACTGCCTGCCTGCCTGCCTGCGAGCCTGCCTGACTGCGAGCCAGCCTTCCAGCCTGCATGCCTGCCTGCCTGCCTGACTGCCTGACTGCCTAACTGCCTGCGAGCCTGCCTGCCTGCGAGCCTGCCTGCCTGTGAGCCCTCCTGCCTGCCTGCCTGCCTGCCTGCGAGCCTGCCTGACTGTGAGCCAGCCTTCTAGCCTGCCTGCCTGCCTGCCTGCCTGACTGCCTGCGAGCCTGCCAGCCTGCGAGCCTGCCTGCCTGTGAGGCCTCCTGCCTGCCTTCCTGCCTGCGAGCCTGTCTGCCTGAGAGCCTACCTGCCTGCCTGCCTGTGAACATGCCTGCCAACCTGCCTGCTTGCCTGCCTGCCTCCTGGCCTGCCTGCCTCACTTCCTGCCTGCCTGCCTGTCTGACAGCCTGCCTGCCTGCCTCCCTGCGAACTTGCCTGCCTGCCTGCCTGCGAGCCTGTCTGCATGCCTGCCTGCCTGCCTGCGAGCCTGCCTGCTTGCGAGCCTGCCTGCCTGCCATCCTGCCTGACTGCTAGCCTGCCTGCCTTCCTGGGAGCCTGCCTGCCTTCCTGCGAGCCTGCCTGCCTACCTTCCTGCGAGCCTGCCTGCCTGCCTGCCTGCATGGTTGCGAGCCTGCCTGCCTGCTTGTCATACTGCCTGCCTGCGAGCCTGCCTGCCTTCCTGCGAGCCTGCCTGCCTTCCTGTGAGCCTGCCTTCCTACCTGCCTGCGAGCCTGCCTGCCTGCCTGCCTGCGAGGCTGCCTGCCTGCCTGCCTGCGAGCCTGCCTGCCTGCCTCCCTGCGAGAATGCCTGACTACCTGCGAGAATGCCTGCCTGCGAGCCTGCATGGTGTGAGCCTGCCTGCCTGTGAGCCTGCCGGCCTGCGAGTCTGCCTGCCTGCCTGCATGGCTGCGAGCCTGCATGCCTGCCTGTCTTCCTGCGAGCCTGCCTGCCTTCCTGTGAGCCTGCCTGCCTACCTGCCTGCGAGCCTGCCTGCCTGCCTGCCTTCCTGCCTGCGTACCTGCGAGCCTGCCTGCCTGACTGCCTGCCTTTGAGCCTGCCGGCCTGCGAGCCTGCCTGCCTGCCTGCATGGCTGCGAGCCTGCCTGCCTGCCTGCCTTCCTGCGAGCCTGCCTGCCTTCCTGTGAGCCTGCCTGCCTACCTGCCTGCGAGCCTGCCTGCCTGCCTGCGTACCTGCGAGCCTGCCTGCCTGCCTGCCTGCGAGCCTACCTGCCTGCCTCCCTGACTGCCTCCCTGCGAGAATGCCTGACTACCTGCGAGAATGCCTGCGACAATGCCTGCCTGCGATAATGCCTGCCTGCCTGCCAGCTTGCGATAATGCCTGCTTGCGAGAATGCCTGCCTGTGAGAATGCCTGCCTGCCTGCCTGCCTGCCTGCCTGCCTGCGAGAATGCCTGCCTGCGAGAATGCCTGCCTGCCTGCGAGAATGCCTGCCTGCCTGCGAGAATGCCTGCCTGCCTGCGAGAATGCCTGCCTGCAAGAATGCCTGCCGGTGAGAATGCCTGCCTGCGAGAATGCCTGCCTGCGAGAATGCCTGCCTGCGAGAATGCTTGCCAGCTGCGAGAATGCCTTCCAGCTGCGAGAATGCCTGCCTGCCTGCCTGCCTGCGAGAATGCCTGCCTGCCTGCGAGAATGCCTGCCTGCCTGCCTGCGAGAATGCCTGCCTGCCTGCCTGCCTGCCTACATGCCAGTCTGCGAGAATGCCTGCGTGCCAGCTTGCGAGAATACCTGACTGCGAGAATGCCTGCCTGCCTGCCTGGGCGAATGCCTGACTGCCTGCCTGCCTGCCAGCCTGCGAGAATGCCAGCCTGCCTGTCTGCCAGCCAGCCTGCCTGCCTGCAAGAATGCCTGCTTTTCTGCCTGCGAGAATGCCTGCCTGACTGTCTGCCAGCTTGCGAGAATGCCTGCCTGTCTTCCTGCGAGAATGCCTGCCTGCCTGCCTGCCTGCCTGCCTGCCTGCCTCCTGCCTGCCTGCGAGAATGCCTGCCTTCCTGCCTGGCTGCCAGTCTGCAAGACTGCCTGCGTGCCAGCTTGCGAGAATGCCTGCCTGCGAGAATGCCTGCCTGCCTGCCTGGGTGAATGCCTGACTGCCTGCCTGCCTGCCTGCCTGCCAGCCTGCGAGAATGCCAGCCTGCCTGCCTGCCAGCCAGCCTGCCTGCGAGAATGCCTGCTTTTCTGCCTGCGAGAATGCCTGCCTGCCTGCCTGCCTGCCAGCTTGCGAGAATGCCAGCCTGCCTGCCTGCCAGCCAGCCTGCCTGCCTGCGAGAATGCCTTCCTGCCTGCCTGCCTGCGAGAATGCCTGCTTTTCTGCCTGCGAGAATGCCTGCATGCCTGCCTGCCTACGAGGATGCCTGCGAGAATACCTGTGACAATGCCTGCCTGCGATAATGCCTGCCTGCCTACCAGCTTGCGATAATACCTGCTTGCGAGAATGCCTGCCTGTGAGAATGCCTGCCTGCCTGCCTGCCTGCCTGCCTGCGAGAATGCCTGCCTGCGAGAATGCCTGCCTGCCTGCGAGAATGCCTGCCTGCCTGCGAGAATGCCTGCCTGCCTGTGAGAATGCCTGCCTGCGTGCCTGGGAGATTGCCTGCCTGCGAGAATGCTTGCCTGCCTGCCTACCTGCCTGCCTACCTGCCTGCCTACCTGCCTGCGTGAATGCCTACCTGCCTGCCTTCCTGCGAGAATGCCTGCCGGCCTGCGAGAATGCCTGATGCCTGCCTGCCTGCGAGAATGCCTGCCTGTCTTCCTGCGAGAATGTCTGCCTATCTTTCTGCGAGAATGCCTGCCTCGGAGAATGCCTGCCTGCCTGCCTGCCTGCCTGCCTGCCTGCCCGTCTGCGAGAATGCCTGCGTGCCAGCTTGCGAGAATGCCTGACTGCGAGAATGCCTGCCTGCCTGCCTGGGCGAATGCCTGACTGCCTGCCTGCCTGCCTGCCAGCCTGCGAGAATGCCAGCCTGTCTGTCTGCCAGCCAGCTTGCCTGCCTGCGAGAATGCCTGCTTTTCTGCCTGCGAGAATGCCTGCCTGCCTGCCTGCCTGCCTGCGAGAATGCCTTCCTGCCTGCCTACCTGCGACAATGCCTTCCTGCCTGCCTGCCTGCGAGAATGCCTGCTTTTCTGCCTGCGAGAATGCCTGCCTGCGAGAATGCCTGCCTGCGAGAATGCCTGCCTGTGAGAATGCCTGCCTGCGAGAATGCCTGCCTGCGAGAAGCCTGCCTGCGAGAATGCCTGCCTGCGAGAATGCCTGCCTGCGAGAATGCCTGCCTGTGAGAATGCCTGCCTGCGAGAATGCCTGCCTGCGAGAATGCCTGCCTGCGAGAATGCCTGCCTGTGAGAATGCCTGCCTTCGAGAATGCCTTCCTGCCTGCCTGCCTGCGAGAATGCCTGCTTTTCTGCCTGCGAGAATGCCTGCGTGCCTGCCTGCCTACGAGGATGCCTGCGAGAATGCCTGCGACAATGCCTGCCTGCGATAATGTCTGCCTGCCTGCCAGCTTGCGATAATGCCTGCTTGCGAGAATGCCTGCCTGCGAGAATGCCTGCCTGCCTGCGAGAATGCCTGCCTGCCTGCGAGAATGCCTGCCTGCGTGCCTGGGAGATTGCCTGCCTGCGAGAATGCCTGCCTCCCTGCCTGCCTGCCTACCTACCTGCCTACCTGCCTGCGTGAATGCCTACCTGCCTGCCTGCCTGCGAGAATGCCTGCCTGCATGCGAGAATGCCTGCTGCCTGCCTGCCTACCCGCGAGAATGCATGCCTGCATACCTGCCTGCCTGCGAGAATGCCTGCCTGCGAGAATGCTTGCCTGCCTGCCTGCCTACCTGCCTGCCTACCTGCCTGCCTACCTGCCTACCTACCTGCCTGCCTACCTGCCTGCCTACCTGCCTGCCTACATGCCTGCTACCTGCCTGCCTACCTGCCTGCCTACCTGCCTGCCTACCTGCCTGCCTGCTTGCCTGACTGCGAGAATGCCTGCCTGCCTGCCTGCCTGCCTGCCTGCCTGCCTGCGAGAATGCCTGCCTGCCTGCCTGCCTGCCTGCGACAATGCCTGCCTGCCTGCCTGCCTGCCTGCCTGCCTGCCTGCGACAATGCCTGCCTGCCTGCCTGCCTGACTGCCTGCGACAATGCCTGCCTGCCTGCCTGCCTGCGTGCCTGCCTTCCTGCGACAATGCCTGCCTGCCTGCCTGCCTGCCTGCCTGCCTGCGACAATGCCTGCCTGCCTGCCTGCCTGCCTGCGACAATGCCTGCCTGCCTGCCTGCCTGCCTGCGAGAATGCCTGCGAGAATGCCTGCCTGCCTGCCTGCCTGCGACAATGCCTGCGACAATGCCTGCCTGCCTGCCTGAGACAATGCCTGCGACAATGCCTGCGACAATGCCTGCCTGCCTGCCTGCGACAATGCCTGCCTACGAGAATGCCTGCCTGCGTGCCTGGGAGATTGCCTGCCTGCGAGAATGCCTGCCTGCCTGCCTGCCTGCCTACCTGCCTGCCTACATGCCTGCGAGAATTCCTGCCTGCCTACCTGCCTGCGAGAATACCTACCTGCCTGCCTTCCTGCGAGAATGCCTGCCTACCTGCGAGAATGCCTGCTGCCTGCCTGCCTGCCTGCCTGCCTGCGAGAATGCTTGCCTGCCTACCTGCCTGGCTACCTGCCTGCCTACCTGCCTGCCTGCCTACCTGCCTGCCTGCCTACCTGCCTGCCTGCCTACCTGCCTGCCTGCCTACCTGCCTATCTACCTGCCTGCGAGAATGCCTGCCTGCGGGAATGCCTGCCTGCCTGCATTCCTGCTAGAATGGCTGCCTGCCTGCCTGCCTCCCTGCCTGCCTGCCTGCCTGCCTACCTGACTTCCTGCGAGAATGCCTGCCTGCGGGAATGCCTGCCTGCCTGCATTCCTGCTAGAATGGCTGCCTGCCTGCCTGCCTCCCTGCCTGCCTGCCTGCCTGCCTACCTGTCTTCCTGCGAGAATGCCTGCCTGCGAGAATGCCTGCCTGCCTGCATTCCTGCTAGAATGGCTGCCTGCCTGCCTGCCTCCCTGCCTGCCTGCCTGCCTGCCTACCTGTCTTTCTGCGAGAATGCCTGCCTGCGAGAATGCCTGCCTGCCTGCCTGCCTGCCAGTCTGCGAGAATGCCTGCGTGCGTGCCTGCCTGCCTGCCTGCCTGCCTGCGACAATGCCTGCCTGCCTGCCTGCCTGCCTGCCTGCCTGCCTGCCTGCGACAATGCCTGCCTGCCTGCCTGCCTGCCTGCGAAAATGCCTGCCTGCCTGCCTGCCTGCCTGCCTGCCTGCCTGCCTGCGACAAAGCCTGCCTTCCTGCCTGCCTGCCTACCTGCCTGCCTGCCTACCTGCCTGCCTGCCTATCTGCCTACGTACCTGCCTGCTACCTGCCTGCTACCTGCCTGCTACCTGCCTGCTACCTGCCTGCTACCTGCCTGCGAGAATGCCTGCCTGCCTGCATTCCTGCTAGAATGCCTGCCTGCCTGCCTCCCTGCCTGCCTGCCTGCCTGCCTGTCTTCCTGCGAGAATGCCTGCCTGCGAGAATGCCTGCCTGCCTGCCTGCCTGCCAGTCTGCTAGAATGCCTGCGTGCCTGCCTGCCTGCCTGCCAGCCTGCCTGCGACAATGCCTGCCTGCCTGCCTGCCTGCCTGCGACAATGCCTGCCTGCCTGCCTGCCTGCTTGCCTGCCTGCGACAATGCCTGCCTGCCTGCCTGCCTGCCACAATGCCTGCCTGCTTGCCTGCTTGCCTGCCTGACTGCCTGCGACAAAGCCTGCCTTCCTGCCTGCCTGCCTGCCTGCCTGCCTGCGACAATGCCTGCCTGCCTGCCAGCCTGCCTGCCTGCCTGCCTGCCTGCCTGCCTGCGACAATGCCTGCCTGCCTGCCTGCCTGCCTGCCTCCGACAATGCCTGCCTGCCTGCCTGCCTGCCTGCCTGCGACAATGCCTGCCTGCCTGCCTGGGAGAATGCCTGCCTGCCTGCCTGCCTGCCTGCCTGCCTGCCGGCCTGCCTGCCTGCCTGCCTGCGACAATGCCTGCCTGCGACAATGCCTGCCTGCGACAATGCCTGCCTGCCTGCCTGCCAGCTTGCGATAATGCCTGCTTGCGATAATGCCTGCCTGTGAGAATGCCTGCCTGTCTGCCTGCCTGCCTGCCTGCCTGCCTACAAGGATGCCTGCGAGAATGCCTGCCAGCCTGCCTGCCAGCCTGCGAGAATGCCTGCCTGCCTGCCTGCCTGTCTGTGATAATGCCTGCCAGCCGGCCTGTAAAAATGCTTGCTGCCTGCCTGCCTGCCTGCCTGCGAGAATGCCTGCCTACGAGAATGCCTGCCTGCATGCCTGGGAGATTGCCTGCCTGCGAGAATGCCTGCCTGCCTGCCTGCCTGCCTACCTGCCTGCCTACCTGCCTGTGAGAATTCCTGCCTGCCTACCTGCCTGCGAGAATACCTACCTGCCTGCCTTCCTGCGAGAATGCCTGCCTACCTGCGAGAATGCCTGCTGCCTGCCTGCCTGCCTGCCTGCGAGAATGCTTGCCTGCCTACCTGCCTGCCTACCTGCCTGCCTACCTGCCTGCCTACCTGCCTGCCTGCCTACCTGCTTGCCTGCCTACCTTCCTGCCTGCCTACCTGCCTGCCTGCCTACCTGCCTACCTACTTGCCTGCTACCTGCCTGCTACCTGCCTGCTACATGCCTGCTACCTGCCTGCTACCTGCCTGCTACCTGCCTGCTACCTGCCTGCGAGAATGCCTGCCTGCCTGCATTCCTGCTAGAATGCCTGCCTACCTGCCTGCCTCCATGCCTGCCTGCCTGCCTGCCTGCCTGTCTTCCTGCGAGAATGCCTGCCTGCGAGAATGCCTGCCTGCCTGCCTGCCTGCCAGTCTGCGAGAATGCCTGCGTGCCTGCCTGCCTGCCTGCCTGCCTGCCTGCGACAATGCCTGCCTGCCTACCAGCCTGCCTGCCTGCCTGCCTGCGACAATGCCTGCCTGCCTGCCTGCCTGCGACAATGCCTGCCTGCCTGCCTGCCTGCCTGCCTGCCTGCGACAAAGTCTGCCTTCCTGCCTGCCTGCCTGCCTGCCTGCCTGCGACAATGCCTGCCTGCCTGCCAGCCTGCCTGCCTGCCGGCCTGACTGCCTGCCTGCCTGCCTGCGACAATGCCTGCCTGCCTGACTGACTGCCTGCCTGCGACAATGCCAGCCTGCCTGCCTGACTGCCTGCCTGCGACAATGCCTGCCTGCCTGCCTGCGAGAATGCCTGCCTGCCTGCCTGCCTGCCTGCCTGCCTGCGACAATGCCTGCCTGCCTGCCTGCCTGCGAGAATGCCTGCCTGCCTGCCTGCCTGCGACAATGCCTGCCTGCCTGCCTGCCTGCCTGCCTGCGACAATGCCTGCCTGCCTGCCTGCCTGCCTGCCTGTGACAATGCCTGCCTGCCTGCCTGCCTGCCTGCGAGAATGCCTGCGACAATGCCTGCCTGCCTGCCTGCCTGCCTGCGACAATGCCTGCCTGCCTGCCTGCGAGAATGCCTGCGAGAATGCCTGCCTGCCTGCCTGCCTGCCTGCGAGAATGCCTGCCTGCCTGCCTGCCTGCGAGAATGCCTGCCTCCCTGCCTGCCTGCCTACCTGCCTGCCTACCTGCTTGCGAGAATTCCTGCCTGCCTACCTGCCTGCGAGAATACCTACCTGCCTGTCTTCCTGCGAGAATGCCTGCCTGCCTGTGAGAATGCCTGCTGCCTGACTGCCTGCCTGCCTGCGAGAATGCTTGCCTGCCTACCTGCCTGCCTAATTGCCTGCCTAACTGCCTGCCTGCCTACCTGCCTGCCTGCCTACCTGCCTGCCTGCCTACCTGCCTGCCTACCTGCCTGCCTACCTGCCTGCCTACCTGCCTGCCCACCTGCCTGGCTACCTGCGAGAATGCCTGCCTGCCTGCATTCCTGCTAGAATGCCTGCCTACCTGCCTGCCTCCATGCCTGCCTGCCTGCCTGCCTGCCTGTCTTCCTGCGAGAATGCCTGCCTGCGAGAATGCCTGCCTGCCTGCCTGCCTGCCAGTCTGCGAGAATGCCTGCGTGCCTGCCTGCCTGCCTGCCTGCCTGCCTGCGACAATGCCTGCCTGCCTACCAGCCTGCCTGCCTGCCTGCCTGCGACAATGCCTGCCTGCCTGCCTGCCTGCGACAATGCCTGCCTGCCTGCCTGCCTGCCTGCCTGCCTGCGACAAAGTCTGCCTTCCTGCCTGCCTGCCTGCCTGCCTGCCTGCGACAATGCCTGCCTGCCTGCCAGCCTGCCTGCCTGCCGGCCTGACTGCCTGCCTGCCTGCCTGCGACAATGCCTGCCTGCCTGACTGACTGCCTGCCTGCGACAATGCCAGCCTGCCTGCCTGACTGCCTGCCTGCGACAATGCCTGCCTGCCTGCCTGCGAGAATGCCTGCCTGCCTGCCTGCCTGCCTGCCTGCCTGCGACAATGCCTGCCTGCCTGCCTGCCTGCGAGAATGCCTGCCTGCCTGCCTGCCTGCGACAATGCCTGCCTGCCTGCCTGCCTGCCTGCCTGCGACAATGCCTGCCTGCCTGCCTGCCTGCCTGCCTGTGACAATGCCTGCCTGCCTGCCTGCCTGCCTGCGAGAATGCCTGCGACAATGCCTGCCTGCCTGCCTGCCTGCCTGCGACAATGCCTGCCTGCCTGCCTGCGAGAATGCCTGCGAGAATGCCTGCCTGCCTGCCTGCCTGCCTGCGAGAATGCCTGCCTGCCTGCCTGCCTGCGAGAATGCCTGCCTCCCTGCCTGCCTGCCTACCTGCCTGCCTACCTGCCTGCGAGAATTCCTGCCTGCCTACCTGCCTGCGAGAATACCTACCTGCCTGTCTTCCTGCGAGAATGCCTGCCTGCCTGTGAGAATGCCTGCTGCCTGACTGCCTGCCTGCCTGCGAGAATGCTTGCCTGCCTACCTGCCTGCCTAATTGCCTGCCTAACTGCCTGCCTGCCTACCTGCCTGCCTGCCTACCTGCCTGCCTGCCTACCTGCCTGCCTACCTGCCTGCCTACCTGCCTGCCTACCTGCCTGCCCACCTGCCTGGCTACCTGCGAGAATGCCTGACTGCCTGCCTGCCGGCCAGCCTGCGAGAATACCGGCCTGCCTGCCTGACTGCCTGCCTGCGAGAATGCCTGCCGGCCTGTCTGCGAGAATGCCTGCCGGCCTGCCTGCGAGAATGCCTGCCGGCCTGCCTGCGAGAATGCCTGCTTGTGAGAATGCCTGCCTGTCTGCCTGCCTGCCTACGAGGATGCCTGCGAGAATGCCTGCGAAAATGCCTGCCTGCGATAATGCGTGCCTGCCTGCCAGCTTGCGATAATGCCTGCTAGCGAGAATGCCTGCCTGTGAGAATGCCTGCCTGTCTGCCTGCCTGCCTGCCTGCCGGCCTGCCTGCCTGCCTGCCTGCGACAATGCCTGCCTGCGACAATGCCTGCCTGCGACAATGCCTGCCTGCGACAATGCCTGCCTGCGACAATGCCTGCCTGCGACAATGCATGCCTGCCTGCCTGCCAGCTTGCGATAATGCCTGCTTGCGATAATGCCTGCCTGTGAGAATGCCTGCCTGTCTGCCTGCCTGCCTGCCTACGAGGATGCCTGCGAGAATGCCTGCCTGCCTAACTCTGAGAATGCCTGCCAGCCTGCCTGCCAGCCTGCGAGAATGCCTGCCTGCCTGCCTGCCTGCCTGTCTGTGATAATGCCTGCCGGCCGGCCTGTAAAAATGCTTGCTGCCTGCCTGCCTGCCTGCCTGCGAGAATGCCTGCCTACGAGAATGCCTGCCTGCATGCCTGGGAGATTGCCTGCCTGCGAGAATGCCTGCCTGCCTACCTGCCTGCGAGAATTCCTGCCTGCCTACCTGCCTGCGAGAATACCTACCTGCCTGCCTTCCTGCGAGAATGCCTGCCTACCTGCGAGAATGCCTGCTGCCTGCCTGCCTGCCTGTGAGAATGCTTGCCTGCCTACCTGCCTGCCTACCTGCCTGCCTACCTGCCTGCCTACCTGCCTGCCTGCCTACCTGCTTGCCTGCCTACCTGCCTGCCTACCTGCCTGCCTGCCTACCTGCCTACCTACCTGCCTGCTACCTGCCTGCTACCTGCCTGCTACCTGCCTGCTACCTGCCTGCGAGAATGCCTGCCTGCCTGCATTCCTGCTAGAATGCCTGCCTACCTGCCTGCCTCCCTGCCTGCCTGCCTGCCTGCCTGCCTGCCTGCCTGCCTGCCTGCCTGCCTGTCTTACTGCGAGAATGCCAGTCTGCGAGAATGCCTGCGTGCCTGCCTGCCTGCCTGCCTGCCTGCGACAATGCCTGCCTGCCTGCCTGCCTGCCTGCCTGCCTGCCTGCCTGCGACAATGCCTGCCTGCCTGCCTGCCTGCCTGCGACAATGCCTGCCTGCCTGCCTGCCTGCCTGCCTGCGACAAAGCCTGCCTTCCTGCCTGCCTGCCTACCTGCCTGCCTGCCTACCTGCCTGCCTGCCTACCTGCCTACCTACCTGCCTGCTACCTGCCTGCTACCTGCCTGCTACCTGCCTGCGAGAATGCCTACCTGCCTGCATTCCTGCTAGAATGCCTGCCTGCCTGCGTGCCTGCCTGCCTGCCTGTCTTCCTGCGAGAATGCCTGCCTGCGAGAATGCCTGCCTGCCTGCCTGCCTGCCAGTCTGAGAGAATGCCTGCGTGCCTGCCTGCCTGCCTGCCTGCCTGCGATAATGCCTGCCTGCCTGCCTGCCTGCCTGCCTGCGACAATGCCTGCCTGCCTGCCTGCCTGCCTGCCTGCGACAAAGCCTGCCTTCCTGCCTGCCTGCCTACCTGCCTGCCTGCCTACCTGCCTGCCTGCCTTCCTGCCTACCTACCTGCCTGCTACCTGCCTGCTACCTGCTTGCTACCTGCCTGCTACCTGCCTGCTACCTGCCTGCGAGAATGCCTACCTGCCTGCATTCCTGCTAGAATGCCTGCCTGCCTGCGTGCCTGCCTGTCTGCCTGTCTTCCTGCGAGAATGCCTGCCTGCGAGAATGCCTGCCTGCCTGCCTGCCTGCCAGTCTGCGAGAATGCCTGCGTGCCTGCGTGCCTGCCTGCCTGCCTGCGACAATGCCTGCCTGCCTGCCTGCCTGCCTGCCTGCCTGCGACAATGCCTGCCTGCCTGCCTGCCTGCCTGCCTGCGACAATGCCTGCCTGCCTGCCTGCATGCGACAATGCATGCCTGCCTGCCTGCCTGCCTGCCTGCGAGAATGTCTGCCTGCCTGCCTGCCTGCCTGCCTGCCTGCCTGCGACAATGCCTGCCTGCCTGCCAGCCTGCCTGCCTGCCTGCCTGCCTGCCTGCCTGCCTGCGACAATGCCTGCCTGCCTGCCTGCGACAATGCCTGCCGGCCTGACAGCGAGAATGCCTGCCTGCCTGCCTGCCTGCCTGCCTGCCTGCCTGCCTACCTGCCTGCCTGCGAGAATGCCTGCCTGCCTGCCTGCCTGCCTGCCTGCGAGAATACCTGCCTGCCTGCCTGCCTGTCTGCGAGAATGCCTGCCTGCCTGCCTGCCTGCCTGCCTGCCTGCCTGCTTGCCTGCCTGCGAGAATGCCTGCCTGCCTGCCTGCCTGCCTGCCTGCGAGAATGCCTGCCTGCCTGCCTGCCTGCCTGTCTGCCTGTGAGAATGCCTGCCTACCTGCCTGCCTGCCTGCCTGCCTGCCTACGAGAATGCCTGCCTGCCTGCCTGCCTGCCTGCGACAATGCCTGCCTGCCTGCCTGCCTGCCTGCCTGCCTGCCTGCGACAATGCCTGCCTGCCTGCCTGCCTGCCTGACTGCCTGCGACAATGCCTGCCTGCCTGCCTGCCTGCGTGCCTGCCTGCCTGCGACAATGCCTGCCTGCCTGCCTGCCTGCCTGCCTGCCTGCGACAATGCCTGCCTGCCTGCCTGCCTGGCTGCCTGCGACAATGCCTGCCTGCCTGCCTGCCTGCCTGCGAGAATGCCTGCGAGAATGCCTGCCTGCCTGCCTGCCTGCGACAATGCCTGCGACAATGCCTGCCTGCCTGCCTGCGACAATGCCTGCGACAATGCCTGCCTGCCTGCCTGCGACAATGCCTGCGACAATGCCTGCCTGCCTGCCTGCGACAATGCCTGCCTACGAGAATGCCTGCCTGCGTGCCTGGGAGATTGCCTGCCTGCGAGAATGCCTGCCTGCCTGCCTGCCTGCCTACCTGCCTGCCTACCTGCCTGCGAGAATTCCTGCCTGCCTACCTGCCTGCGAGTATACCTACCTGCCTGCATTCCTGCGAGAATGCCTGCCTACCTGCGAGAATGCCTGCTGCCTGCCTGCCTGCCTGCCTGCCTTCGAGATTGCTTGCCTGCCTACCTGCCTGCCTACCTGCCTGCCTACCTGCCTGCCTGCCTACCTGCCTGCCTGCCTACCTGCCTGCCTGCCTACCTGCCTGCCTGCCTACCTGCCTACCTACCTGCCTACTACCTGCCTGCTACCTGCCGGCTACCTGCCTGCGAGAATGCCTGCCTGCCTGCCTGCCTCCCTGCCTGCCTGCCTGCCTGCCTGCCTGCCTGCCAGTCTGCGAGAATGCCTGCGTGCGTGCCTGCCTGCCTGCCTGCGACAATGCCTGCCTGCCTGCCTGCCTGCCTGCCTGCCTGCCTGCGACAATGCCTGCCTGCCTGCCTGCCTGCGAAAATGCCTGCCTGCCTGCCTGCCTGCCTGCCTGCGACAAAGCCTGCCTTCCTGCCTGCCTGCCTACCTGCCTGCCTGCCTACCTGCCTGCCTGCCTACCTGCCTACCTACCTGCCTGCTACCTGCCTGCTACCTGCCTGCTACCTACCTGCTACCTGCCTGCGAGAATGCCTGCCTGCCTGCATTCCTGCTAGAATGCCTGCCTGCCTGCCTCCCTGCCTGCCTGCCTGCCTGCCTGTCTTCCTGCGAGAATGCCTGCCTGCGAGAATGCCTGCCTGCCTGCCTGCCTGCCAGTCTGAGAGAATGCCTGCGTGCCTGCCTGCCTGCCTGCCTGCCTGCGACAATGCCTGCCTGCCTGCCTGCCTGCCTGCCTGCCTGCCTGCGACAATGCCTGCCTGCCTGCCTGCCTGCTTGCCTGCCTGCGACAATGCCTGCCTGCCTGCCTGCCTGCCACAATGCCTGCCTGCTTGCCTGCTTGCCTGCCTGCCTGCCTGCGACAAAGCCTGCCTTCCTGCCTGCCTGCCTGCCTGCCTGCCTGCGACAATGCCTGCCTGCCTGCCAGCCTGCCTGCCTGCCTGCCTGCCTGCCTGCCTGCCTGCGACAATGCCTGCCTGCCTGCCTGCCTGCCTGCCTGCCTGCGACAATGCCTGCCTGCCTGCCTGCCTGCCTGCCTGCGACAATGCCTGCCTGCCTGCCTGGGAGAATGCCTGCCTGCCTGCCTGCCTGCCTGCCTGCCTGCCTGCCTGACTGCGAGAATGCCTGCCTGCCTGCCTGCCTGCCTGCCTGCCTGCCTGCCTGCCTGCCTGCCTGCGAGAATGCCTGCCTGCCTGCCTGCCTGCCTGCCTGCCTGCGAGAATGCCTGCCTGCCTGCCTGCCTGCGACAATGCCTGCCTGCCTGCCTGCCTGCCTGCCTGCCTGCGACAATGCCTGCCTGCCTGCCTCCCTGCCTGCCTGCCTGCGACAATGCCTGCCTGCCTGCCTGCCTGCCTGCCTGCCTGCCTGCGACAATGCCTGCCTGCCTGCCTGCCTGCCTGGCTGCCTGCGACAATGCCTGCCTGCCTACCTGCCTGCCTGCCTGCCTGCGAGAATGCTTGCCTGCCTACCTGCCTGCCTACTTGCCTGCCTACCTGCCTGCCTACCTGCCTGCCTGCCTACCTGCCTGCCTGCCTACCTTCCTGCCTGCCTACCTGCCTGCCTGCCTACCTGCCTACCTACCTGCCTGCTACCTGCCTGCTACCTGCCTGATAACTGCCTGCTACCTGCCTGCTACCTACCTGCTACCTGCCTGCTACCTGCCTGCTACCTGCCTGCTACATGCCTGCGAGAATGCCTGCCTGCCTGCCTTCCTGCTACAATGCCTGCCTGCCTGCCTGCCTGTCTTCCTGCGAGAATGCCTGCCTGCGAGAATGCCTGCCTGCCTGCCTGCCTGCCAGTCTGCGAGAATGCCTGCGTGCCTGCCTGCCTGCCTGCCTGCCTGCCTGCGACAATGCCTGCCTGCCTGCCTGCCTGCCTGCCTGCCTGCCTGCGACAATGCCTGCCTGCCTGCCTGCCTGCGACAATGCCTGCCTGCCTGCCTGCCTGCCTGCCTGCCTGCCTGCGACAAAGCCTGCCTTCCTGCCTGCCTGCCTACTTGCCTGCCTGCCTACCTGCCTGCCTGCCTACCTGCCTACCTACCTGCCTGCTACCTGCCTGCTACCTGCCTGCTACCTGCCTGCTACCTGCCTGCTACCTGCCTGCGAGAATGCCTACCTGCCTGCATTCCTGCTAGAATGCCTGCCTGCCTGCGTGCCTGGCTGCCTGCCTGTCTTCCTGCGAGAATGCCTGCCTGCGAGAATGCCTGCCTGCCTGCCTGCCTGCCAGTCTGCGAGAATGCCTGCGTGCCTGCCTGCCTGCCTGCCTGCCTGCCTGCGACAATGCCTGCCTGCCTGCCAGCCTGCCTGCCTGCCTGCCTGCCTGCCTGCCTGCCTGCGACAATGCCTGCCTGCCTGCCTGCCTGCCTGCCTGCCTGCGACAATGCCTGCCTGCCTGCCTGCCTGCCTGCCTGCCTGCGACAATGCCTGCCTGCCTGCCTGGTAGAATGCCTGCCTGCCTGCCTGCCTGCCTGCCTGCCTGCCTGCCTGCCTGCCTGACTGCGAGAATGCCTGCCTGCCTGCCTGCCTGCCTGCCTGCCTGCCTGCCTGCCTGCGACAATGCCTGCCTGCCTGCCTGCCTGCCTGCCTGCCTGCGAGAATGCCTGCCTGCCTGCCTGCCTGCCTGCCTGCGAGAATGCCTGCCTGCCTGCCTGCCTGCGACAATGCCTGCCTGCCTTCTTGCCTGCCTGCCTGCCTGCCTGCGACAATGCCTGCCTGCCTGCCTGCCTGCCTGCCTGCGACAATGCCTGCCTGCCTGCCTCCCTGCCTGCCTGCCTGCGACAATGCCTGCCTGCCTGCCTGCCTGCCTGCGACAATGCCTGCCTGCCTGCCTGCCTGGCTGCCTGCGACAATGCCTGCCTGCCTACCTGCCTGCCTGCCTGCCTGCGAGAATGCTTGCCTGCCTACCTGCCTGCCTACTTGCCTGCCTACCTGCCTGCCTACCTGCCTGCCTGCCTACCTGCCTGCCTGCCTACCTTCCTGCCTGCCTACCTGCCTGCCTGCCTACCTGCCTACCTACCTGCCTGCTACCTGCCTGCTACCTGCCTGCTAACTGCCTGCTACCTGCCTGCTACCTACCTGCTACCTGCCTGCTACCTGCCTGCTACCTGCCTGCTACATGCCTGCGAGAATGCCTGCCTGCCTGCCTTCCTGCTACAATGCCTGCCTGCCTGCCTGCCTGCCTGTCTTCCTGCGAGAATGCCTGCCTGCGAGAATGCCTGCCTGCCTGCCTGCCTGCCAGTCTGCGAGAATGCCTGCGTGCCTGCCTGCCTGCCTGCCTGCCTGCCTGCGACAATGCCTGCCTGCCTGCCTGCCTGCCTGCCTGCCTGCCTGCCTGCCTGCGACAATGCCTGCCTGCCTGCCTGCCTGCCTGCGACAATGCCTGCCTGCCTGCCTGCCTGCCTGCCTGCCTGCCTGCGACAAAGCCTGCCTTCCTGCCTGCCTGCCTACTTGCCTGCCTGCCTACCTGCCTGCCTGCCTACCTGCCTACCTACCTGCCTGCTACCTGCCTGCTACCTGCCTGCTACCTGCCTGCTACCTGCCTGCTACCTGCCTGCGAGAATGCCTACCTGCCTGCATTCCTGCTAGAATGCCTGCCTGCCTGCGTGCCTGGCTGCCTGCCTGTCTTCCTGCGAGAATGCCTGCCTGCGAGAATGCCTGCCTGCCTGCCTGCCTGCCAGTCTGCGAGAATGCCTGCGTGCCTGCCTGCCTGCCTGCCTGCCTGCCTGCGACAATGCCTGCCTGCCTGCCAGCCTGCCTGCCTGCCTGCCTGCCTGCCTGCGACAATGCCTGCCTGCCTGCCTGCCTGCCTGCCTGCGACAATGCCTGCCTGCCTGCCTGCCTGCCTGCCTGCGACAATGCCTGCCTGCCTGCCTGGTAGAATGCCTGCCTGCCTGCCTGCCTGCCTGCCTGCCTGCCTGCCTGCCTGACTGCGAGAATGCCTGCCTGCCTGCCTGCCTGCCTGCCTGCCTGCGAGAATGCCTGCCTGCCTGCCTGCCTGCCTGCCTGCGAGAATGCCTGCCTGCCTGCCTGCCTGCGACAATGCCTGCCTGCCTGCCTGCCTGCCTGCCTGCCTGCCTGCGACAATGCCTGCCTGCCTGCCTCCCTGCATGCCTGCCTGCGACAATGCCTGCCTGCCTGCCTGCCTGCCTGCCTGCCTGCGACAATGTCTGCCTTCCTGCCTGCCTGCCTGCCTGCGACAATGCCTGCCTGCCTGCCTGCCTGCCTGCCTGCCTGCGACAATGCCTGCCTGCCTGCCTACCTGCCTGCCTACCTGCCTGCCTACCTGCCTGCCTGCCTACCTGCTTGCCTGCCTACCTGCCTGCCTGCCTACCTGCCTGCCTGCCTACCTGCCTACCTACCTGCCTGCTACCTGCCTGCTACCTGCCTGCTACCTGCCTGCTACCTGCCTGCTACCTGCCTGCTACCTGCCTGCGATAATGGCTGCCTGCCTGCATTCCTGCTAGAATGCCTGCCTACCTGCCTGCCTCCCTGCCTGCCTGCCTGCCTACCTGCCTGTCTTCCTGTGAGAATGCCTGCCTGCGAGAATGCCTGCCTGCCTGCCTGCCTGCCAGTCTGCGAGAATGCCTGCGTGCCTGCCTGCCTGCCTGCCTGCCTGCCTGCGACAATGCCTGCCTGCCTACCTGCCTGCCTGCCTGCCTGCCTGCGACAATGCCTGCCTGCCTGCCTGCCTGCCTGCCTGCCTGCCTGCCTGCGACAATGCCTGCCTGCCTGCCTGCCTGCGACAATGCCTGCCTGCCTGCCTGCCTGCCTGCCTGCCTGTGACAAAGCCTGCCTTCCTGCCTGCCTGCCTGCCTGCCTGCCTGCCTGCCTGCGACAATGCCTGCCTGCCTTCCAGCCTGCCTGCCTGTCGGCCTGACTGCCTGCCTGCCTGCCTGCGACAATGCCTGCCTGCCTGACTGCCTGCCTGCCTGCGACAATGCCTGCCTGCCTGCCTGCCTGCCTGCCTGCGACAATGCCTGCCTGCCTGCCTGCGAGAATGCCTGCCTGCCTGCCTGCCTGCGAGAATGCCTGCCTGCCTGCCTGCCTGCGACAATGCCTGCGACAATGCCTGCTGCCTGCCTGCGACAATGCCTCCGACAATGCCTGCCTGCCTTCCTGCGACTATGCCTGCCTACGAGAATGCCTGCCTGCGTGCCTGGGAGATTGCCTGCCTGCGAGAATGCCTGCCTGCCTGCCTGCCTAACTGCCTGCCTGCCTACCTGCCTGCCTGCCTACCTGCCTGCCTACCTGCCTGCCTACCTGCCTGCCTACCTGCCTGCCCACCTGCCTGCCTACCTGTGAGAATGCCTGACTGCCTGCCTGCCGGCCAGCCTGCGAGAATTCCGGCCTGCCTGCCTGACTGCCTGCCTGCGAGAATGCCTGCCGGCCTGTCTGCGAGAATGCCTGCCGGCCTGCCTGCGAGAATGCCTGCCGGCCTGCCTGCGAGAATGCCTGCTTGTGAGAATGCCTGCCTGTCTGCCTGCCTGCCTACGAGGATGCCTGCGAGAATGCCTGCGAAAATGCCTGCCTGCGATAATGCCTGCCTGCCTGCCAGCTTGCGATAATGCCTCCTTGCGAGAATGCCTGACTGTGAGAATGCCTGCCTGTCTGCCTGCCTGCCTGCCTGCCGGCCTGCCTGCCTGCCTGCCTGCGACAATGCCTGCCTGCGACAATGCCTCCCTGCGACAATGCCTGCCTGCGACAATGCCTGCCTGCGACAATGCCTGCCTGCGACAATGCATGCCTGCCTGCCTGCCAGCTTGCGATAATGCCTGCTTGCGATAATGCCTGCCTGTGAGAATGCCTGCCTGTCTGCCTGCCTGCCTGCCTGCCTACGAGGATGCCTGCGAGAATGCCTCTCTGCCTACCTCTGAGAATGCCTGCCAGCCTGCCTGCCAGCCTGCGAGAATGCCTGCCTGCCTGCCTGCCTGTCTGTGATAATGCCTGCCGGCCGGCCTGTAAAAATGCTTGCTGCCTGCCTGCCTGCCTGCCTGCCTGCGAGAATGCCTGCCTACGAGAATGCCTGCCTGCATGCCTGGGAGATTGCCTGCCTGCGAGAATGCCTGCCTGCCTGCCTGCCTGCCTACCTTCCTGCCTACCTGCCTGCGAGAATTCCTGCCTGCCTACCTGCCTGCGAGAATACCTACCTGCCTGCCTTCCTGCGAGAATGCCTGCCTACCTGCGAGAATGCCTGCTGCCTGCCTGCCTGCCTGCCTGCCTGCGAGAATGCTTGCCTGCCTACCTGCCTGCCTACCTGCCTGCCTACCTGCCTGCCTACCTGCCTGCCTGCCTACCTGCTTGCCTGCCTACCTGCCTGCCTGCCTACCTGCCTGCCTGCCTGCCTGCCTGCCTGCCTGCGAGAATGCCTGCCTGCCTGCCTGCCTGCGACAATGCCTGCCTGCCTGCCTGCCTGCGACAATGCCTGCCTGCCTGCCTGCCTGCCTGCCTGCCTGCCTGTGACAATGCCTGCCTGCCTGCCTCCCTGCCTGCCTGCCTGCGACAATGCCTGCCTGCCTGCCTGCCTGCCTGCCTGCGACAATGCCTGCCTGCCTGCCTGCCTGCCTGCCTGGCTGCCTGCGACAATGCCTGCCTGCCTGCCTGCCTGCCTGCCTGCCTGCGAGAATGCTTGCCTGCCTACCTGCCTGCCTACTTGCCTGCCTACCTGCCTGCCTACCTGCCTGCCTGCCTACCTGCCTGCCTGCCTACCTGCCTGCCTGCCTACCTGCCTACCTACCTGCCTGCTACCTCCCTGCTACCTGCCTGCTAACTGCCTGCTACCTGCCTGCTACCTACCTGCTACCTGCCTGCTACCTGCCTGCTACCTGCCTGCTACCTGCCTGGGAGAATGCCTGCCTGCCTGCCTTCCTGCTACAATGCCTGCCTGCCTGCCTGCCTGCCTGCCTGCCTGCCTGCCTGTCTTACTGCGAGAATGCCAGTCTTCGAGAATGCCTGCGTGCCTGCCTGCCTGCCTGCCTGCCTGCGACAATGCCTGCCTGCCTGCCTGCCTGCCTGCCTGCCTGCCTGCGACAATGCCTGCCTGCCTGCCTGCCTGCCTGCCTGCGACAATGCCTGCCTGCCTGCCTGCCTGCCTGCCTGCGACAAAGCCTGCCTTCCTGCCTGCCTGCCTACCTGCCTGCCTGCCTACCTGCCTGCCTGCCTACCTGCCAACCTACCTGCCTGCTACCTGCCTGCTACCTGCCTGCTACCTGCCTGCGAGAATGCCTACCTGCCTGCATTCCTGCTAGAATGCCTGCCTGCCTGCGTGCCTGCCTGCCTGCCTGTCTTCCTGCGAGAATGCCTGCCTGCGAGAATGCCAGCCTGCCTGCCTGCCTGCCCGTCTGAGAGAATGCCTGCGTGCCTGCCTGCCTGCCTGCCTGCCTGCGATAATGCCTGCCTGCCTGCCTGCCTGCCTGCCTGCGACAATGCCTGCCTGCCTGCCTGCCTGCCTGCCTGCGACAAAGCCTGCCTTCCTGCCTGCCTGCCTACCTGCCTGCCTGCCTACCTGCCTGCCTGCCTACCTGCCTACCTACCTGCCTGCTACCTGCCTGCTACCTGCCTGCTACCTGCCTGCTACCTGCCTGCTACCTGCCTGCGAGAATGCCTACCTGCCTGCATTCCTGCTAGAATGCCTGCCTGCCTGCGTGCCTGCCTGCCTGCCTGTCTTCCTGCGAGAATGCCTGCCTGCGAGAATGCCTGCCTGCCTGCCTGCCTGCCAGTCTGCGAGAATGCCTGCGTGCCTGCGTGCCTGCCTGCCTGCCTGCAACAATGCCTGCCTGCCTGCCTGCCTGCCTGCCTGCCTGCCTGCGACAATGCCTGCCTGCCTGCCTGCCTGCCTGCCTGCCTGCCTGCGACAATGCCTGCCTGCCTGCCTGCCTGCGACAATGCATGCCTGCCTGCCTGCCTGCCTGCCTGCGAGAATGTCTGCCTGCCTGCCTGCCTGCCTGCCTGCCTGGCTGCCTGCCAGCGACAATGCCTGCCTGCCTGCCAGCCTGCCTGCCTGCCTGCCTGCCTGCCTGCCTGCCTGCGACAATGCCTGCCTGCCTGCCTGCCTGCGACAATGCCTGCCTGCCTGCCTGCCTGCCTGCGACAAAGCCTGCCTTCCTGCCTGCCTGCCTACCTGCCTGCCTGCCTACCTGCGTGCCTGCCTACCTGCCTACCTACCTGCCTCCTACCTGCCTGCTACCTGCCTGCTACCTGCCTGCTACCTGCCTGCTACCTGCCTGCGAGAATGCCTACCTGCCTGCATTCCTGCTAGAATGCCTGCCTGCCTGCGTGCCTGGCTGCCTGCCTGTCTTCCTGCGAGAATGCCTGCCTGCGAGAATGCCTGCCTGCCTGCCTGCCTGCCAGTCTGCGAGAATGCCTGCGTGCCTGCCTGCCTGCCTGCCTGCCTGCGACAATGCCTGCCTGCCTGCCAGCCTGCTGCCTGCCTGCCTGCCTGCCTGCCTGCGACAATGCCTGCCTGCCTGCCTGCCTGCCTGCGACAATGCCTGCCTGCCTGCCTGCCTGCCTGCCTGCCTGCGACAATGCCTGCCTGCCTGCCTGGTAGAATGCCTGCCTGCCTGCCTGCCTGCCTGCCTGCCTGCCTGCCTGCCTGACTGCGAGAATGCCTGCCTGCCTGCCTGCCTGCCTGCCTGCCTGCCTGCCTGCCTGCGACAATGCCTGCCTGCCTGCCTGCCTGCCTGCCTGCGAGAATGCCTGCCTGCCTGCCTGCCTGCCTGCCTGCGAGAATGCCTGCCTGCCTGCCTGCCTGCGACAATGCCTGCCTGCCTGCCTGCCTGCCTGCCTGCGACAATGCCTGCCTGCCTGCCTCCCTGCCTGCCTGCCTGCGACAATGCCTGCCTGCCTGCCTGCCTGCCTGCCTGCGACAATGCCTGCCTGCCTGCCTGCCTGCCTGCCTGCCTGCGACAATGCCTGCCTGCCTGCCTGCCTGCCTGCCTGCCTGCGACAATGCCTGCCTGCCTGCCTGCCTGCCTGCCTGCCTGCCTGCCTGCGACAAAGCCTGCCTTCCTGCCTGCCTGCCTACCTGCCTGCCTCCCTACCTGCCTGCCTGTATACCTGCCTACCTACCTGCCTGCTACCTGCCTGCTACCTGCCTGCTACCTGCCTGCTACCTGCCTGCTACCTGCCTGCAAGAATGCCTACCTGCCTGCATTCCTGCTAGAATGCCTGCCTGCCTGCGTGCCTGCCTGCCTGCCTGTCTTCCTGCGAGAATGCCTGCCTGCGAGAATGCCTGCCTGCCTGCCTGCCAGTCTGCGAGAATGCCTGCGTGCCTGTCTGCCTGCCTGCCTGCCTGCCTGCCTGCGACAATGCCTGCCTGCCTGCCTGCCTGCCTGCCTGCGACAATGCCTCCCTGCCTGCCTGCCTGCCTGCCTGCGACAATGCCTGCCTGCCTGCCTGCCTGCGACAATGCATGCCTGCCTGCCTGCCTGCCTGCCTGCGAGAATGTCTGCCTGCCTGCCTGCCTGCCTGCCTGCCTGCCTGCCTGCCTGCGACAATGCCTGCCTGCCTGCCTGCCTGCCTGACTGCCTGCGACAATGCCTGCCGGCCTGCCTGCCTGCGTGCCTGCCTGCCTGCGACAATGCCTGCCTGCCTGCCTGCCTGCCTGCCTGCCTGCCTGCCTGCGACAATGCCTGCCTGCCTGCCTGCCTGGCTGCCTGCGACAATGCCTGCCTGCCTGCCTGCCTGCCTGCGAGAATGCCTGCGAGAATGCCTGCCTGCCTGCCTGCCTGCGACAATGCCTGCGACAATGCCTGCCTGCCTGCCTGCGACAATGCCTGCGACAATGCCTGCCTGCCTGCCTGCGACAATGCCTGCGACAATGCCTGCCTGCCTGCCTGCGACAATGCCTGCCTACGAGAATGCCTGCCTGCGTGCCTGGGAGATTGCCTGCCTGCGAGAATGCCTGCCTGCCTGCCTGCCTGCCTACCTGCCTGCCTACCTGCCTGCGAGAATTCCTGCCTGCCTACCTGCCTGCGAGTATACCTACCTGCCTGCCTTCCTGCGAGAATGCCTGCCTACCTGCGAGAATGCCTGCTGCCTGCCTGCCTGCCTGCCTGCCTTCGAGAATGCTTGCCTGCCTACCTGCCTGCCTACCTGCCTGCCTACCTGCCTACCTGCCTGCCTGCCTACCTGCCTGCCTGCCTAACTGCCTGCCTGCCTACATGCCTGCCTGCCTACATGCCTACCTACCGGCCTGCTACCTGCCTGCTACCTGCCTGCTACCTGCCGGCTACCTGCCTGCGAGAATGCCTGCATGCGAGAATGCCTGCCTGCCTGCATTCCTGCTAGAATGCCTGCCTGCCTGCCTGCCTCCCTGCCTGCCTGCCTGCCTGCCTGCCTGCCTGCCAGTCTGCGAGAATGCCTGCGTGCGTGCCTGCCTGCCTGCCTGCGACAATGCCTGCCTGCCTGCCTGCCTGCCTGCCTGCCTGCCTGCGACAATGCCTGCCTGCCTGCCTGACTGCGAAAATGCCTGCCTGCCTGCCTGCCTGCCTGCCTGCGACAAAGCCTGCCTTCCTGCCTGCCTGCCTACCTGCCTGCCTGCCTACCTGCCTGCCTGCCTACCTGCCTACCTACCTGCCTGCTACCTGCCTGCTACCTGCCTGCTACCTGCCTGCTACCTGCCTGCGAGAATGGCTGCCTGCCTGCATTCCTGCTAGAATGCCTGCCTGCCTGCCTCCCTGCCTGCTTGCCTGCCTGCCTGTCTTCCTGCGATAATGCCTGCCTGCGAGCATGCCTGCCTGCCTGCCTGCCTGCCAGTCTGAGAGAATGCCTGCGTGCCTGCCTGCCTGCCTGCCTGCCTGCCTGCGACAATGCCTGCCTGCCTGCCTGCCTGCCTGCCTGCCTGCCTGCCTGCCTGCGACAATGCCTGCCTGCCTGCCTGCCTGCTTGCCTGCCTGCGACAATGCCTGCCTGCCTGCCTGCCTGCCACAATGCCTGCCTGCTTGCCTGCTTGCCTGCCTGCCTGCCTGCGACAAAGCCTGTCTTCCTGCCTGCCTGCCTGCCTGCCTGCCTGCCTGCCTGCGACAATGCCTGCCTGCCTGCCAGCCTGCCTGCCTGCCTGCCTGCCTGCCTGCGACAATGCCTGCCTGCCTGCCTGCCTGCCTGCCTGCCTGCGACAATGCCTGCCTGCCTGCCTGCGACAATGCCTGCCTGCCTGCCTGGGAGAATGCCTGCCTGCCTGCCTGCCTGCCTGCCTGCCTGCCTGCCTGCCTGACTGCGAGAATGCCTGCCTGCCTGCCTGCCTGCCTGCCTGCCTGCCTGCCTGCCTGCCTGCCTGCCTGCCTGCCTGCGAGAATGCCTGCCTGCCTGCCTGCGAGAATGCCTGCCTGCCTGCCTGCCTGCCTGCCTGCCTGCGAGAATGCCTGCCTGCCTGCCTGCCTGCGACAATGCCTGCCTGCCTGTCTGCCTGCCTGCCTGCCTGCGACAATGCTTGCCTGCCTGCCTCCCTGCCTGCCTGCCTGCGACAATGCCTGCCTCCCTGCCTGCCTGCCTGCCTGCCTGCCTGCCTGCCTGCGACAATGCCTGCCTGCCTGCCTGCCTGCCTGGCTGCCTGCGACAATGCCTGCCTGCCTACCTGCCTGCCTGCCTGCCTGCGAGAATGCTTGCCAGCCTACCTGCCTGCCTACTTGCCTGCCTACTTGCCTGCCTACCTGCCTGCCTACCTGCCTGCCTGCCTACCTGCCTGCCTGCCTACCTTCCTGCCTGCCTACCTGCCTGCCTGCCTACATGCCTACCTACCTGCCTGCTACCTGCCTGCTACCTGCCTGCTAACTGCCTGCTACCTGCCTGCTACCTACCTGCTACCTGCCTGCTACCTGCCTGCTACCTGCCTGCTACCTGCCTGCGAGAATGCCTGCCTGCCTGCCTTCCTGCTACAATGCCTGCCTGCCTGCCTGCCTGTCTTCCTGCGAGAATGCCTGCCTGCGAGAATGCCTGCCTGCCTGCCTGCCTGCCAGTCTGCGAGAATGCCTGCGTGCCTGCCTGCCTGACTGCCTGCCTGCCTGCGACAATGCCTGCCTGCCTGCCTGCCTGCCTGCCTGCCTGCCGGCGACAATGCCTGCCTGCCTGCCTGCCTGCCTGCCTGCGACAATGCCTGCCTGCCTGCCTGCCTGCCTGCCTGCCTGCGACAAAGCCTGCCTTCCTGCCTGCCTGCCTACCTGCCTGCCTGCCTACCTGCCTGCCTGCCTACCTGCCTACCTACCTGCCTGCTACCTGCCTGCTACCTGCCTGCTAACTGCCTGCTACCTGCCTGCTACCTACCTGCTACCTGCCTGCTACCTGCCTGCTACCTGCCTGCGAGAATGCCTGCCTGCCTGCCTTCCTGCTACAATGCCTGCCTGCCTGCCTGCCTGTCTTCCTGCGAGAATGCCTGCCTGCGAGAATGCCTGCCTGCCTGCCTGCCTGCCAGTCTGCGAGAATGCCTGCGTGCCTGCCTGCCTGACTGCCTGCCTGCCTGCGACAATGCCTGCCTGCCTGCCTGCCTGCCTGCCTGCCTGCCGGCGACAATGCCTGCCTGCCTGCCTGCCTGCCTGCCTGCGACAATGCCTGCCTGCCTGCCTGCCTGCCTGCCTGCGACAAAGCCTGCCTTCCTGCCTGCCTGCCTACCTGCCTGCCTGCCTACCTGCCTGCCTGCCTACCTGCCTACCTACCTGCCTGCTACCTGCCTGCTACCTGCCTGCTACCTGCCTGCTACCTGCCTGCGAGAATGCCTACCTGCCTGCATTCCTGCTAGAATGCCTGCCTGCCTGCGTGCCTGGCTGCCTGCCTGTCTTCCTGCGAGAATGCCTGCCTGCGAGAATGCCTGCCTGCCTGCCTGCCTGCCAGTCTGCGAGAATGCCTGCGTGCCTGCCTGCCTGCCTGCCTGCCTGCCTGCCTGCGACAATGCCTGCCTGCCTGCCAGCCTGCCTGCCTGCCTGCCTGCCTGCCTGCCTGCCTGCCTGCGACAATGCCTGCCTGCCTGCCTGCCTGCCTGCCTGCCTGCGACAATGCCTGCCTGCCTGCCTGGTAGAATGCCTGCCTGCCTGCCTGCCTGCCTGACTGCGAGAATGCCTGCCTGCCTGCCTGCCTGCCTGCCTGCCTGCCTGCCTGCGACAATGCCTGCCTGCCTGCCTGCCTGCCTGCGAGAATGCCTGCCTGCCTGCCTGCCTGCCTGCCTGCCTGCGAGAATGCCTGCCTGCCTGCCTGCCTGCGACAATGCCTGCCTGCCTGCCTGCCTGCCTGCCTGCCTGCGACAATGCCTGCCTGCCTGCCTCCCTGCCTGCCTGCCTGCGACAATGCCTGCCTGCCTGCCTGCCTGCCTGCGATAATGCCTGCCTGCCTGCCTGCCTGCCTGCCTGCGACAATGCCTGCCTGCCTGCCTGCCTGCCTGCCTGCCTGCCTGCCTGCGACAATGCCTGCCTGCCTGCCTGCCTGCCTGCCTGCGACAAAGCCTGCCTTTCTGCCTGCCTGCCTACCTGCCTGCCTGCCTACCTGCCTGCCTGTCTACCTGCCTACCTACCTGCCTGCTACCTGCCTGCTACCTGCCTGCTACCTGCCTGCTACCTGCCTGCTACCTGCCTGCGAGAATGCCTACCTGCCTGCATTCCTGCTAGAATGCCTGCCTGCCTGCGTGCCTGCCTGCCTGCATGTCTTCCTGCGAGAATCCTGCCTGCGAGAATGCCTGCCTGCCTGCCTGCCAGTCTGCGAGAATGCCTGCGTGCCTGCCTGCCTGCCTGCCTGCCTGCCTGCGACAATGCTTGCCTGCCTGCCTGCCTGCCTGCTCCAATGCCTGCCTGCCTGCCTGCCTGCCTGCCTGCCTGCCTGCGACAATGCCTGCCTGCCTGCCTGCGACAATGCATGCCTGCCTGCCTGCCTGCCTGCCTGCGAGAATGTCTGCCTGCCTGCCTGCCTGCCTGCCTGCCTGCCTGCCTGCCTGCGACAATGCCTGCCTGCCTGCCAGCCTGCCTGCCTGCCTGCCTGCCTGCCTGCCTGCGACAATGCCTGCCTGCCTGCCTGCCTGCCTGCGACAATGCCTGCCTGCCTGCCTGCCTGCCTGCGACAATGCCTGCCTGCCTGCCTGCGAGAATGCCTGCCTGCCTGACTGCCTGCCTGCCTGCGAGAATGCCTGCCTGCCTGCCTGCCTGCCTCCCTGCCTGCCTGCGAGAATGCCTGCCTGCCTGCCTGCCTGCCTGCCTGCCTGCCTGCCTGCTTGCCTGCCTGGGAGAATGCCTGCCTGCCTGCCTGCCTGCCTGCCTGCGAGAATGCCTGCCTGCCTGCCTGCCTGCCTGCCTGTCTGCCTGCGAGAATGCCTGCCTACCTGCCTGCCTGCCTGCCTGCCTGCCTGCCTGCGAGAATGCCTGCCTGCCTGCCTGCCTGCCTGCGACAATGCCTGCCTGCCTGCCTGCCTGCCTGCCTGCCTGCCTGTCTGCCTGCGAGAATGCCTGCCTACCTGCCTGCCTGCCTGCCTGCCTGCCTGCCTGCCTGCCTGCCTGCGAGTATGCCTGCCTGCCTGCCTGCCTGCCTGCGACAATGCCTGCCTGCCTGCCTGCCTGCCTGCCTACCTGCCTGCTTGCCTGCCTGCGACAATGCCTGCCTGCCTGCCTGCCTGCCTGCGACAATGCCTGCCTGCCTGCCTGCCTGCCTGCGACAATGCCTGCCTGCCTGCCTGCGAGAATGCCTGCCTGCCTGACTGCCTGCCTGCCTGCGAGAATGCCTGCCTGCCTGCCTGCCTGCCTGCCTGCCTGTCTGCGAGAATGCCTGCCTGCCTGCCTGCCTGCCTGCCTGCTTGCCTGCCTGCGAGAATGCCTGCCTGCCTGCCTGCCTGCCTGCGAGAATGCCTGCCTGCCTGCCTGCCTGCCTGCCTGTCTGCCTGCGAGAATGCCTGCCTACCTGCCTGCCTGCCTGCCTGCCTGCCTGACTGCGAGAATGCCTGCCTGCCTGCCTGCCTGCCTGCGACAATGCCTGCCTGCCTGCCTGCCTGCCTGCCTGCCTGTCTGCGACAATGCCTGCCTGCCTGCCTGCCTGCCTGACTGCCTGCGACAATGCCTGCCTGCCTGCCTGCCTGCGTGCCTGCCTGCCTGCGACAATGCCTGCCTGCCTGCGTGCCTGCCTGCCTGCCTGCCTGCGACAATGCCTGCCTGCCTGCCTGCCTGCCTGCGACAATGCCTGCCTGCCTGCCTGCCTGCGAGAATGCCTGCGAGAATGCCTGCCTGCCTGCCTGCCTGCGACAATGGCAGCGACAATGCCTGCCTGCCCGCCTGCGACAATGCCTGCGACAATGCCTGCCTGCCTGCCTGCGACAATGCCTGCGACAATGCCTGTCTGCCTGCCTGCGACAATGCCTGCCTACGAGAATGCCTGCCTGCGTGCCTGGGAGATTGCCTGCCTGCGAGAATGCCTGCCTGCCTGCCTGCCTGCCTACCTGCCTGCCTACCTGCCTACCTGCCTGCGAGAATTCCTGCCTGCCTACCTGCCTGCGAGAATACCTGCCTGCCTTCCTGCGAGAATGCCTGCCTACCTGCGAGAATGCCTGCTGCCTGCCTGCCGGCCTGCCTGCCTGCGAGAATGCTTGCCTGCCTACCTGCCTGCCTTCCTGCCTTCCTGCCTACCTGCCTGCCTGCAAACCTGCCTGCCTGCTTACCTGCCTGCCTGCCTACCTGCCTACCTACCTGCCTGCTACCTGCCTGCTACCTGCCTGCTAAATGCCTGCTACCTGCCTGCTACCTGCCTGCTACCTGCCGGCTACCTGCCTGCTACCTGCCTACGAGAATGCCTGCCTGCCTGCATTCCTGCTAGAATGCCTGCCTGCCTCCCTGCCTGCCTGCCTGCCTGCCTGCCTGCCTGTCTTCCTGCGAGAATGCCTGCCTGCGACAATGCCTGCCTGCCTGCCTGCCTGCCTGCTTGCCTGCCTGCGAGAATGCCTGCCTCCCTGCCTGCCTGCCTGCGACAATGCCTGCCTGCCTGCCTGCCTGCCTGCGATAATGCCTGCCTGCCTGCCTGCCTGCCTGCCTGCGACAATGCCTGCCTGCCTGCCTGCCTGCCTGCCTGCCTGCGACAATGCCTGCCTGCCTGCCTGCCTGCCTGCCTGCGACAAAGCCTGCCTTTCTGCCTGCCTGCCTACCTGCCTGCCTGCCTACCTGCCTGCCTGTCTACCTGCCTACCTACCTGCCTGCTACCTGCCTGCTACCTGCCTGCTACCTGCCTGCTACCTGCCTGCTACCTGCCTGCGAGAATGCCTACCTGCCTGCATTCCTGCTAGAATGCCTGCCTGCCTGCGTGCCTGCCTGCCTGCATGTGTTCCTGCGAGAATGCCTGCCTGCGAGAATGCCTGCCTGCCTGCCTGCCAGTCTGCGAGAATGCCTGCGTGCCTGCCTGCCTGCCTGCCTGCCTGCCTGCGACAATGCCTGCCTGCCTGCCTGCCTGCCTGCCTGCGACAATGCCTGCCTGCCTGCCTGCCTGCCTGCCTGCGACAATGCCTGCCTGCCTGCCTGCGACAATGCATGCCTGCCTGCCTGCCTGCCTGCCTGCGAGAATGTCTGCCTGCCTGCCTGCCTGCCTGCCTGCCTGCCTGCCTGCGACAATGCCTGCCTGCCTGCCAGCCTGCCTGCCTGCCTGCCTGCCTGCCTGCCTGCGACAATGCCTGCCTGCCTGCCTGCCTGCCTGCGACAATGCCTGCCTGCCTGCCTGCCTGCCTGCGACAATGCCTGCCTGCCTGCCTGCGAGAATGCCTGCCTGCCTGACTGCCTGCCTGCCTGCGAGAATGCCTGCCTGCCTGCCTGCCTGCCTCCCTGCCTGCCTGCGAGAATGCCTGCCTGCCTGCCTGCCTGCCTGCCTGCCTGCTTGCCTGCCTGGGAGAATGCCTGCCTGCCTGCCTGCCTGCCTGCGAGAATGCCTGCCTGCCTGCCTGCCTGCCTGCCTGTCTGCCTGCGAGAATGCCTGCCTACCTGCCTGCCTGCCTGCCTGCCTGCCTGCCTGCCTGCCTGCGAGAATGCCTGCCTGCCTGCCTGCCTGCCTGCGACAATGCCTGCCTGCCTGCCTGCCTGCCTGCCTGCCTGTCTGCCTGCGAGAATGCCTGCCTACCTGCCTGCCTGCCTGCCTGCCTGCCTGCCTGCGAGTATGCCTGCCTGCCTGCCTGCCTGCCTGCCTGCGACAATGCCTGCCTGCCTGCCTGCCTGCCTGCCTGCCTACCTGCCTGCTTGCCTGCCTGCGACAATGCCTGCCTGCCTGCCTGCCTGCCTGCGACAATGCCTGCCTGCCTGCCTGCCTGCCTGCGACAATGCCTGCCTGCCTGCCTGCGAGAATGCCTGCCTGCCTGACTGCCTGCCTGCCTGCGAGAATGCCTGCCTGCCTGCCTGCCTGCCTGCCTGCCTGTCTGCGAGAATGCCTGCCTGCCTGCCTGCCTGCCTGCCTGCTTGCCTGCCTGCGAGAATGCCTGCCTGCCTGCCTGCCTGCCTGCGAGAATGCCTGCCTGCCTGCCTGCCTGCCTGCCTGTCTGCCTGCGAGAATGCCTGCCTACCTGCCTGCCTGCCTGCCTGCCTGACTGCCTGCGAGAATGCCTGCCTGCCTGCCTGCCTGCCTGCGACAATGCCTGCCTGCCTGCCTGCCTGCCTGCCTGCCTGCCTGTCTGCGACAATGCCTGCCTGCCTGCCTGCCTGCCTGCCTGACTGCCTGCGACAATGCCTGCCTGCCTGCCTGCCTGCGTGCCTGCCTGCCTGCGACAATGCCTGCCTGCCTGCGTGCCTGCCTGCCTGCCTGCCTGCGACAATGCCTGCCTGCCTGCCTGCCTGCCTGCGACAATGCCTGCCTGCCTGCCTGCCTGCGAGAATGCCTGCGAGAATGCCTGCCTGCCTGCCTGCCTGCCTGCGACAATGGCAGCGACAATGCCTGCCTGCCCGCCTGCGACAATGCCTGCGACAATGCCTGCCTGCCTGCCTGCGACAATGCCTGCGACAATGCCTGTCTGCCTGCCTGCGACAATGCCTGCCTACGAGAATGCCTGCCTGCGTGCCTGGGAGATTGCCTGCCTGCGAGAATGCCTGCCTGCCTGCCTGCCTGCCTACCTGCCTGCCTACCTGCCTACCTGCCTGCGAGAATTCCTGCCTGCCTACCTGCCTGCGAGAATACCTGCCTGCCTTCCTGCGAGAATGCCTGCCTACCTGCGAGAATGCCTGCTGCCTGCCTGCCGGCCTGCCTGCCTGCGAGAATGCTTGCCTGCCTACCTGCCTGCCTACCTGCCTTCCTGCCTTCCTGCCTACCTGCCTGCCTGCAAACCTGCCTGCCTGCTTACCTGCCTGCCTGCCTACCTGCCTACCTACCTGCCTGCTACCTGCCTGCTACCTGCCTGCTAAATGCCTGCTACCTGCCTGCTACCTGCCTGCTACCTGCCGGCTACCTGCCTGCTACCTGCCTACGAGAATGCCTGCCTGCCTGCATTCCTGCTAGAATGCCTGCCTGCCTCCCTGCCTGCCTGCCTGCCTGCCTGCCTGCCTGTCTTCCTGCGAGAATGCCTGCCTGCGACAATGCCTGCCTGCCTGCCTGCCTGCCTGCTTGCCTGCCTGCGAGAATGCCTGCCTCCCTGCCTGCCTGCCTGCGACAATGCCTGCCTGCCTGCCTGCCTGCCTGCGATAATGCCTGCCTGCCTGCCTGCCTGCCTGCCTGCGACAATGCCTGCCTGCCTGCCTGCCTGCCTGCCTGCCTGCGACAATGCCTGCCTGCCTGCCTGCCTGCCTGCCTGCGACAAAGCCTGCCTTTCTGCCTGCCTGCCTACCTGCCTGCCTGCCTACCTGCCTGCCTGTCTACCTGCCTACCTACCTGCCTGCTACCTGCCTGCTACCTGCCTGCTACCTGCCTGCTACCTGCCTGCTACCTGCCTGCGAGAATGCCTACCTGCCTGCATTCCTGCTAGAATGCCTGCCTGCCTGCGTGCCTGCCTGCCTGCATGTCTTCCTGCGAGAATGCCTGCCTGCGAGAATGCCTGCCTGCCTGCCTGCCAGTCTGCGAGAATGCCTGCGTGCCTGCCTGCCTGCCTGCCTGCCTGCCTGCGACAATGCCTGCCTGCCTGCCTGCCTGCCTGCCTGCGACAATGCCTGCCTGCCTGCCTGCCTGCCTGCCTGCGACAATGCCTGCCTGCCTGCCTGCGACAATGCATGCCTGCCTGCCTGCCTGCCTGCCTGCGAGAATGTCTGCCTGCCTGCCTGCCTGCCTGCCTGCCTGCCTGCCTGCGACAATGCCTGCCTGCCTGCCAGCCTGCCTGCCTGCCTGCCTGCCTGCCTGCCTGCGACAATGCCTGCCTGCCTGCCTGCCTGCCTGCGACAATGCCTGCCTGCCTGCCTGCCTGCCTGCGACAATGCCTGCCTGCCTGCCTGCGAGAATGCCTGCCTGCCTGACTGCCTGCCTGCCTGCGAGAATGCCTGCCTGCCTGCCTGCCTGCCTCCCTGCCTGCCTGCGAGAATGCCTGCCTGCCTGCCTGCCTGCCTGCCTGCCTGCTTGCCTGCCTGGGAGAATGCCTGCCTGCCTGCCTGCCTGCCTGCCTGCGAGAATGCCTGCCTGCCTGCCTGCCTGCCTGCCTGTCTGCCTGCGAGAATGCCTGCCTACCTGCCTGCCTGCCTGCCTGCCTGCCTGCCTGCCTGCCTGCGAGAATGCCTGCCTGCCTGCCTGCCTGCCTGCGACAATGCCTGCCTGCCTGCCTGCCTGCCTGCCTGCCTGTCTGCCTGCGAGAATGCCTGCCTACCTGCCTGCCTGCCTGCCTGCCTGCCTGCCTGCGAGTATGCCTGCCTGCCTGCCTGCCTGCCTGCCTGCGACAATGCCTGCCTGCCTGCCTGCCTGCCTGCCTGCCTACCTGCCTGCTTGCCTGCCTGCGACAATGCCTGCCTGCCTGCCTGCCTGCCTGCGACAATGCCTGCCTGCCTGCCTGCCTGCCTGCGACAATGCCTGCCTGCCTGCCTGCGAGAATGCCTGCCTGCCTGACTGCCTGCCTGCCTGCGAGAATGCCTGCCTGCCTGCCTGCCTGCCTGCCTGCCTGTCTGCGAGAATGCCTGCCTGCCTGCCTGCCTGCCTGCCTGCTTGCCTGCCTGCGAGAATGCCTGCCTGCCTGCCTGCCTGCCTGCGAGAATGCCTGCCTGCCTGCCTGCCTGCCTGCCTGTCTGCCTGCGAGAATGCCTGCCTACCTGCCTGCCTGCCTGCCTGCCTGACTGCCTGCGAGAATGCCTGCCTGCCTGCCTGCCTGCCTGCGACAATGCCTGCCTGCCTGCCTGCCTGCCTGCCTGCCTGCCTGTCTGCGACAATGCCTGCCTGCCTGCCTGCCTGCCTGACTGACTGCCTGCGACAATGCCTGCCTGCCTGCCTGCCTGCGTGCCTGCCTGCCTGCGACAATGCCTGCCTGCCTGCGTGCCTGCCTGCCTGCCTGCCTGCGACAATGCCTGCCTGCCTGCCTGCCTGCCTGCGACAATGCCTGCCTGCCTGCCTGCCTGCGAGAATGCCTGCGAGAATGCCTGCCTGCCTGCCTGCCTGCCTGCGACAATGGCAGCGACAATGCCTGCCTGCCCGCCTGCGACAATGCCTGCGACAATGCCTGCCTGCCTGCCTGCGACAATGCCTGCGACAATGCCTGTCTGCCTGCCTGCGACAATGCCTGCCTACGAGAATGCCTGCCTGCGTGCCTGGGAGATTGCCTGCCTGCGAGAATGCCTGCCTGCCTGCCTGCCTGCCTACCTGCCTGCCTACCTGCCTACCTGCCTGCGAGAATTCCTGCCTGCCTACCTGCCTGCGAGAATACCTGCCTGCCTTCCTGCGAGAATGCCTGCCTACCTGCGAGAATGCCTGCTGCCTGCCTGCCGGCCTGCCTGCCTGCGAGAATGCTTGCCTGCCTACCTGCCTGCCTACCTGCCTTCCTGCCTTCCTGCCTACCTGCCTGCCTGCAAACCTGCCTGCCTGCTTACCTGCCTGCCTGCCTACCTGCCTACCTACCTGCCTGCTACCTGCCTGCTACCTGCCTGCTAAATGCCTGCTACCTGCCTGCTACCTGCCTGCTACCTGCCGGCTACCTGCCTGCTACCTGCCTACGAGAATGCCTGCCTGCCTGCATTCCTGCTAGAATGCCTGCCTGCCTCCCTGCCTGCCTGCCTGCCTGCCTGCCTGCCTGTCTTCCTGCGAGAATGCCTGCCTGCGACAATGCCTGCCTGCCTGCCTGCCTGCCTGCTTGCCTGCCTGCGAGAATGCCTGCCTGCCTGCCTGCCTGCCTGGGACAATGCCTGCCTGCCTGACTGCCTGCCTGCCTGCCTGCCTGCCTGCGACAATGCCTGCCTGCCTGCCTGCCTGCCTGACTGCCTGCGACAATGCCTGCCTGCCTGCCTGCCTGCGTGCCTGCCTGCCTGCGACAATGCCTGCCTGCCTGCCTACCTGCCTGCCTGCCTGCCTGCCTGCCTGCCTGCGACAATGCCTGCCTGCCTGCCTGCCTGCCTGCGACAATGCCTGCCTGCCTGCCTGCCTGCCTGCGAGAATGCCTGCGAGAATGCCTGCCTGCCTGCCTGCCTGCGACAATGCCTGCGACAATGCCTGCCTGCCTGCCTGCGACAATGCCTGCGACAATGCCTGCCTGCCTGCCTGCGACAATGCCTGCGACAATGCCTGCCTGCCTGCCTGCGACAATGCCTGCCTGCCTGCCTGCCTGCCTACCTGCCTGCCTACCTGCCTGCGAGAATTCCTGCCTGCCTACCTGCCTGCGAGAATACCTACCTGCCTGACTTCCTGCGAGAATGCCTGCCTACCTGCGAGAATGCCTGCTGCCTGCCTGCCTGCCTGCCTGCCTGCGAGAATGCTTGCCTGCCTACCTGCCTGCCTACCTGCCTGCCTACCTGCCTGCCTGCCTACCTGCCTGCCTGCCTACCTGCCTGCCTGCCTACTTGCCTGCCGGCCTACCTGCCTGCTACCTGCCTGCTACCTGCCTGCTAACTGCCGGCTACCTGCCTGCGAGAATGCCTGCCTGCGAGAATGCCTGCCTGCGAGAATGCCTGCCTGCCTGCATTCCTGCTAGAATGCCTGCCTGCCTGCCTGCCTCCCTGCCTGCCTGCCTGCCTGCCTACCTGTCTTCCTGCGAGAATGCCTGCCTGCGAGAATGCCTGCCTGCCTGCCTGCCTGCCAGTCTGCGAGAATGCCTGCGTGCGTGCCTGCCTGCCTGCCTGCCTGCCTGTGACAATGCCTGCCTGCCTGCCTGACTGCCTGCCTGCCTGCGACAATGCCTGCCTGCCTGCCTGCCTGCGAAAATGCCTGCCTGCCTGCCTGCCTGCGAAAATGCCTGCCTGCCTGCCTGCCTGCCTGCCTGCCTGCGACAAAGCCTGCCTTCCTGCCTGCCTGCCTACCTGCCTGCCTGCCTACCTGCCTGCCTGCCTACCTGCCTACCTACCTGCCTGCTACCTGCCTGCTACCTGCCTGCTACCTGCCTGCTACCTGCCTGCTACCTGCCTGCTACCTGCCTGCGAGAATGCCTGCCTGCCTGCATTCCTGCTAGAATGCCTGCCTGCCTGCCTCCCTGCCTGCCTGCCTGCCTGCCTGTCTTCCTGCGAGAATGCCTGCCTGCGAGAATGCCTGCCTGCCTGCCTGCCTGCCAGTCTGCGAGAATGCCTGCGTGCCTGCCTGCCTGCCTGCCTGCCTGCCTGCGACAATGCCTGCCTGCCTGCCTGCCTGCCTGCGAAAATGCCTGCCTGCCTGCTTCCCTGCCTGCGACAATGCCTGCCTGCCTGCCTGCCTGCCACAATGCCTGCCTGCTTGCCTGCTTGCCTGCCTGCCTGCCTGCAACAAAGCCTGCCTTCCTGCCTGCCTGCCTGCCTGCCTGCCTGCCTGCCTGCCTGCCTGCGACAATGCCTGCCTGCCTGCCAGCCTGCCTGCCTGCCTGCCTGCCTGCCTGCCTGCCTGCGACAATGCCTGCCTGCCTGCCTGCCTGCCTGCCTGCGACAATGCCTGCCTGCCTGCCTGCCTGCCTGCCTGCGACAATGCCTGCCTGCCTGCCTGGGAGAATGCCTGCCTGCCTGCCTGCCTGCCTGCCTGCCTGACTGCGAGAATGCCTGCCTACCAGCCTGCCTGCCTGCCTGCCTGCCTGCCTGCGAGAATGCCTGCCTGCCTGCCTGCCTGCCTGCCTGCCTGCCTGCGAGAATGCCTGCCTGCCTGCCTGCCTGCCTGCGAGAATGCCTGCCTGCCTGCCTGCCTGCGACAATGCCTGCCTGCCTGCCTGCCTGCCTGCCTGCCTGCCTGCGACAATGCCTGCCTGCCTGCCTCCCTGCCTGCCTGCCTGCGACAATGCCTGCCTGCCTGCCTGCCTGCCTGCCTGCCTGCGACAATGCCTGCCTGCCTGCCTGCCTGCCTGCCTGCCTGCCTGCCTGCCTGCCTGCCTGCGACAATGCCTGCCTGCCTGCCTGCCTGCCTGCGACAATGCCTGCCTGCCTGCCTGCCTGCCTGCGAGAATGCCTGCGAGAATGCCTGCCTGCCTGCCTGCCTGCGACAATGCCTGCGACAATGCCTGCCTGCCTGCCTGCGACAATGCCTGCGACAATGCCTGCCTGCCTGCCTGCGACAATGCCTGCGACAATGCCTGCCTGCCTGCCTGCGACAATGCCTGCCTGCCTGCCTGCCTGCCTACCTGCCTGCCTACCTGCCTGCGAGAATTCCTGCCTGCCTACCTGCCTGCGAAAATACCTACCTGCCTGCCTTCCTGCGAGAATGCCTGCCTACCTGCGAGAATGCCTGCTGCCTGCCTGCCTGCCTGCCTGCCTGCGAGAATGCTTGCCTGCCTACCTGCCTGCCTACCTGCCTGCCTACCTGCCTGCCTGCCTACCTGCCTGCCTGCCTACCTGCCTGCCTGCCTACTTGCCTGCCGGCCTACCTGCCTACCTACCTGCCTGCTACCTGCCTGCTACCTGCCTGCTAACTGCCGGCTACCTGCCTGCGAGAATGCCTGCCTGCGAGAATGCCTGCCTGCGAGAATGCCTGCCTGCCTGCATTCCTGCTAGAATGCCTGCCTGCCTGCCTGCCTCCCTGCCTGCCTGCCTGCCTGCCTACCTGTCTTCCTGCGAGAATGCCTGCCTGCGAGAATGCCTGCCTGCCTGCCTGCCTGCCAGTCTGCGAGAATGCCTGCGTGCGTGCCTGCCTGCCTGCCTGCCTGCCTGTGACAATGCCTGCCTGCCTGCCTGACTGCCTGCCTGCCTGCGACAATGCCTGCCTGCCTGCCTGCCTGCGAAAATGCCTGCCTGCCTGCCTGCCTGCCTGCCTGCCTGCGACAAAGCCTGCCTTCCTGCCTGCCTGCCTACCTGCCTGCCTGCCTACCTGCCTGCCTGCCTACCTGCCTACCTACCTGCCTGCTACCTGCCTGCTACCTGCCTGCTACCTGCCTGCTACCTGCCTGCTACCTGCCTGCTACCTGCCTGCGAGAATGCCTGCCTGCCTGCATTCCTGCTAGAATGCCTGCCTGCCTGCCTCCCTGCCTGCCTGCCTGCCTGCCTGTCTTCCTGCGAGAATGCCTGCCTGCGAGAATGCCTGCCTGCCTGCCTGCCTGCCAGTCTGCGAGAATGCCTGCGTGCCTGCCTGCCTGCCTGCCTGCCTGCCTGCGACAATGCCTGCCTGCCTGCCTGCCTGCCTGCCTGCCTGCCTGCGACAATGCCTGCCTGCCTGCTTGCCTGCCTGCGACAATGCCTGCCTGCCTGCCTGCCTGCCACAATGCCTGCCTGCTTGCCTGCTTGCCTGCCTGCCTGCCTGCAACAAAGCCTGCCTTCCTGCCTGCCTGCCTGCCTGCCTGCCTGCCTGCCTGCCTGCCTGCGACAATGCCTGCCTGCCTGCCTGCCTGCCTGCCTGCCTGCCTGCCTGCCTGCCTGCGACAATGCCTGCCTGCCTGCCTGCCTGCCTGCCTGCGACAATGCCTGCCTGCCTGCCTGCCTGCCTGCCTGCGACAATGCCTGCCTGCCTGCCTGGGAGAATGCCTGCCTGCCTGCCTGCCTGCCTGCCTGCCTGACTGCGAGAATGCCTGCCTACCTGCCTGCCTGCCTGCCTGCCTGCGAGAATGCCTGCCTGCCTGCCTGCCTGCCTGCCTGCCTGCCTGCGAGAATGCCTGCCTGCCTGCCTGCCTGCCTGCGAGAATGCCTGCCTGCCTGCCTGCCTGCGACAATGCCTGCCTGCCTGCCTGCCTGCCTGCCTGCCTGCCTGCCTGCGACAATGCCTGCCTGCCTGCCTCCCTGCCTGCCTGCCTGCGACAATGCCTGCCTGCCTGCCTGCCTGCCTGCCTGCCTGCGACAATGCCTGCCTGCCTGCCTGCCTGCCTGGCTGCCTGCGACAATGCCTGCCTGCCTGCCTGCCTGCGAGAATGCTTGCCTGCCTACCTGCCTGCCTACTTGCCTGCCTGCCTACCTGCCTACCTACCTGCCTGCTACCTGCCTGCTACCTGCCTGCTAACTGCCTGCTACCTGCCTGCTACCTACCTGCTACCTGCCTGCTACCTGCCTGCTACCTGCCTGCTACCTGCCTGCGAGAATGCCTGCCTGCCTGCCTTCCTGCTACAATGCCTGCCTGCCTGCCTGCCTGCCTGCCTGTCTTCCTGCGAGAATGCCTGCCTGCGAGAATGCCTGCCTGCCTGCCTGCCTGCCAGTCTGCGAGAATGCCTGCGTGCCTGCCTGCCTGCCTGCCTGCGACAATGCCTGCCTGCCTGCCTGCCTGCCTGCCTGCCTGCCTGCCTGCGACAATGCCTGCCTGCCTGCCTGCCTGCCTGCCTGCGACAATGCCTGCCTGCCTGCCTGCCTGCCTGCCTGCCTGCGACAAAGCCTGCCTTCCTGCCTGCCTGCCTACCTGCCTGCCTGCCTACCTGCCTGCCTGCCTACCTGCCTACCTACCTGCCTCCTACCTGCCTGCTACCTGCCTGCTACCTGCTTGCTACCTGCCTGCTACCTGCCTGCGAGAATGCCTACCTGCCTGCATTCCTGCTAGAATGCCTGTCTGCCTGCGTGCCTGCCTGCCTGCCTGTCTTCCTGCGAGAATGCCTGCCTGCGAGAATGCCTGCCTGCCTGCCTGCCTGCCAGTCTGCGAGAATGCCTGCGTGCCTGCCTGCCTGCCTGCCTGCCTGCGACAATGCCTGCCTGCCTGCCAGCCTGCCTGCCTGCCTGCCTGCCTGCGAGAATGCCTGCCTGCCTGCCTGCCTGCCTGCGAGAATGCCTGCCTGCCTGCCTGCGACAATGCCTGCCTGCCTGCCTGCCTGCCTGCCTGCCTGCCTGCCTGCGACAATGCCTGCCTGCCTGCCTCCCTGCCTGCTTGCCTGCGACAATGCCTGCCTGCCTGCCTGCCTGCCTGCCTGCCTGCGACAATGCCTGCCTGCCTGCCTGCCTGCCTGGCTGCCTGCGACAATGCCTGCCTGCCTGCCTGCCTGCGAGAATGCTTGCCTGCCTACCTGCCTGCCTACTTGCCTGCCTACCTGCCTGCCTGCCTACCTGCCTGCCTGCCTACCTGCCTGCCTGCCTACCTGCCTACCTACCTGCCTGCTACCTGCCTGCTACCTGCCTGCTAACTGCCTGCTACCTGCCTGCTACCTACCTGCTACCTGCCTGCTACCTGCCTGCTACCTGCCTGCTACCTGCCTGCTACCTGCCTGCGAGAATGCCTGCCTGCCTGCCTTCCTGCTACAATGCCTGCCTGCCTGCCTGCCTGCCTGCCTGTCTTCCTGCGAGAATGCCTGCCTGCGAGAATGCCTGCCTGCCTGCCTGCCTGCCAGTCTGCGAGAATGCCTGCGTGCCTGCCTGCCTGCCTGCCTGCCTGCCTGCCTGCCTGCCTGCGACAATGCCTGCCTGCCTGCCTGCCTGCCTGCCTGCGAAAATGCCTGCCTGCCTGCTTGCCTGCCTGCGACAATGCCTGCCTGCCTGCCTGCCTGCCACAATGCCTGCCTGCTTGCCTGCTTGCCTGCCTGCCTGCCTGCAACAAAGCCTGCCTTCCTGCCTGCCTGCCTGCCTGCCTGCCTGCCTGCCTGCCTGCCTGCCTGCCTGCCTGCGACAATGCCTGCCTGCCTGCCAGCCTGCCTGCCTGCCTGCCTGCCTGCCTGCCTGCCTGCGACAATGCCTGCCTGCCTGCCTGCCTGCCTGCCTGCGACAATGCCTGCCTGCCTGCCTGCCTGCCTGCCTGCGACAATGCCTGCCTGCCTGCCTGGGAGAATGCCTGCCTGCCTGCCTGCCTGCCTGCCTGCCTGACTGCGAGAATGCCTGCCTACCTGCCTGCCTGCCTGCCTGCCTGCCTGCCTGCGAGAATGCCTGCCTGCCTGCCTGCCTGCCTGGCTGCCTGCCTGCCTGCCTGCGAGAATGCCTGCCTGCCTGCCTGCCTGCCTGCGAGAATGCCTGCCTGCCTGCCTGCCTGCGACAATGCCTGCCTGCCTGCCTGCCTGCCTGCCTGCCTGCCTGCGACAATGCCTGCCTGCCTGCCTCCCTGCCTGCCTGCCTGCGACAATGCCTGCCTGCCTGCCTGCCTGCCTGCCTGCCTGCGACAATGCCTGCCTGCCTGCCTCCCTGCCTGCCTGCCTGCCTGCCTGCCTGCCTGCCTGCGACAATGCCTGCCTGCCTGCCTGCCTGCCTGCGACAATGCCTGCCTGCCTGCCTGCCTGCCTGCGAGAATGCCTGCGAGAATGCCTGCCTGCCTGCCTGCCTGCGACAATGCCTGCGACAATGCCTGCCTGCCTGCCTGCGACAATGCCTGCCTGCCTGCCTGCCTGCCTACCTGCCTGCCTACCTGCCTGCGAGAATTCCTGCCTGCCTACCTGCCTGCGAAAATACCTACCTGCCTGCCTTCCTGCGAGAATGCCTGCCTACCTGCGAGAATGCCTGCTGCCTGCCTGCCTGCCTGCCTGCCTGCGAGAATGCTTGCCTGCCTACCTGCCTGCCTACCTGCCTGCCTACCTGCCTGCCTGCCTACCTGCCTGCCTGCCTACCTGCCTGCCTGCCTACTTGCCTGCCGGCCTACCTGCCTACCTACCTGCCTGCTACCTGCCTGCTACCTGCCTGCTAACTGCCGGCTACCTGCCTGCGAGAATGCCTGCCTGCGAGAATGCCTGCCTGCGAGAATGCCTGCCTGCCTGCATTCCTGCTAGAATGCCTGCCTGCCTGCCTGCCTCCCTGCCTGCCTGCCTGCCTGCCTACCTGTCTTCCTGCGAGAATGCCTGCCTGCGAGAATGCCTGCCTGCCTGCCTGCCTGCCAGTCTGCGAGAATGCCTGCGTGCGTGCCTGCCTGCCTGCCTGCCTGCCTGTGACAATGCCTGCCTGCCTGCCTGACTGCCTGCCTGCCTGCGACAATGCCTGCCTGCCTGCCTGCCTGCGACAATGCCTGCCTGCCTGCCAGCCTGCCTGCCTGCCTGCCTGCCTGCGAGAATGCCTGCCTGCCTGCCTGCCTGCCTGCGAGAATGCCTGCCTGCCTGCCTGCGACAATGCCTGCCTGCCTGCCTGCCTGCCTGCCTGCCTGCCTGCCTGCGACAATGCCTGCCTGCCTGCCTCCCTGCCTGCCTGCCTGCGACAATGCCTGCCTGCCTGCCTGCCTGCCTGCCTGCCTGCGACAATGCCTGCCTGCCTGGCTGCCTGCCTGGCTGCCTGCGACAATGCCTGCCTGCCTGCCTGCCTGCGAGAATGCTTGCCTGCCTACCTGCCTGCCTACTTGCCTGCCTACCTGCCTGCCTGCCTACCTGCCTGCCTGCCTACCTGCCTGCCTGCCTACCTGCCTACCTACCTGCCTGCTACCTGCCTGCTACCTGCCTGCTAACTGCCTGCTACCTGCCTGCTACCTACCTGCTACCTGCCTGCTACCTGCCTGCTACCTGCCTGCTACCTGCCTGCTACCTGCCTGCGAGAATGCCTGCCTGCCTGCCTTCCTGCTACAATGCCTGCCTGCCTGCCTGCCTGCCTGCCTGTCTTCCTGCGAGAATGCCTGCCTGCGAGAATGCCTGCCTGCCTGCCTGCCTGCCAGTCTGCGAGAATGCCTGCGTGCCTGCCTGCCTGCCTGCCTGCCTGCCTGCCTGCCTGCCTGCGACAATGCCTGCCTGCCTGCCTGCCTGCCTGCCTGCGAAAATGCCTGCCTGCCTGCTTGCCTGCCTGCGACAATGCCTGCCTGCCTGCCTGCCTGCCACAATGCCTGCCTGCTTGCCTGCTTGCCTGCCTGCCTGCCTGCAACAAAGCCTGCCTTCCTGCCTGCCTGCCTGCCTGCCTGCCTGCCTGCCTGCCTGCCTGCGACAATGCCTGCCTGCCTGCCAGCCTGCCTGCCTGCCTGCCTGCCTGCCTGCCTGCCTGCGACAATGCCTGCCTGCCTGCCTGCCTGCCTGCCTGCCTGCGACAATGCCTGCCTGCCTGCCTGCCTGCCTGCCTGCGACAATGCCTGCCTGCCTGCCTGGGAGAATGCCTGCCTGCCTGCCTGCCTGCCTGCCTGCCTGACTGCGAGAATGCCTGCCTACCTGCCTGCCTGCCTGCCTGCCTGCCTGCCTGCGAGAATGCCTGCCTGCCTGCCTGCCTGCCTGGCTGCCTGCCTGCCTGCCTGCGAGAATGCCTGCCTGCCTGCCTGCCTGCCTGCGAGAATGCCTGCCTGCCTGCCTGCCTGCGACAATGCCTGCCTGCCTGCCTGCCTGCCTGCCTGCCTGCCTGCGACAATGCCTGCCTGCCTGCCTCCCTGCCTGCCTGCCTGCGACAATGCCTGCCTGCCTGCCTGCCTGCCTGCCTGCCTGCGACAATGCCTGCCTGCCTGCCTCCCTGCCTGCCTGCCTGCCTGCCTGCCTGCCTGCGACAATGCCTGCCTGCCTGCCTGCCTGCCTGCGACAATGCCTGCCTGCCTGCCTGCCTGCCTGCGAGAATGCCTGCGAGAATGCCTGCCTGCCTGCCTGCCTGCGACAATGCCTGCGACAATGCCTGCCTGCCTGCGACAATGCCTGCCTGCCTGCCTGCCTGCCTACCTGCCTGCCTACCTGCCTGCGAGAATTCCTGCCTGCCTACCTGCCTGCGAAAATACCTACCTGCCTGCCTTCCTGCGAGAATGCCTGCCTACCTGCGAGAATGCCTGCTGCCTGCCTGCCTGCCTGCCTGCCTGCGAGAATGCTTGCCTGCCTACCTGCCTGCCTACCTGCCTGCCTACCTGCCTGCCTGCCTACCTGCCTGCCTGCCTACCTGCCTGCCTGCCTACTTGCCTGCCGGCCTACCTGCCTACCTACCTGCCTGCTACCTGCCTGCTACCTGCCTGCTAACTGCCGGCTACCTGCCTGCGAGAATGCCTGCCTGCGAGAATGCCTGCCTGCGAGAATGCCTGCCTGCCTGCATTCCTGCTAGAATGCCTGCCTGCCTGCCTGCCTCCCTGCCTGCCTGCCTGCCTGCCTACCTGTCTTCCTGCGAGAATGCCTGCCTGCGAGAATGCCTGCCGGCCTGCCTGCCTGCCAGTCTGCGAGAATGCCTGCGTGCGTGCCTGCCTGCCTGCCTGCCTGCCTGTGACAATGCCTGCCTGCCTGCCTGACTGCCTGCCTGCCTGCGACAATGCCTGCCTGCCTGCCTGCCTGCGAAAATGCCTGCCTGCCTGCCTGCCTGCCTGCCTGCGACAAAGCCTGCCTTCCTGCCTGCCTGCCTACCTGCCTGCCTGCCTACCTGCCTGCCTGCCTACCTGCCTACCTACCTGCCTGCTACCTGCCTGCTACCTGCCTGCTACCTGCCTGCTACCTGCCTGCTACCTGCCTGCTACCTGCCTGCGAGAATGCCTGCCTGCCTGCATTCCTGCTAGAATGCCTGCCTGCCTGCCTCCCTGCCTGCCTGCCTGCCTGCCTGTCTTCCTGCGAGAATGCCTGCCTGCGAGAATGCCTGCCTGCCTGCCTGCCTGCCAGTCTGCGAGAATGCCTGCGTGCCTGCCTGCCTGCCTGCCTGCCTGCCTGCGACAATGCCTGCCTGCCTGCCTGCCTGCCTGCCTGCCTGCGACAATGCCTGCCTGCCTGCTTGCCTGCCTGCGACAATGCCTGCCTGCCTGCCTGCCTGCCACAATGCCTGCCTGCTTGCCTGCTTGCCTGCCTGCCTGCCTGCAACAAAGCCTGCCTTCCTGCCTGCCTGCCTGCCTGCCTGCCTGCCTGCCTGCCTGCCTGCGACAATGCCTGCCTGCCTGCCAGCCTGCCTGCCTGCCTGCCTGCCTGCCTGCCTGCCTGCGACAATGCCTGCCTGCCTGCCTGCCTGCCTGCCTGCGACAATGCCTGCCTGCCTGCCTGCCTGCCTGCCTGCGACAATGCCTGCCTGCCTGCCTGGGAGAATGCCTGCCTGCCTGCCTGCCTGCCTGACTGCGAGAATGCCTGCCTACCTGCCTGCCTGCCTGCCTGCCTGCGAGAATGCCTGCCTGCCTGCCTGCCTGCCTGCCTGCCTGCCTGCCTGCCTGCCTGCGAGAATGCCTGCCTGCCTGCCTGCCTGCCTGCGAGAATGCCTGCCTGCCTGCCTGCCTGCGACAATGCCTGCCTGCCTGCCTGCCTGCCTGCCTGCCTGCCTGCCTGCGACAATGCCTGCCTGCCTGCCTCCCTGCCTGCCTGCCTGCGACAATGCCTGCCTGCCTGCCTGCCTGCCTGCGACAATGCCTGCCTGCCTGCCTGCCTGCCTGGCTGCCTGCGACAATGCCTGCCTGTCTGCCTGCCTGCGAGAATGCTTGCCTGCCTACCTGCCTGCCTACTTGCCTGCCTGCCTACCTGCCTACCTACCTGCCTGCTACCTGCCTGCTACCTACCTGCTACCTGCCTGCTACCTGCCTGCTACCTGCCTGCTACCTGCCTGCGAGAATGCCTGCCTGCCTGCCTTCCTGCTACAATGCCTGCCTGCCTGCCTGCCTGCCTGCCTGTCTTCCTGCGAGAATGCCTGCCTGCGAGAATGCCTGCCTGCCTGCCTGCCTGCCAGTCTGCGAGAATGCCTGCGTGCCTGCCTGCCTGCCTGCCTGCGACAATGCCTGCCTGCCTGCCTGCCTGCCTGCCTGCCTGCGACAATGCCTGCCTGCCTGCCTGCCTGCCTGCCTGCGACAATGCCTGCCTGCCTGCCTGCCTGCCTGCCTGCGACAAAGCCTGCCTTGCTGCCTGCCTGCCTACCTGCCTGCCTGCCTACCTGCCTGCCTGCCTACCTGCCTACCTACCTGCCTCCTACCTGCCTGCTACCTGCCTGCTACCTGCTTGCTACCTGCCTGCTACCTGCCTGCGAGAATGCCTACCTGCCTGCATTCCTGCTAGAATGCCTGTCTGCCTGCGTGCCTGCCTGCCTGCCTGTCTTCCTGCGAGAATGCCTGCCTGCGAGAATGCCTGCCTGCCTGCCTGCCTGCCAGTCTGCGAGAATGCCTGCGTGCCTGCCTGCCTGCCTGCCTGCCTGCGACAATGCCTGCCTGCCTGTCAGCCTGCCTGCCTGCCTGCCTGCCTGCGAGAATGCCTGCCTGCCTGCCTGCCTGCCTGCGAGAATGCCTGCCTGCCTGCCTGCGACAATGCCTGCCTGCCTGCCTGCCTGCCTGCCTGCCTGCCTGCCTGCCTGCGACAATGCCTGCCTGCCTGCCTCCCTGCCTGCCTGCCTGCGACAATGCCTGCCTGCCTGCCTGCCTGCCTGCCTGCCTGCGACAATGCCTGCCTGCCTGCCTGCCTGCCTGGCTGCCTGCGACAATGCCTGCCTGCCTGCCTGTGAGAATGCTTGCCTGCCTACCTGCCTGCCTACTTGCCTGCCTACCTGCCTGCCTGCCTACCTGCCTGCCTGCCTACCTGCCTGCCTGCCTACCTGCCTACCTACCTGCCTGCTACCTGCCTGCTACCTGCCTGCTAACTGCCTGCTACCTGCCTGCTACCTACCTGCTACCTGCCTGCTACCTGCCTGCTACCTGCCTGCTACCTGCCTGCTACCTGCCTGCGAGAATGCCTGCCTGCCTGCCTTCCTGCTACAATGCCTGCCTGCCTGCCTGCCTGCCTGCCTGTCTTCCTGCGAGAATGCCTGCCTGCGAGAATGCCTGCCTGCCTGCCTGCCTGCCAGTCTGCGAGAATGCCTGCGTGCCTGCCTGCCTGCCTGCCTGCCTGCCTGCCTGCCTGCCTGCGACAATGCCTGCCTGCCTGCCTGCCTGCCTGCCTGCGAAAATGCCTGCCTGCCTGCTTGCCTGCCTGCGACAATGCCTGCCTGCCTGCCTGCCTGCCACAATGCCTGCCTGCTTGCCTGCTTGCCTGCCTGCCTGCCTGCAACAAAGCCAGCCTTCCTGCCTGCCTGCCTGCCTGCCTGCCTGCCTGCCTGCGACAATGCCTGCCTGCCTGCCAGCCTGCCTGCCTGCCTGCCTGCCTGCCTGCCTGCCTGCGACAATGCCTGCCTGCCTGCCTGCCTGCCTGCCTGCGACAATGCCTGCCTGCCTGCCTGCCTGCCTGCCTGCGACAATGCCTGCCTGCCTGCCTGGGAGAATGCCTGCCTGCCTGCCTGCCTGCCTGCCTGCCTGACTGCGAGAATGCCTGCCTACCTGCCTGCCTGCCTGCCTGCCTGCCTGCCTGCCTGCGAGAATGCCTGCCTGCCTGCCTGCCTGCCTGGCTGCCTGCCTGCCTGCCTGCGAGAATGCCTGCCTGCCTGCCTGCCTGCCTGCGAGAATGCCTGCCTGCCTGCCTGCCTGCGACAATGCCTGCCTGCCTGCCTGCCTGCCTGCCTGCCTGCCTGCCTGCGACAATTCCTGCCTGCCTGCCTCCCTGCCTGCCTGCCTGCGACAATGCCTGCCTGCCTGCCTGCCTGCCTGCCTGCCTGCGACAATGCCTGCCTGCCTGCCTGCCTGCCTGCCTGCCTGCCTGCCTGCGACAATGCCTGCCTGCCTGCCTGCCTGCCTGCGACAATGCCTGCCTGCCTGCCTGCCTGCCTGCGAGAATGCCTGCGAGAATGCCTGCCTGCCTGCCTGCCTGCGACAATGCCTGCGACAATGCCTGCCTGCCTGCCTGCGACAATGCCTGCGACAATGCCTGCCTGCCTGCCTGCGACAATGCCTGCGACAATGCCTGCCTGCCTGCCTGCGACAATGCCTGCCTGCCTGCCTGCCTGCCTACCTGCCTGCCTACCTGCCTGCGAGAATTCCTGCCTGCCTACCTGCCTGCGAAAATACCTACCTGCCTGCCTTCCTGCGAGAATGCCTGCCTACCTGCGAGAATGCCTGCTGCCTGCCTGCCTGCCTGCCTGCCTGCGAGAATGCTTGCCTGCCTACCTGCCTGCCTACCTGCCTGCCTACCTGCCTGCCTGCCTACCTGCCTGCCTGCCTACCTGCCTGCCTGCCTACTTGCCTGCCGGCCTACCTGCCTACCTACCTGCCTGCTACCTGCCTGCTACCTGCCTGCTAACTGCCGGCTACCTGCCTGCGAGAATGCCTGCCTGCGAGAATGCCTGCCTGCGAGAATGCCTGCCTGCCTGCATTCCTGCTAGAATGCCTGCCTGCCTGCCTGCCTCCCTGCCTGCCTGCCTGCCTGCCTACCTGTCTTCCTGCGAGAATGCCTGCCTGCGAGAATGCCTGCCTGCCTGCCTGCCAGTCTGCGAGAATGCCTGCGTGCGTGCCTGCCTGCCTGCCTGCCTGCCTGTGACAATGCCTGCCTGCCTGCCTGACTGCCTGCCTGCCTGCGACAATGCCTGCCTGCCTGCCTGCCTGCGAAAATGCCTGCCTGCCTGCCTGCCTGCGAAAATGCCTGCCTGCCTGCCTGCCTGCCTGCCTGCCTGCGACAAAGCCTGCCTTCCTGCCTGCCTGCCTTCCTGCCTGCCTGCCTACCTGCCTGCCTGCCTACCTGCCTACCTACCTGCCTGCTACCTGCCTGCTACCTGCCTGCTACCTGCCTGCTACCTGCCTGCTACCTGCCTGCTACCTGCCTGCGAGAATGCCTGCCTGCCTGCATTCCTGCTAGAATGCCTGCCTGCCTGCCTCCCTGCCTGCCTGCCTGCCTGCCTGTCTTCCTGCGAGAATGCCTGCCTGCGAGAATGCCTGCCTGCCTGCCTGCCTGCCAGTCTGCGAGAATGCCTGCGTGCCTGCCTGCCTGCCTGCCTGCCTGCCTGCGACAATGCCTGCCTGCCTGCCTGCCTGCCTGCCTGCGACAATGCCTGCCTGCCTGCCTGCCTGCCACAATGCCTGCCTGCTTGCCTGCTTGCCTGCCTGCCTGCCTGCAACAAAGCCTGCCTTCCTGCCTGCCTGCCTGCCTGCCTGCCTGCCTGCCTGCCTGCCTGCGACAATGCCTGCCTGCCTGCCAGCCTGCCTGCCTGCATGCCTGCCTGCCTGCCTGCCTGCGACAATGCCTGCCTGCCTGCCTGCCTGCCTGCCTGCGACAATGCCTGCCTGCCTGCCTGCCTGCCTGCCTGCGACAATGCCTGCCTGCCTGCCTGGGAGAATGCCTGCCTGCCTGCCTGCCTGCCTGCCTGCCTGACTGCGAGAATGCCTGCCTACCTGCCTGCCTGCCTGCCTGCCTGCGAGAATGCCTGCCTGCCTGCCTGCTTGCCTGCCTGCCTGCCTGCCTGCGAGAATGCCTGCCTGCCTGCCTGCCTGCCTGCGAGAATGCCTGCCTGCCTGCCTGCCTGCGACAATGCCTGCCTGCCTGCCTGCCTGCCTGCCTGCCTGCCTGCGACAATGCCTGCCTGCCTGCCTCCCTGCCTGCCTGCCTGCGACAATGCCTGCCTGCCTGCCTGCCTGCCTGCCTGCCTGCGACAATGCCTGCCTGCCTGCCTGCCTGCCTGGCTGCCTGCGACAATGCCTGCCTGCCTGCCTGACTGCGAGAATGCTTGCCTGCCTACCTGCCTGCCTACTTGCCTGCCTGCCTACCTGCCTACCTACCTGCCTGCTACCTGCCTGCTACCTGCCTGCTAACTGCCTGCTACCTGCCTGCTACCTACCTGCTACCTGCCTGCTACCTGCCTGCTACCTGCCTGCTACCTGCCTGCGAGAATGCCTGCCTGCCTGCCTTCCTGCTACAATGCCTGCCTGCCTGCCTGCCTGCCTGCCTGTCTTCCTGCGAGAATGCCTGCCTGCGAGAATGCCTGCCTGCCTGCCTGCCTGCCAGTCTGCGAGAATGCCTGCGTGCCTGCCTGCCTGCCTGCCTGCGACAATGCCTGCCTGCCTGCCTGCCTGCCTGCCTGCCTGCGACAATGCCTGCCTGCCTGCCTGCCTGCCTGCGACAATGCCTGCCTGCCTGCCTGCCTGCCTGCCTGCCTGCGACAAAGCCTGCCTTCCTGCCTGCCTGCCTACCTGCCTGCCTGCCTACCTGCCTGCCTGCCTACCTGCCTACCTACCTGCCTCCTACCTGCCTGCTACCTGCCTGCTACCTGCTTGCTACCTGCCTGCTACCTGCCTGCGAGAATGCCTACCTGCCTGCATTCCTGCTAGAATGCCTGTCTGCCTGCGTGCCTGCCTGCCTGCCTGTCTTCCTGCGAGAATGCCTGCCTGCGAGAATGCCTGCCTGCCTGCCTGCCTGCCAGTCTGCGAGAATGCCTGCGTGCCTGCCTGCCTGCCTGCCTGCCTGCGACAATGCCTGCCTGCCTGCCAGCCTGCCTGCCTGCCTGCCTGCCTGCGAGAATGCCTGCCTGCCTGCCTGCCTGCCTGCGAGAATGCCTGCCTGCCTGCCTGCGACAATGCCTGCCTGCCTGCCTGCCTGCCTGCCTGCCTGCCTGCCTGCGACAATGCCTGCCTGCCTGCCTCCCTGCCTGCCTGCCTGCGACAATGCCTGCCTGCCTGCCTGCCTGCCTGCCTGCCTGCGACAATGCCTGCCTGCCTGCCTGCCTGCCTGGCTGCCTGCGACAATGCCTGCCTGCCTGCCTGCCTGCGAGAATGCTTGCCTGCCTACCTGCCTGCCTACTTGCCTGCCTACCTGCCTGCCTGCCTACCTGCCTGCCTGCCTACCTGCCTGCCTGCCTACCTGCCTACCTACCTGCCTGCTACCTGCCTGCTACCTGCCTGCTAACTGCCTGCTACCTGCCTGCTACCTACCTGCTACCTGCCTGCTACCTGCCTGCTACCTGCCTGCTACCTGCCTGCTACCTGCCTGCGAGAATGCCTGCCTGCCTGCCTTCCTGCTACAATGCCTGCCTGCCTGCCTGCCTGCCTGCCTGTCTTCCTGCGAGAATGCCTGCCTGCGAGAATGCCTGCCTGCCTGCCTGCCTGCCAGTCTGCGAGAATGCCTGCGTGCCTGCCTGCCTGCCTGCCTGCCTGCCTGCCTGCCTGCCTGCCTGCGACAATGCCTGCCTGCCTGCCTGCCTGCCTGCCTGCGACAATGCCTGCCTGACTGCCTGCCTGCCTGCCTGCGACAATGCCTGCCTGCCTGCCTGCCTGCCTGCCTGCGACAAAGCCTGCCTTCCTGCCTGCCTGCCTACCTGCCTGCCTGCCTACCTGCCTGCCTGCCTACCTGCCTACCTACCTGCCTCCTACCTGCCTGCTACCTGCCTGCTACCTGCCTGCTACCTGCCTGCTACCTGCCTGCGAGAATGCCTACCTGCCTGCATTCCTGCTAGAATGCCTGTCTGCCTGCGTGCCTGCCTGCCTGCCTGTCTTCCTGCGAGAATGCCTGCCTGCGAGAATGCCTGCCTGCCTGCCTGCCTGCCAGTCTGCGAGAATGCCTGCGTGCCTGCCTGCCTGCCTGCCTGCCTGCGACAATGCCTGCCTGCCTGCCAGCCTGCCTGCCTGCCTGCCTGCCTGCCTGCCTGCCTGCCTGCGACAATGCCTGCCTGCCTGCCTGCCTGCGACAATGCCTGCCTGCCTGCGTGGGAGAATGCCTGCCTGCCTGCCTGCCTGCCTGCCTGCCTGCCTACCTGACTGCGAGAATGCCTGCCTGCCTGCCTGCCTGCCTGCCTGCCTGCCTGCGACAATGCCTGCCTGCCTGCCTGCCTGCCTGCCTGCCTGCCACAATGCCTGCCTGCCTGCCTGCCTGCCTGCCTGCGACAATGCCTGCCTGCCTACCTGCCTGCCTGCCTCCCTGCCTGCCTGCCTGCGACAATGCCTGCCTGCCTGCCTCCCTGCCTGCCTGCCTGCGACAATGCCTGCCTGCCTGCCTGCCTGCCTGCCAGCCTGCGAAAATGCCTGCCTGCCTGGCTGCCTGCGACAATGCCTGCCTGCCTGCCTGCGAGAATGCTTGCCTGCCTACCTGCCTGCCTACTTGCCTGCCTACCTGCCTGCCTGCCTACCTGCCTGCCTGCCGACCTGCCTACCTACCTGCCTGCTACCTGCCTGCTACCTGCCTGCTAACTGCCTGCTACCTGCCTGCTACCTACCTGCTACCTGCCTGCTACCTGCCTGCTACCTGCCTGCTACCTGCCTGTGAGAATGCCTGCCTGCCTGCCTTCCTGCTACAATGCCTGCCTGCCTGCCTGCCTGCCTGTCTTCCTGCGAGAATGCCTGCCTGCGAGAATGCCTGCCTGCCTGCCTGCCTGCCAGTCTGCGAGAATGCCTGCGTGCCTGCCTGCCTGCCTGCCTGCCTGCCTGCGACAATGCCTGCCTGCCTGCCTGCCTGCCTGCCTGCCACAATGCCTGCCTGCCTGCCTGCCTGCCTGCCTGCCTGCCTGCGACAATGCCTGCCTGCCTGCCTGCCTGCCTGCCTGCCTGCGACAAAGCCTGCCTTCCTGCCTGCCTGCCTACCTGCCTGCCTGCCTACCTGCCTGCCTGCCTACCTGCCTACCTACCTGCCTGATACCTGCCTGCTACCTGCCTGCTACCTGCCTGCTACCTGCCTGGGAGAATGCCTACCTGCCTGCATTCCTGCTAGAATGCCTGCCTGCCTGCCTGCCTGCCTGCCTGCCTGTCTTCCTGCGAGAATGCCTGCCTGCGAGAATGCCTGCCTGCCTGCCTGCCTGCCAGTCTGCGAGAATGCCTGCGTGCCTGCGTGCCTGCCTGCCTGCCTGCCTGCGACAATGCCTGCCTGCCTGCCTGCCTGCCTGCCTGCCTGCGACAATGCCTGCCTGCCTGCCTGCCTGCCTGCCTGCGACAATGCCTGCCTGCCTGCCTGCCTGCGACAATGCATGCCTGCCTGCCTGCCTGCCTGCCTGCGAGAATGTCTGCCTGCCTACCTGCCTGCCTGCCTGCCTGCCTGCGACAATGCCTGCCTGCCTGCCAGCCTGCCTGCCTGCCTGCCTGCCTGCCTGCCTGCCTGCCTGCCTGCGACAATGCCTGCCTGCCTGCCTGCCTGCCTGCGACAATGCCTGCCTGCCTGCCTGCCTGCCTGCCTGCCTGCCTGCGACAATGCCTGCCTGCCTGCCTGTCTGCCTGCCTGCGAGAATGCCTGCCTGCCTACCTGCCTGCCAGTCTGCGACAATGCCTGCCTGCCTGCCTGCCTGCCTGCCTGCGACAATGCCTGCCTGCCTGCCTGCCTGCCTGCCTGCGACAATGCCTGCCTGCCTGCCTGCCTGCCTGCCTGCGACAATGCCTGCCTGCCTGCCTGCCTGCCTGCCTGCGACAATGCCTGCCTGCCTGCCTGCCTGCGACAATACATGCCTGCCTGCCTGCCTGCCTGCCTGCGAGAATGTCTGCCTGCCTACCTGCCTGCCTGCCTGCCTGCCTGCGACAATGCCTGCCTGCCTGCCAGCCTGCCTGCCTGCCTGCCTGCCTGCCTGCCTGCCTGCCTGCGACAATGCCTGCCTGCCTGCCTGCCTGCGACAATGCCTGCCTGCCTGCGTGGGAGAATGCCTGCCTGCCTGCCTGCCTGCCTGCCTGCCTGCCTGTCTGCGAGAATGCTTGCCTGACTGCCTGCCTGCTTGCCTGCCTGCGAGAATGCCTGCCTGCCTGCCTGCCTGCCTGCGAGAATGCCTGCCTGCCTGCCTGCCTGCCTGCCTTTCTGCCTGCGAGAATGCCTGCCTGCCTGCCTGCCTGCCTGCGAGAATGCCTGCCTGCCTGCCTGCCTGCCTGCGACAATGCCTGCCTGCCTGCCTGCCTGCCTGCCTGCGAGAATGCCTGCCTGCCTGCCTGCCTGCCTGCCTGCCTGCCTGCCTGACTGCCTGCGACAATGCCTGCCTGCCTGCCTGCCTGCGTGCCTGCCTGCCGGCGACAATGCCTGCCTGCGAGAATGCCTGCCTGCCTGCCTGCGACAATGCCTGCCTGCCTGCCTGCCTGCCTGCGACAATGCCTGCCTGCCTGCCTGCCTGCCTGCGACAATGCCTGCCTGCCTGCCTGCCTGCGAGAATGCCTGCGAGAATGCCTGCCTGCCTGCCTGCCTGCCTGCGACAATGCCTGCGACAATGCCTGCCTGCCTGCCTGCGACAATGCCTGCGACAATGCCTGCCTGCCTGCCTGCGACAATGCCTGCGACAATGCCTGCCTGCCTGCCTGCGACAATGCCTGCCTACGAGAATGCCTGCCTGCATGCCTGGAGATTGCCTGCCTGCGAGAATGCCTTCCTGCCTGCCTGCCTGCCTACCTGCCTGCCTACCTGCCTACCTGCCTGCCTGCCTACCTGCCTGCCTGCCTACGTGCCTACCTACCTGCCTGCTACCTGCCTGCTACCTGCCTGCTAACTGCCTGCTACCTGCCTGCTACCTACCTGCTACCTGCCTGCTACCTGCCTGCTACCTGCCTGCTACCTGCCTGCGAGAATGCCTGCCTGCCTGCCTTCCTGCTACAATGCCTGCCTGCCTGCCTGCCTGCCTGCCTGCCTGTCTTCCTGCGAGAATGCCTGCCTGCGAGAATGCCTGCCTGCCTGCCTGCCTGCCAGTCTGCGAGAATGCCTGCGTGCCTGCCTGCCTGCCTGCCTGCCTGCCTGTGACAATGCCTGCCTGCCTGCGACAATGCCTGCCTGCCTGCCTGCCTGCCTGCCTGCGACAATGCCTGCCTGCCTGCCTGCCTGCCTGCCTGCCTGCGACAAAGCCTGCCTTCCTGCCTGCCTGCCTACCTGCCTGCCTGCCTACCTGCCTGCCTGCCTACCTGCCTACCTACCTGCCTCCTACCTGCCTGCTACCTGCCTGCTACCTGCCTGCGAGAATGCCTACCTGCCTGCATTCCTGCTAGAATGCCTGCCTGCCTGCGTGCCTGCCTGCCTGCCTGTCTTCCTGTGAGAATGCCTGCCTGCGAGAATGCCTGCCTGCCTGCCTGCCTGCCAGTCTGCGAGAATGCCTGCGTGCCTGCCTGCCTGCCTGCCTGCCTGCCTGCCTGCGACAATGCCTGCCTGCCTGCCAGCCTGCCTGCCTGCCTGCCTGCCTGCCTGCCTGCCTGCCTGCCTGCGACAATGCCTGCCTGCCTGCCTGCCTGCCTGCGACAATGCCTGCCTGCCTGCCTGGGAGAATGCCTGCCTGCCTGCCTGCCTGCCTGCCTGACTGCAAGAATGCCTGCCTGCCTGCCTGCCTGCCTGCCTGCCTGCCTGCCTGACTGCCTGCCTGCGAGAATGCCTTCCTGCCTGCCTGCCTGCCTGCCTGCGAGAATGCCTGCCTGCCTGCCTGCCTGCGACAATGCCTGCCTGCCTACCTGCCTTCCTGCCTCCCTGCCTGCCTGCCTGCGACAATGCTTGCCTGCCTGCCTCCCTGCCTGCCTGCCTGCGACAATGCCTGCCTGCCTGCCTGCCTGCCAGCCTGCGAAAATGCCTGCCTGCCTGCCTGCCTGCCTGCCTGCGACAATGCCTGCCTGCCTGCCTGCCTGCCTGCCTGCCTGCGAGAATGCTTGCCTGCCTACCTGCCTGCCTACTTGCCTGCCTACCTGCCTGCCTGCCTACCTGCCTGCCTGCCTACCTGCCTACCTACCTGCCTGCTACCTGCCTGCTACCTGCCTGCTACCTGCCTGCTAACTGCCTGCTACCTACCTGCTACCTGCCTGCTACCTGCCTGCTACCTGCCTGCTACCTGCCTGTGAGAATGCCTGCCTGCCTGCCTTCCTGCTACAATGCCTGCCTGCCTGCCTGCCTGCCTGTCTTCCTGCGAGAATGCCTGCCTGCGAGAATGCCTGTCTGCCTGCCAGTCTGCGAGAATGCCTGCGTGCCTGCCTGCCTGCCTGCCTGCCTGCGACAATGCCTGCCTGCCTGCCTGCCTGCCTGCCTGACTGCCACAATGCCTGCCTGCCTGCCACAATGCCTGCCTGCCTGCCTGCCTGCCTGCCTGCGACAATGCCTGCCTGCCTGCCTGCCTGCCTGCCTGCGACAAAGCCTGCCTTCCTGCCTGCCTGCCTACCTGCCTGCCTGCCTACCTGCCTGCCTGCCTACCTGCCTACCTACCTGCCTGCTACCTGCCTGCTACCTGCCTGCTACCTGCCTGCTACCTGCCTGCGAGAATGCCTACCTGCCTGCATTCCTGCTAGAATGCCTGCCTGCCTGCGTGCCTGCCTGCCTGCCTGTCTTCCTGCGAGAATGCCTGCCTGCGAGAATGCCTGCCTGCCTGCCTGCCAGTCTGCGAGAATGCCTGCGTGCCTGCCTGCCTGCCTGCCTGCCTGCCTACGACCATGCCTGCCTGCCTGCCTGCCTGCCTGCGACAATGCCTGCCTGCCTGCCTGCCTGCCTGCCTGCGACAATGCCTGCCGGCCTGCCTTCCTGCGACAATGCATGCCTGCCTGCCTGCCTGCCTGCCTGCCTGCGAGAATGTCTGCCTGCCTGCCTGCCTGCCTGCCTGCCTGCCTGCGACAATGCCTGCCTGCCTGCCAGCCTGCCTGCCTGCCTGCCTGCCTGCCTGCCTGCCTGCCTGCGACAATGCCTGCCTGCCTGCCTGCCTGCCTGCGACAATGCCTGCCTGCCTGCCTGCCTGCCTGCCTGCGACAATGCCTGCCTGTCTGCCTGCCTGCCTGCCTGCCTGTCTGCGAGAATGCCTGCCTGCCTGCCTGCCTGCTTGCCTGCCTGCGAGGATGCCTGCCTGCCTGCGTGCCTGCCTGCGAGAATGCCTGCCTGCCTGCCTGCCTGTCTGCCTGCGAGAATGCCTGCCTGCCTACCTGCCTGCCTGCCTGCCTGCCTGCCTGCGAGAATGCCTGCCTGCCTGCCTGCCTGCCTGCGACAATGCCTGCCTGCCTGCCTGCCTGCCTGCCTGCCTGAGACAATGCCTGCCTGCCTGCCTGCCTGCCTGCCTGACTGCCTGCGACAATGCCTGCCTGCCTGCCTGCCTGCGTGCCTGCCTGCCTGCGACAATGCCTGCCTGCCTGCCTGCCTGCCTGCCTGCCTGCCTGCGACAATGCCTGCCTGCCTGCCTGCCTGCCTGCGACAATGCCTGCCTGCCTGCCTGCCTGCCTGCGACAATGCCTGCCTGCCTGCCTGCCTGCCTGCGAGAATGCCTGCCTGCCTGCCTGCCTGCCTGCGACAATGCCTGCGACAATGCCTGCCTGCCTGCCTGCGACAATGCCTGCGACAATGCCTGCCTGCCTGCCTGCGACAATGCCTGCGACAATGCCTGCCTGCCTGCCTGCGACAATGCCTGCCTACGAGAATGCCTGCCTGCGTGCCTGGAGATTGCCTGCCTGCGAGAATGCCTGCCTGCCTGCCTGCCTGCCTACCTGCCTGCCTACCTGCCTATCTGCCTGCGAGAATTCCTGCCTGCCTACCTGCCTGCGAGAATACCTACCTGCCTGACTTCCTGCGAGAATGCCTGCCTACCTGCGAGAATGCCTGCTGCCTGCCTGCCGGCCTGCCTGCCTGCGAGAATGCTTGCCTGCCTACCTGCCTGCCTACCTGCCTTCCTGCTAACCTGCCTGCCTGCCTACCTGCCTGCCTGCCTACCTGCCTACCTACCTGCCTGCTACCTGCCTGCTACCTGCCTGCTACCTGCCTGCTACCTGCCTGCTACCTGCCGGCTACCTGCCTGCTACCTGCCTATGAGAATGCCTGCCTGCCTGCATTCCTGCTAGAATGCCTGCCTGCCTCCCTGCCTGCCTGCCTGCCTGCCTGACTGCCTGTCTTCCTGCGAGAATGCCTTCCTGCGACAATGCCTGCCTGCCTGCCTGCCTGCCTGCCTGCCTGCGACAATGCCTGCCTGCCTGCCTGCCTGCCTGCGACAATGCCTGCCTGCCTGCCTGCCTGCGACAATGCCTGCCTGCCTGCCTGCAACAAAGCCTGCAACAAAGCCTGCCTTCCTGCCTGCCTGCCTACCTGCCTGCCTGCCTACCTGCCTGCCTACCTGCCTATCTACCTGCCTGCTACCTGCCTGCTACCTGCCTGCTACCTGCCTGCTACCTGCCTGCTACCTGCCTGTGAGAATGCCTACCTGCCTGTCTTCCAGCGAGAATGCCTGCCTGCAAGAATGCCTGCCTGCCTGCCTGCCTGCCAGTCTGCGAGAATGCCTGAGTGCCTGCCTGCCTGCCTGCCTGCCTGCCTGCGACAATGCCTGCCTGCCTGCCTGCCTGCCTGCCTGCGACAATGCCTGCCTGCCTGCCTGCCTGCGACAATGCCTGCCTGCCTGCCTGCCTGCCACAATGCCTGCCTGCCTGCCTGCCTGACTGCCTGCCTGCCTGCCTGCCTCCGACATAGCCTGCCTTCCTGCCTGCCTGCCTGCCTGCCTGCCTGCCTGCCTGCCTGCGACAATGCCTGCCTGCCTGCCAGCCTGCCTGCCTGCCTGCCTGCCTGCCTGCCTGCCTGCCTGCCTGCGACAATGCCTGACTGCCTGCCTGCCTGCCTGCGACAATGGCTGCCTGCCTGCCTGCCTGACTGCCTGCGACAATGCCTGCCTGCCTGCCTGGGAGAATGCCTGCCTGCCTGCCTGCCTGCCTGCCTGCCTGCGAGAATGCCTGCCTGCCTTACTGCCTGCCTGCCTGCCTGCCTGCCTGCCTGCGAGAATGCCTGCCTGCCTGCCTGCCTGCCTGCGAGAATGCCTGCCTGCCTGCCTGCCTGCCTGCCTACCTGCGACAATGCCTGCCTGCCTGCCTGCCTGCCTGCCTGCCTGCCTGCCTGCGACAATGCCTGCCTGCCTGCCTGCCTGCCTGCGACAATGCCTGCCTGCCTGCCTGCCTGCCTGCCTGCGAGAATGCTTGCCTGCCTACCTGCCTGCCTACCTGCCTGCCTACCTGCCTGCCTACCTGCCTGCCTGCCTACCTGCCTGCCTGCCTACCTGCCTGCCTGCCTACCTGCCTGCCTGCCTACCTGCCTACCTACCTGCCTGCTACCTGCCTGCTACCTGCCTGCTACCTGCCTGCTACCTGCCTGCTACCTGCCTGCTACCTGCCTGCGAGAATGCCTGCCTGCCTGCATTCCTGCTAGAATGCCTGCCTGCCTGCCTGCCTCCCTGCCTGCCTGCCTGCCTGCCTGCCTGTCTTCCTGCGAGAATGCCTGCCTGCGAGAATGCCTGCCTGCCTGCCTGCCTGCCAGTCTGCGAGAATGCTTGCGTGCCTGCCTGCCTGCCTGCCTGCCTGCCTGCGACAATGCCTGCCTGCCTGCCTGCCTGCGACAATGCATGCCTGCCTGCCTGCCTGCCTGCCTGCGAGAATGTCTGCCTGCCTACCTGCCTGCCTGCCTGCCTGCCTGCGACAATGCCTGCCTGCCTGCCAGCCTGCCTGCCTGCCTGCCTGCCTGCCTGCCTGCCTGCCTGCCTGCGACAATGCCTGCCTGCCTGCCTGCCTGCCTGCGACAATGCCTGCCTGCCTGCCTGCCTGCCTGCCTGCCTGCCTGCGACAATGCCTGCCTGCCTGCCTGTCTGCCTGTCTGCGAGGATGCCTGCCTGCCTACCTGCCTGCCAGTCTGCGACAATGCCTGCCTGCCTGCCTGCCTGCCTGCCTGCGACAATGCCTGCCTGCCTGCCTGCCTGCCTGCCTGCGACAATGCCTGCCTGCCTGCCTGCCTGCCTGCCTGCGACAATGCCTGCCTGCCTGCCTGCCTGCCTGCCTGCGACAATGCCTGCCTGCCTGCCTGCGACAATACATGCCTGCCTGCCTGCCTGCCTGCCTGCGAGAATGTCTGCCTGCCTACCTGCCTGCCTGCCTGCCTGCCTGCGACAATGCCTGCCTGCCTGCCAGCCTGCCTGCCTGCCTGCCTGCCTGCCTGCCTGCCTGCCTGCGACAATGCCTGCCTGCCTGCCTGCCTGCGACAATGCCTGCCTGCCTGCGTGGGAGAATGCCTGCCTGCCTGCCTGCCTGCCTGCCTGCCTGCCTGTCTGCGAGAATGCTTGCCTGACTGCCTGCCTGCTTGCCTGCCTGCGAGAATGCCTGCCTGCCTGCCTGCCTGCCTGCGAGAATGCCTGCCTGCCTGCCTGCCTGCCTGCCTTTCTGCCTGCGAGAATGCCTGCCTGCCTGCCTGCCTGCCTGCGAGAATGCCTGCCTGCCTGCCTGCCTGCCTGCGACAATGCCTGCCTGCCTGCCTGCCTGCCTGCCTGCGAGAATGCCTGCCTGCCTGCCTGCCTGCCTGCCTGCCTGCCTGCCTGACTGCCTGCGACAATGCCTGCCTGCCTGCCTGCCTGCGTGCCTGCCTGCCGGCGACAATGCCTGCCTGCGAGAATGCCTGCCTGCCTGCCTGCGACAATGCCTGCCTGCCTGCCTGCCTGCCTGCGACAATGCCTGCCTGCCTGCCTGCCTGCCTGCGACAATGCCTGCCTGCCTGCCTGCCTGCGAGAATGCCTGCGAGAATGCCTGCCTGCCTGCCTGCCTGCCTGCGACAATGCCTGCGACAATGCCTGCCTGCCTGCCTGCGACAATGCCTGCGACAATGCCTGCCTGCCTGCCTGCGACAATGCCTGCGACAATGCCTGCCTGCCTGCCTGCGACAATGCCTGCCTACGAGAATGCCTGCCTGCATGCCTGGAGATTGCCTGCCTGCGAGAATGCCTTCCTGCCTGCCTGCCTGCCTACCTGCCTGCCTACCTGCCTACCTGCCTGCCTGCCTACCTGCCTGCCTGCCTACGTGCCTACCTACCTGCCTGCTACCTGCCTGCTACCTGCCTGCTAACTGCCTGCTACCTGCCTGCTACCTACCTGCTACCTGCCTGCTACCTGCCTGCTACCTGCCTGCTACCTGCCTGCGAGAATGCCTGCCTGCCTGCCTTCCTGCTACAATGCCTGCCTGCCTGCCTGCCTGCCTGCCTGCCTGTCTTCCTGCGAGAATGCCTGCCTGCGAGAATGCCTGCCTGCCTGCCTGCCTGCCAGTCTGCGAGAATGCCTGCGTGCCTGCCTGCCTGCCTGCCTGCCTGCCTGTGACAATGCCTGCCTGCCTGCGACAATGCCTGCCTGCCTGCCTGCCTGCCTGCCTGCGACAATGCCTGCCTGCCTGCCTGCCTGCCTGCCTGCCTGCGACAAAGCCTGCCTTCCTGCCTGCCTGCCTACCTGCCTGCCTGCCTACCTGCCTGCCTGCCTACCTGCCTACCTACCTGCCTCCTACCTGCCTGCTACCTGCCTGCTACCTGCCTGCGAGAATGCCTACCTGCCTGCATTCCTGCTAGAATGCCTGCCTGCCTGCGTGCCTGCCTGCCTGCCTGTCTTCCTGCGAGAATGCCTGCCTGCGAGAATGCCTGCCTGCCTGCCTGCCTGCCAGTCTGCGAGAATGCCTGCGTGCCTGCCTGCCTGCCTGCCTGCCTGCCTGCCTGCGACAATGCCTGCCTGCCTGCCAGCCTGCCTGCCTGCCTGCCTGCCTGCCTGCCTGCCTGCCTGCCTGCGACAATGCCTGCCTGCCTGCCTGCCTGCCTGCGACAATGCCTGCCTGCCTGCCTGGGAGAATGCCTGCCTGCCTGCCTGCCTGCCTGCCTGCCTGCCTGACTGCGAGAATGCCTGCCTGCCTGCCTGCCTGCCTGCCTGCCTGCCTGCCTGACTGCCTGCCTGCGAGAATGCCTTCCTGCCTGCCTGCCTGCCTGCGAGAATGCCTGCCTGCCTGCCTGCCTGCGACAATGCCTGCCTGCCTACCTGCCTTCCTGCCTCCCTGCCTGCCTGCCTGCGACAATGCTTGCCTGCCTGCCTCCCTGCCTGCCTGCCTGCGACAATGCCTGCCTGCCTGCCTGCCTGCCAGCCTGCGAAAATGCCTGCCTGCCTGCCTGCCTGGCTGCCTGCGACAATGCCTGCCTGCCTGCCTGCCTGCCTGCCTGCCTGCGAGAATGCTTGCCTGCCTACCTGCCTGCCTACTTGCCTGCCTACCTGCCTGCCTGCCTACCTGCCTGCCTGCCTACCTGCCTACCTACCTGCCTGCTACCTGCCTGCTACCTGCCTGCTACCTGCCTGCTAACTGCCTGCTACCTACCTGCTACCTGCCTGCTACCTGCCTGCTACCTGCCTGCTACCTGCCTGTGAGAATGCCTGCCTGCCTGCCTTCCTGCTACAATGCCTGCCTGCCTGCCTGCCTGCCTGTCTTCCTGCGAGAATGCCTGCCTGCGAGAATGCCTGTCTGCCTGCCAGTCTGCGAGAATGCCTGCGTGCCTGCCTGCCTGCCTGCCTGCCTGCGACAATGCCTGCCTGCCTGCCTGCCTGCCTGCCTGACTGCCACAATGCCTGCCTGCCTGCCACAATGCCTGCCTGCCTGCCTGCCTGCCTGCCTGCGACAATGCCTGCCTGCCTGCCTGCCTGCCTGCCTGCGACAAAGCCTGCCTTCCTGCCTGCCTGCCTACCTGCCTGCCTGCCTACCTGCCTGCCTGCCTACCTGCCTACCTACCTGCCTGCTACCTGCCTGCTACCTGCCTGCTACCTGCCTGCTACCTGCCTGCGAGAATGCCTACCTGCCTGCATTCCTGCTAGAATGCCTGCCTGCCTGCGTGCCTGCCTGCCTGCCTGTCTTCCTGCGAGAATGCCTGCCTGCGAGAATGCCTGCCTGCCTGCCTGCCAGTCTGCGAGAATGCCTGCGTGCCTGCCTGCCTGCCTGCCTGCCTGCCTGCGACCATGCCTGCCTGCCTGCCTGCCTGCCTGCGACAATGCCTGCCTGCCTGCCTGCCTGCCTGCCTGCCTGCGACAATGCCTGCCGGCCTGCCTTCCTGCGACAATGCATGCCTGCCTGCCTGCCTGCCTGCCTGCCTGCGAGAATGTCTGCCTGCCTGCCTGCCTGCCTGCCTGCCTGCCTGCGACAATGCCTGCCTGCCTGCCAGCCTGCCTGCCTGCCTGCCTGCCTGCCTGCCTGCCTGCCTGCCTGCGACAATGCCTGCCTGCCTGCCTGCCTGCCTGCGACAATGCCTGCCTGCCTGCCTGCCTGCCTGCGACAATGCCTGCCTGTCTGCCTGCCTGCCTGCCTGCCTGTCTGCGAGAATGCCTGCCTGCCTGCCTGCCTGCTTGCCTGCCTGCGAGGATGCCTGCCTGCCTGCGTGCCTGCCTGCGAGAATGCCTGCCTGCCTGCCTGCCTGCCTGCCTGTCTGCCTGCGAGAATGCCTGCCTGCCTACCTGCCTGCCTGCCTGCCTGCCTGCCTGCGAGAATGCCTGCCTGCCTGCCTGCCTGCCTGCGACAATGCCTGCCTGCCTGCCTGCCTGCCTGCCTGCCTGAGACAATGCCTGCCTGCCTGCCTGCCTGCCTGCCTGACTGCCTGCGACAATGCCTGCCTGCCTGCCTGCCTGCGTGCCTGCCTGCCTGCGACAATGCCTGCCTGCCTGCCTGCCTGCCTGCCTGCCTGCCTGCGACAATGCCTGCCTGCCTGCCTGCCTGCCTGCGACAATGCCTGCCTGCCTGCCTGCCTGCCTGCGACAATGCCTGCCTGCCTGCCTGCCTGCCTGCGAGAATGCCTGCCTGCCTGCCTGCCTGCCTGCGACAATGCCTGCGACAATGCCTGCCTGCCTGCCTGCGACAATGCCTGCGACAATGCCTGCCTGCCTGCCTGCGACAATGCCTGCGACAATGCCTGCCTGCCTGCCTGCGACAATGCCTGCCTACGAGAATGCCTGCCTGCGTGCCTGGAGATTGCCTGCCTGCGAGAATGCCTGCCTGCCTGCCTGCCTGCCTACCTGCCTGCCTACCTGCCTATCTGCCTGCGAGAATTCCTGCCTGCCTACCTGCCTGCGAGAATACCTACCTGCCTGACTTCCTGCGAGAATGCCTGCCTACCTGCGAGAATGCCTGCTGCCTGCCTGCCGGCCTGCCTGCCTGCGAGAATGCTTGCCTGCCTACCTGCCTGCCTACCTGCCTTCCTGCTAACCTGCCTGCCTGCCTACCTGCCTGCCTGCCTACCTGCCTACCTACCTGCCTGCTACCTGCCTGCTACCTGCCTGCTACCTGCCTGCTACCTGCCTGCTACCTGCCTGCTACCTGCCGGCTACCTGCCTGCTACCTGCCTATGAGAATGCCTGCCTGCCTGCATTCCTGCTAGAATGCCTGCCTGCCTCCCTGCCTGCCTGCCTGCCTGCCTGACTGCCTGTCTTCCTGCGAGAATGCCTTCCTGCGACAATGCCTGCCTGCCTGCCTGCCTGCCTGCCTGCCTGCGACAATGCCTGCCTGCCTGCCTGCCTGCCTGCGACAATGCCTGCCTGCCTGCCTGCCTGCGACAATGCCTGCCTGCCTGCCTGCCTGCCTGCCTGCAACAAAGCCTGCCTTCCTGCCTGCCTGCCTACCTGCCTGCCTGCCTACCTGCCTGCCTACCTGCCTATCTACCTGCCTGCTACCTGCCTGCTACCTGCCTGCTACCTGCCTGCTACCTGCCTGCTACCTGCCTGTGAGAATGCCTACCTGCCTGTCTTCCAGCGAGAATGCCTGCCTGCAAGAATGCCTGCCTGCCTGCCTGCCTGCCAGTCTGCGAGAATGCCTGAGTGCCTGCCTGCCTGCCTGCCTGCCTGCCTGCGACAATGCCTGCCTGCCTGCCTGCCTGCCTGCCTGCGACAATGCCTGCCTGCCTGCCTGCCTGCGACAATGCCTGCCTGCCTGCCTGCCTGCCACAATGCCTGCCTGCCTGCCTGCCTGACTGCCTGCCTGCCTGCCTGCCTCCGACATAGCCTGCCTTCCTGCCTGCCTGCCTGCCTGCCTGCCTGCCTGCCTGCCTGCGACAATGCCTGCCTGCCTGCCAGCCTGCCAGCCTGCCTGCCTGCCTGCCTGCCTGCCTGCCTGCCTGCGACAATGCCTGACTGCCTGCCTGCCTGCCTGCGACAATGGCTGCCTGCCTGCCTGCCTGACTGCCTGCGACAATGCCTGCCTGCCTGCCTGGGAGAATGCCTGCCTGCCTGCCTGCCTGCCTGCCTGCCTGCGAGAATGCCTGCCTGCCTTACTGCCTGCCTGCCTGCCTGCCTGCGAGAATGCCTGCCTGCCTGCCTGCCTGCCTGCGAGAATGCCTGCCTGCCTGCCTGCCTGCCTACCTGCGACAATGCCTGCCTGCCTGCCTGCCTGCCTGCCTGCCTGCCTGCCTGCGACAATGCCTGCCTGCCTGCCTGCCTGCCTGCGACAATGCCTGCCTGCCTGCCTGCCTGCCTGCCTGCGAGAATGCTTGCCTGCCTACCTGCCTGCCTACCTGCCTGCCTACCTGCCTGCCTACCTGCCTGCCTGCCTACCTGCCTGCCTGCCTACCTGCCTGCCTGCCTACCTGCCTGCCTGCCTACCTGCCTACCTACCTGCCTGCTACCTGCCTGCTACCTGCCTGCTACCTGCCTGCTACCTGCCTGCTACCTGCCTGCTACCTGCCTGCGAGAATGCCTGCCTGCCTGCATTCCTGCTAGAATGCCTGCCTGCCTGCCTGCCTCCCTGCCTGCCTGCCTGCCTGCCTGCCTGTCTTCCTGCGAGAATGCCTGCCTGCGAGAATGCCTGCCTGCCTGCCTGCCTGCCAGTCTGCGAGAATGCCTGCGTGCCTGCCTGCCTGCCTGCCTGCCTGCCTGCGACAATGCCTGCCTGCCTGCCTGCCTGCCTGTCTGCCTGCCTGCCTGCAACAATGCCTGCCTGCCTGCCTGCCTGCCTGCCAGCCTGCCTGCCTGCCTGCCTGCGACAATGCCTGCCTGCCTGCCTGCCTGAGACAATGCCTGCCTGCCTGCCTGCCTGCCTGCCTACCTGCCTGCCTGCGACAAAGCCTGCCTTCCTGCCTGCCTGCCTACCTGCCTGCCTGCCTACCTGCCTGCCTGCCTACCTGCCTACCTACCTGCCTGCTACCTGCCTGCTACCTGCCTGCTACCTGCCTGCTACCTGCCTGCTACCTGCCTGCTACCTGCCTGCGAGAATGTCTGCCTGCCTGCATTCTTGCTAGAATGCCTGCCTGCCTGCCTGCCTCCCTGCCTGCCTGCCTGCCTGCCTGTCTTCCTGCGAGAATGCCTGCTTGCGAGAATGCCTGCCTGCCTGCCTGCCTGCCAGTCTGCGAGAATGCCTGCATGCCTGCGTGCCTGCCTGCCTGCCTGCCTGCGACAATGCCTGCCTGCCTGCCTGCCTGCCTGCCTGCCTGCGACAATGCCTGCCTGCCTGCCTGCCTGCCTGCCTGCGACAATGCCTGCCTGCCTGCCTGCCTGCGACAATGCCTGCCTGCCTGCCTGCCTGCCTGCCTGCAACAAAGCCTGCCTTCCTGCCTGCCTGCCTACCTGCCTGCCTGCCTACCTGCCTGCCTACCTGCCTATCTACCTGCCTGCTACCTGCCTGCTACCTGCCTGCTACCTGCCTGCTACCTGCCTGCTACCTGCCTGTGAGAATGCCTACCTGCCTGTCTTCCAGCGAGAATGCCTGCCTGCAAGAATGCCTGCCTGCCTGCCTGCCTGCCAGTCTGCGAGAATGCCTGAGTGCCTGCCTGCCTGCCTGCCTGCCTGCCTGCGACAATGCCTGCCTGCCTGCCTGCCTGCCTGCCTGCGACAATGCCTGCCTGCCTGCCTGCCTGCGACAATGCCTGCCTGCCTGCCTGCCTGCCACAATGCCTGCCTGCCTGCCTGCCTGACTGCCTGCCTGCCTGCCTGCCTCCGACATAGCCTGCCTTCCTGCCTGCCTGCCTGCCTGCCTGCCTGCCTGCCTGCCTGCGACAATGCCTGCCTGCCTGCCAGCCTGCCTGCCTGCCTGCCTGCCTGCCTGCCTGCCTGCCTGCCTGCGACAATGCCTGCCTGCCTGCCTGCCTGCCTGCGACAATGGCTGCCTGCCTGCCTGCCTGACTGCCTGCGACAATGCCTGCCTGCCTGCCTGGGAGAATGCCTGCCTGCCTGCCTGCCTGCCTGCCTGCCTGCGAGAATGCCTGCCTGCCTTACTGCCTGCCTACCTGCCTGCCTGCCTGCCTGCGAGAATGCCTGCCTGCCTGCCTGCCTGCCTGCGAGAATGCCTGCCTGCCTGCCTGCCTGCCTGCCTACCTGCGACAATGCCTGCCTGCCTGCCTGCCTGCCTGCCTGCCTGCCTGCCTGCGACAATGCCTCCCTGCCTGCCTGCCTGCCTGCGACAATGCCTGCCTGCCTGCCTGCCTGCCTGCCTGCCTGCGAGAATGCTTGCCTGCCTACCTGCCTGCCTACCTGCCTGCCTACCTGCCTGCCTACCTGCCTGCCTGCCTACCTGCCTGCCTGCCTACCTGCCTGCCTGCCTACCTGCCTGCCTGCCTACCTGCCTACCTACCTGCCTGCTACCTGCCTGCTACCTGCCTGCTACCTGCCTGCTACCTGCCTGCTACCTGCCTGCTACCTGCCTGCGAGAATGCCTGCCTGCCTGCATTCCTGCTAGAATGCCTGCCTGCCTGCCTGCCTCCCTGCCTGCCTGCCTGCCTGCCTGCCTGTCTTCCTGCGAGAATGCCTGCCTGCGAGAATGCCTGCCTGCCTGCCTGCCTGCCAGTCTGCGAGAATGCCTGCGTGCCTGCCTGCCTGCCTGCCTGCCTGCCTGCGACAATGCCTGCCTGCCTGCCTGCCTGCCTGTCTGCCTGCCTGCCTGCAACAATGCCTGCCTGCCTGCCTGCCTGCCTGCCAGCCTGCCTGCCTGCCTGCCTGCGACAATGCCTGCCTGCCTGCCTGCCTGCGACAATGCCTGCCTGCCTGCCTGCCTGCCTGCCTGCCTACCTGCCTGCCTGCGACAAAGCCTGCCTTCCTGCCTGCCTGCCTACCTGCCTGCCTGCCTACCTGCCTGCCTGCCTACCTGCCTACCTACCTGCCTGCTACCTGCCTGCTACCTGCCTGCTACCTGCCTGCTACCTGCCTGCTACCTGCCTGCTACCTGCCTGCGAGAATGTCTGCCTGCCTGCATTCCTGCTAGAATGCCTGCCTGCCTGCCTGCCTCCCTGCCTGCCTGCCTGCCTGCCTGTCTTCCTGCGAGAATGCCTGCTTGCGAGAATGCCTGCCTGCCTGCCTGCCTGCCAGTCTGCGAGAATGCCTGCATGCCTGCGTGCCTGCCTGCCTGCCTGCCTGCGACAATGCCTGCCTGCCTGCCTGCCTGCCTGCCTGCCTGCGACAATACCTGCCTGCCTGCCTGCCTGCCTGCGACAATGCCTGCCTGCCTGCCTGCCTACCTGCCTGCGAGAATGCTTGCCTGCCTACCTGCCTGCCTACCTGCCTGCCTACCTGCCTGCCTACCTGCCTGCCTGCCTACCTGCCTGCCTGCCTACCTGCCTGTCTGCCTACCTGCCTGCCTGCCTACCTGCCTACCTACCTGCCTGCTACCTGCCTGCTACCTGCCTGCTACCTGCCTGCTACCTGCATGCTACCTGCCTGCTACCTGCCTGCTACCTGCCTGCGAGAATGCCTGCCTGCCTGCATTCCTGCTAGTATGCCTGCCTGCCTGACTGCCTCCCTGCCTGCCTGCCTGCCTGCCTGCCTGTCTCCCTGCGAGAATGCCTGCCTGCGAGAATGCCTGCCTGCCTGCCTGCCTGCCAGTCTGCGAGAATGCCTGCGTGCGTGCCTGCCTGCCTGCCTGCCTGCCTGCGACAATGCCTGCCTGCCTGCCTGCCTGTCTGCCTGCCTGCCTGCGACAATGCCTGCGTGCCTGCCTGCCTGCCTGCCTGCCTGCGACAATGCCTGCCTGCCTGCCTGCCGGCGACAATGCCTGCCTGCCTGCCTGCCTGCCTGCCTGCCTGCCTGCCTGCGACAAAGCCTGCCTTCCTGCCTGCCTGCCTACCTGCCTGCCTGCCTACCTGCCTGCCTGCCTACCTGCCTACCTACCTGCCTGCTACCTGCCTGCTACCTGCCTGCTACCTGCCTGCTACCTGCCTGCTACCTGCCTGCGAGAATGCCTGCCTGCCAGCATTCCTGCTAGAATGCCTGCCTGCCTGCCTGCCTGCGACAAAGCCTGCCTTCCTGCCTGCCTGCCTACCTGCCTGCCTGCCTACCTGCCTGCCTGCCTACCTGCCTACCTACCTGCCTGCTACCTGCCTGCTACCTGCCTGCTACCTGCCTGCTACCTGCCTGCTACATGCCTGCTACCTGCCTGCTACCTGCTTGCTACCTGCCGGCTACCTGCCTGCTACCTGCCTACGAGAATGCCTGCCTGCCTGCATTCCTGCTAGAATGCCTGCCTGCCTCCCTGCCTGCCTGCCTGCCTGCCTGTCTTCCTGCGAGAATGCCTGCCTGCGACAATGCCTGCCTGCCTGCCTGCCTGCCTGGCTGCGAAAATGCCTGCCTGCCTGCCTGCCTGCCTGCGACAATGCCTGCCTGCCTGCCTGCCTGCGACAATGCCTGCCTGCCTGCCTGCCTGCCTGCCTGCCTGCGACAAAGCCTGCCTTCCTGCCTGCCTGCCTACCTGCCTGCCTGCCTACCTGCCTGCCTACCTGCCTACCTACCTGCCTGCTACCTGCCTGCTACCTGCCTGCTACCTGCCTGCTACCTGCCTGTGAGAATGCCTACCTGCCTGTCTTCCTGCGAGAATGCCTGCCTGCAAGAATGCCTGCCTGCCTGCCTGCCTGCCAGTCTGCGAGAATGCCTGAGTGCCTGCCTGCCTGCCTGCCTGCCTGCCTGCGACAATGCCTGCCTGCCTGCCTGCCTGCCTGCGACAATGACTGCCTGCCTGCCTGCCTGCCTGCCTGCGACAATGCCTGCCTGCCTGCCTGCCTGCCTGCCTGCCTGCCTGCCTGCGACAATGCCTGCCTGCCTGCCTGCCTGCCTGGGACAATGGCTGCCTGCCTGCCTGCCTGCCTGCCTGCGACAATGCCTGCCTGCCTGCCTGGGAGAATGCCTGCCTGCCTGCCTGCCTGCCTGCCTTCCTGCCTGTCTGCCTACCTGCCTGCCTGCCTACCTGCCTACCTACCTGCCTGCTACCTGCCTGCTACCTGCCTGCTACCTGCCTGCTACCTGCATGCTACCTGCCTGCTACCTGCCTGCTACCTGCCTGCGAAAATGCCTGCCTGCCTGCATTCCTGCTAGAATGCCTGCCTGCCTGCCTGCCTCCCTGCCTGCCTGCCTGCCTGCCTGCCTGTCTCCCTGCGAGGATGCCTGCCTGCGAGAATGCCTGCCTGCCTGCCTGCCTGCCAGTCTGCGAGAATGCCTGCGTGCGTGCATGCCTGCCTGCCTGCCTGCCTGCGACAATGCCTGCCTGCCTGCCTGCCTGTCTGCCTGCCTGCCTGCGACAATGCCTGCCTGCCTGCCTGCCTGCCTGCCTGCCTGCGACAATGCCTGCCTGCCTGCCTGCCGGCGACAATGCCTGCCTGCCTGCCTGCCTGCCTGCCTGCCTGCGACAAAGCCTGCCTTCCTGCCAGCCTGCCTACCTGCCTGCCTGCCTACCTGCCTGCCTGCCTACTTGCCTACCTACCTGCCTGCTACCTGCCTGCTACCTGCCTGCTACCTGCCTGCTACCTGCCTGCTACCTGCCTGCTACCTGCCTGCGAGAATGCCTGCCTGCCAGCATTCCTGCTAGAATGCCTGCCTGCCTGCCTGCCTCCCTGGTTGCCTGCCTGCCTGCCTGCCTGTCTTCCTGCGAGAATGCCTGCCTGCCTGCCTGCCTGCCTGCGACAATGCCTGCGACAATGCCTGCCTGCCTGCCTGCGACAATGCCTGCGACAATGCCTGCCTGCCTGCCTGCGACAATGCCTGCGACAATGCCTGCCTGCCTGCCTGCGACAATGCCTGCCTACGAGAATGCCTGCCTGCGTGCCTGGAGATTGCCTGCCTGCGAGAATGCCTGCCTGCCTGCCTGCCTGCCTACCTGCCTGCCTACCTGCCTACCTGCCTGCGAGAATTCCTGCCTGCCTACCTGCCTGCGAGAATACCTACCTGCCTGCCTTCCTGCCAGAATGCCTGCCTACCTGCGAGAATGCCTGCTGCCTGCCTGCCGGCCTGCCTGCCTGCGAGAATGCTTGCCTGCCTACCTGCCTGCCTACCTGCCTTCCTGCCTTCCTGCCTACCTGCCTGCCTGCTAACCTGCCTGCCTGCCTACCTGCCTGCCTGCCTACCTGCCTACCTACCTGCCTGCTACCTGCCTGCTACCTGCCTGCTACATGCCTGCTACCTGCCTGCTACCTGCCTGCTACCTGCCGGCTACCTGCCTGCTACCTGCCTACGAGAATGCCTGCCTGCCTGCATTCCTGCTAGAATGCCTGCCTGCCTCCCTGCCTGCCTGCCTGCCTGCCTGCCTGCCTGCCTGTCTTCCTGCGAGAATGCCTGCCTGCGACAATGCCTGCCTGCCTGCCTGCCTGCCTGCCTGCGACAATGCCTGCCTGCCTGCCTGCCTGCGACAATGTCTGCCTGCCTGCCTGCCTGCGACAATGCCTGCCTGCCTGCCTGCCTGCCTGCCTGCCTGCGACAAAGCCTGCCTTCCTGCCTGCCTGCCTACCTGCCTACCTGCCTACCTGCCTGCCTACCTGCCTACCTACCTGCCTGCTACCTGCCTGCTACCTGCCTGCTACCTGCCTGCTACCTGCCTGTGAGAATGCCTACCTGCCTGTCTTCCTGCGAGAATGCCTGCCTGCAAGAATGCCTGCCTGCCTGCCTGCCTGCCAGTCTGCGAGAATGCCTGAGTGCCTGCCTGCCTGCCTGCGACAATGCCTGCCTGCCTGCCTGCCTGCCTGCCTGCGACAATGCCTGCCTGCCTGCCTGCCTGCCTGCCTGCGACAATGCCTGCCTGCCTGCCTGCCTGCCACAATGCCTGCCTGACTGCCTGCCTGCCTGCCTGCCTCCGACATAGCCTGCCTTCCTGCCTGCCTGCCTGCCTGCCTGCGACAATGCCTGCCTGCCTGCCAGCCTGCCTGCCTGCCTGCCTGCCTGCCTGCCTGCCTGGCTGCGACAATGCCTGCCTGCCTGCCTGCCTGCCTGCGACAATGGCTGCCTGCCTGCCTGCCTGCCTGCCTGCGACAATGCCTGCCTGCCTGCCTGGGAGAATGCCTGCCTGCCTGCCCGCCTGCCTGCCTGCCTGCGAGAATGCCTGCCTGCCTTACTGCCTGCCTGCCTGCCTGCCTGCCTGCCTGCCTGCCTGCCTGCGACAATGCCTGCCTGCCTGCCTGCCTGCCTGCGAGAATGCCTGCCTGCCTGCCTGCCTGCCTGCCTACCTGCGACAATGCCTGCCTGCCAGCCTGCCTGCCTGCCTGCCTGCCTGCCTGCGACAATGCCTGCCTGCCTGCCTGCGACAATGCCTGCCTGCCTGCCTGCCTGCCTGCCTGCGAGAATGCTTGCCTGCCTACCTGCCTGCCTACCTGCCTGCCTACCTGCCTGCCTACCTGCCTGCCTGCCTACCTGCCTGCCTGCCTACCTGCCTGCCTGCCTACCTGCCTACCTGCCTACCTGCCTACCTACCTGCCTGCTACCTGCCTGCTACCTGCCTGCTACCTGCCTGCTACCTGCCTGCTACCTGCCTGCTATCTGCCTGCGAGAATGCCTGCCTGCCTGCATTCCTGCTAGAATGCCTGCCTGCCTGCCTGCCTCCCTGCCTGCCTGCCTGCCTGCCTGCCTGTCTTCCTGCGAGAATGCCTGCCTGCGAGAATGCCTGCCTGCCTGCCTGCCTGCCAGTCTGCGAGAATGCCTGCGTGCCTGCCTGCCTGCCTGCCTGCCTGCCTGCGACAATGCCTGCCTGCCTGCCTGCCTGCCTGTCTGCCTGCCTGCCTGCGACAATGCCTGCCTGCCTGCCTGCCTGCGACAATGCCTGCCTGCCTGCCTGCCTGCCTGCCTACCTGCCTGCCTGCGACAAAGCCTGCCTTCCTGCCTGCCTGCCTACCTGCCTGCCTGCCTACCTGCCTGCCTGCCTACCTGCCTACCTACCTGCCTGCTACCTGCCTGCTACCTGCCTGCTACCTGCCTGCTACCTGCCTGCTACCTGCCTGCGAGAATGCCTGCCTGCCTGCATTCCTGCTAGAATGCCTGCCTGCCTGCCTGCCTCCCTGCCTGCCTGCCTGCCTGCCTGTCTTCCTGCGAGAATGCCTGCTTGCGAGAATGCCTGCCTGCCTGCCTGCCTGCCAGTCTGCGAGAATGCCTGCGTGCCTGCGTGCCTGCCTGCCTGCCTGCCTGCGACAATGCCTGCCTGCCTGCCTGCCTGCCTGCCTGCGACAATGCCTGCCTGCCTGCCTGCCTGCCTGCCTGCCTGCGACAATGCCTGCCTGCCTGCCTGCCTGCGACAATGCCTGCCTGCCTGCCTGCATGCCTGCCTACCTGCCTGCGAGAATGCTTGCCTGCCTACCTGCCTGCCTACCTGCCTGCCTACCTGCCTGCCTACCTGCCTGCCTGCCTACCTGCCTGCCTGCCTACCTGCCTGTCTGCCTACCTGCCTGCCTGCCTACCTGCCTACCTACCTGCCTGCTACCTGCCTGCTACCTGCCTGCTACCTGCCTGCTACCTGCATGCTACCTGCCTGCTACCTGCCTGCTACCTGCCTGCGAGAATGCCTGCCTGCCTGCATTCCTGCTAGAATGCCTGCCTGCCTGCCTGCCTCCCTGCCTGCCTGCCTGCCTGCCTGCCTGGCTCACTGCGAGAATGCCTGCCTGCGAGAATGCCTGCCTGCCTGCCTGCCTGCCAGTCTGCGAGAATGCCTGCGTGCGTGCCTGCCTGCCTGCCTGCCTGCCTGCGACAATGCCTGCCTGCCTGCCTGCCTGTCTGCCTGCCTGCCTGCGACAATGCCTGCCTGCCTGCCTGCCTGCCTGCCTGCCTGCGACAATGCCTGCCTGCCTGCCTGCCGGCGACAATGCCTGCCTGCCTGCCTGCCTGCCTGCCTGCCTGCCTGCGACAAAGCCTGCCTTCCTGCCTGCCTGCCTACCTGCCTGCCTGCCTACCTGCCTGCCTGCCTACCTGCCTACCTACCTGCCTGCTACCTGCCTGCTACCTGCCTGCTACCTGCCTGCTACCTGCCTGCTACCTGCCTGCTACCTGCCTGCGAGAATGCCTGCCTGCCTGCCAGCATTCCTGCTAGAATGCCTGCCTGCCTGCCTGCCTCCCTGGTTGCCTGCCTGCCTGCCTGCCTGTCTTCCTGCGAGAATGCCTGCCTGCGAGAATGCCTGCCTGCCTGCCTGCCTGCCAGTCTGCGAGAATGCCTGCGTGCCTGCCTGCCTGCCTGCCTGCCTGCCTGCCTGCCTGCCTGCGACAATGCCTGCCTGCTTGCCTGCCTGCCTCCGAAAATGCCTGCCTGCTTGCCTGCCTGCCTGCGACAATGCCTGCCTGCCTGCCTGCCTGCGACAATGCCTGCCTGCCTGCCTTCCTGCCTGCCTGCGACAAAGCCTGCCTTCCTGCCTGCCTGCCTGCCTGCCTGCCTGCCTGCGACAATGCCTGCCTGCCTGCCAGCCTGCCTGCCTGCCTGCCTGCCTGCCTGCCTGCCTGCCTGCCTGCCTGCCTGCCTACCTGCCTGCCTGCTACCTGCCTGCGAGAATGCCTGCCTGCCTGCATTCCTGCTAGAATGCCTGCCTGCCTGAGTGCCTCCCTGCCTGCCTGCCTGCCTGCCTGCCTGTCTTTCTGCGAGAATGCCTGCCTGCGAGAATGCCTGTCTGCCTGCCTGCCTGCCAGTCTGCGAGAATGCCTGCGTGCTTGCCTGCCTGCCTGCCTGCCTGCGACAATGCCTGCCTGCCTGCCTGCCTGCCTGCCTGCCTGCCTCTCTGCGACAATGCCTGCCTGCCTGCCTGCCTGCCTGCCTGCCTGCCTGCCTGCCTGCCTGCGACAATGCCTGCCTGCCTGCCTGCCTGCGACAATGCCTGCCTGCCTTCCTGCCTGCCTGCCTACCTGCCTGCCTGCCTACCTGCCTGCCTGCCTACCTGCCTACCTACCTGCCTGCTACCTGCCTGCTACCTGCCTGCTACCTGCCTGCTACCTGCCTGCTACCTGCCTGCGAGAATGCCTGACTGCCTGCATTCCTGCTAGAATGCCTGCCTGCCTGAGTGCCTCCCTGCCTGCCTGCCTTCCTGCCTGTCTTCCTGCGAGAATGCCTGCCTGCGAGAATGCCTGCTGCCTGCCTGCCTGCCTGCCTGCCTGCCTGCCTGCGAGAATGCTTGCCTGCCTACCTGCCTGCCTACCTGCCTGCCTACCTGTCTGCCTACCTGCCTGCCTGCCTACCTGCCTGCCTGCCTCCCTGCCTGCCTGCCTGCCTGCCTGTCTTCCTGCGAGAATGCCTGCTTGCGAGAATGCCTGCCTGCCTGCCTGCCTGCCAGTCTGCGAGAATGCCTGCGTGCCTGCGTGCCTGCCTGCCTGCCTGCCTGCAACAATGCCTGCCTGCCTGCCTGCCTGCCTGCGACAATGCCTGCCTGCCTGCCTGCCTGCCTGCCTGCCTGCGACAATGCCTGCCTGCCTGCCTGCCTGCCTGCGACAATGCCTGCCTGCCTGCCTGCCTGCCTGCCTACCTGCCTGCGAGAATGCTTGCCTGCCTACCTGCCTGCCTACCTGCCTGCCTACCTGCCTGCCTACCTGCCTGCCTGCCTACGTGCCTGCCTGCCTACCTGCCTGTCTGCCTACCTGCCTGCCTGCCTACCTGCCTACCTACCTGCCTGCTACCTGCCTGCTACCTGCCTGCTACCTGCCTGCTACCTGCATGCTACCTGCCTGCTACCTGCCGGCGACAATGCCTGCCTGCCTGCCTGCCTGCCTGCCTGCGACAAAGCCTGCCTTCCTGCCTGCCTGCCTACCTGCCTGCCTGCCTACCTGCCTGCCTGCCTACCTGCCTACCTACCTGCCTGCTACCTGCCTGCTACCTGCCTGCTACCTGCCTGCGAGAATGCCTGCCTGCCAGCATTCCTGCTAGAATGCCTGCCTGCCTGCCTGCCTCCCTGGTTGCCTGCCTGCCTGCCTGCCTGTCTTCCTGCGAGAATGCCTGCCTGCGAGAATGCCTGCCTGCCTGCCTGCCTGCCAGTCTGCGAGAATGCCTGCGTGCCTGCCTGCCTGCCTGCCTGCCTGCCTGCCTGCGACAATGCCTGCCTGCTTGCCTGCCTGCCTCCGAAAATGCCTGCCTGCTTGCCTGCCTGCCTGCGACAATGCCTGCCTGCCTGCCTGCCTGCGACAATGCCTGCCTGCCTGCCTTCCTGCCTGCCTGCCTGCGACAAAGCCTGCCTTCCTGCCTGCCTGCCTGCCTGCCTGCCTGCCTGCCTGCGACAATGCCTGCCTGCCTGCCAGCCTGCCTGCCTGCCTGCCTGCCTGCCTGCCTGCGACAATGCCTGCCTGCCTGCCTGCCTGCGACAATGCCTGCCTGCCTGCCTGCCTGAGACAATGCCTGCCTGCCTGCCTGCCTGCCTGCCTTCGACAATGCCTGCCTGCCTGCCTGCCTGCGACAATGCCTGCCTGCCTGCCTGCCTGCCTGCCTGCCTGCCTGCGACAAAGCCTGCCTTCCTGCCTGCCTGCCTACCTGCCTGCCTGCCTACCTGCCTGCCTGCCTACCTGCCTACCTACCTGCCTGCTACCTGCCTGCTACCTGCCTGCTACCTGCCTGCTGCCTGCCTGCGAGAATGCCTGACTGCCTGCATTCCTGCTAGAATGCCTGCCTGCCTGAGTGCCTCCCTGCCTGCCTGCCTTCCTGCCTGTCTTCCTGCGAGAATGCCTGCCTGCGAGAATGCCTGCTGCCTGCCTGCCTGCCTGCCTGCCTGCCTGCGAGAATGCTTGCCTGCCTACCTGCCTGCCTACCTGCCTGCCTACCTGCCTGCCTACCTGCCTGCCTACCTGCCTGCCTGCCTACCTGCCTGCCTGCCTACCTGCCTGTCTGCCTACCTGCCTGCCTGCCTACCTGCCTGCCTGCCTACCTGCCTACCTACCTGCCTGCTACCTGCCTGCTACATGCCTGCGAGAATGCCTCCCTGCCTGCATTCCTGCTAGAATTCCTGCCTGCCTGAGTGCCTCCCTGCCTGCCTGCCTGCCTGCCTGTCTTCCTGCGAGAATGCCTGCCGGCCTGCCTGCCTGCCAGTCTGCGAGAATGCCTGCGTGCCTGCCTGCCTGCCTGCCTGCCTGCCTCCCTGCGACAATGCCTGCCTGCCTGCCTGCCTGCCTGCGACAATGCCTGCCTGTCTTCTTGCCTGCCTGCCTGCGACAATGCCTGCCTGCCTGCCTGCCTGCGACAATGCCTGCCTGCCTGCCTGCCTGCCTGCCTGCCTGCGACAAAGCCTGCCTTCCTGCCTGCCTGCCTACCTGCCTGCCTCCCTACCTGCCTGCCTGCCTACCTGCCTACCTACCTGCCTACTACCTGCCTGCTACCTGCCTGCTACCTGCCTGCTACCTGCCTGCTACCTGCCTGCTACCTGCCTGCGAGAATGCCTGCCTGCCTGCATTCCTGCTAGAATGCCTGCCTGCCTGCCTGCCTGCGACAATGCATGCCTGCCTGCCTGCCTGCCTGCCTGCGAGAATGTCTGCCTGCCTGCCTGCCTGCCTGCCTGCCTGCCTGCCTGCGACAATGCCTGCCTGCCTGCCAGCCAGCCTGCCTGCCTGCGAGAATGCCTGCCTGCCTGCCTGCCTGCCTGCCTGCGACAATGCCTGCCTGCCTGCCTGCCTGCCTGCCTGCGACAATGCCTGCCTGCCTGCCTGCCTGCCTGCCTGCGACAATGCCTGCCTGCCTGCCTGCGAGAATGCCTGCCTGCCTGCCTGCCTGCCTGCCTGTCTGTGAGAATGCCTGCCTGCCTGCCTGCCTGCCTGCCTGCTTGCCTGCCTGCGAGAATGCCTGCATGCCTGCCTGCCTGCCTGCCTGCGAGAATGCCTGCCTGCCTGCCTGCCTGCCTGCCTGTCTGCCTGCGAGAATGCCTGCCTACCTGCCTGCCTGCCTGCCTGCCTGCCTGCGAGAATGCCTGCCTGCCTGCCTGCCTGCCTGCCTGCCTGCGACAATGCCTGCCTGCCTGCCTGCCTGGCTGCCTGCCTGCGACAATGCCTGCCTGCCTGCCTGCCTGCCTGCGACAATGCCTGCCTGCCTGCCTGCCTGCCTGCGACAATGCCTGCCTGCCTGCCTGCCTGCGAGAATGCCTGCGAGAATGCCTGCCTGCCTGCCTGCCTGCCTGCGACAATGCCTGCGACAATGCCTGCCTGCCTGCCTGCGACAATGCCTGCGACAATGCCTGCCTGCCTGCCTGCGACAATGCCTGCGACAATGCCTGCCTGGCTGCCTGCGACAATGCCTGCCACGAGAATGCCTGCCTGCGTGCCTGGGAGATTGCCTGCCTGCGAGAATGCCTGCCTGCCTGCCTGCCTGCCTACCTGCCTGCCTACCTGCCTACCTGCCTGCGAGAATTCCTGCCTGCCTACCTGCCTACGAGAATACCTACCTGCCTGCCTTCCTGCGAGAATGCCTGCCTACCTGCGAGAATGCCTGCTGCCTGCCTGCCGGCCTGCCTGCCTGCGAGAATGCATGCCTGCCTACCTGCCTGCCTACCTGCCTTCCTGCCTTCCTGCCTACCTGCCTGCCTGCTAACCTGCCTGCCTGCCTACCTGCCTGCCTGCCTACCTGCCTACATACCTGCCTGCTACCTGCCTGCTACCTGCCTGCTACATGCCTGCTACCTGCCTGCTACCTGCCTGCTACCTGCCGGCTACCTGCCTGCTACCTGCCTACGAGAATGCCTGCCTGCCTGCATTCCTGCTAGAATGCTTGCCTACCTCCCTGCCTGCCTGCCTGCCTGCCTGCCTGCCTGCCTGCCTGTCTTCCTGCGAGAATGCCTGCCTGCGACAATGCCTGCCTGCCTGCCTGCCTGCCTGCGACAATGCCTGCCTGCCTGCCTGCCTGCCTGCCTGCCTGCGACAATGCCTGCCTGCCTGCCTGCCTGCGACAATGCCTGCCTGCCTGCCTGCCTGCGACAATGCCTGCCTGCCTGCCTGCCTGCGACAAAGCCTACCTTCCTGCCTTCCTGCCTACCTGCCTGCCTGCCTACCTGCCTGCCTGCCTACCTGACTACCTACCTGCCTGCTACCTGCCTGCTACCTGCCTGCTACTTGCCTGCTACCTGCCTGTGAGAATGCCTACCTGCCTGTCTTCCTGCGAGAATGCCTGCCTGCAAGAATGCCTACCTGCCTGCCTGCCTGCGACAATGCCTGCCTGCCTGCCTGCCTGCCACAATGCCTGCCTGCCTGCCTGCCTGCCACAATGCCTGCCTGCCTGCCTGCCTGATTGCCTGCCTGTCTGCCTGCCTGCGACATAGCCTGCCTTCCTGCCTGCCTGCCTGCCTGCCTGTCTGCGACAATGCCTGCCTGCCTGCCAGCCTGCCTGCCTGCCTGCCTGCCTGCCTGCCTGCCTGCCTGCGACAATTCCTGCCTGCCTGCCTGCCTGCCTGCGACAATGGCTGCCTGCCTGCCTGCCTGCCTGCCTGCGACAATGCCTGCCTGCCTGCCTGGGAGAATGCCTGCCTGCCTGCCTGCCTGCCTGCCTGCCTGCGAGAATGCCTGCCTGCCTTACTGCCTGCCTGCCTGCCTGCCTGCCTGCCTGCGACAATGCCTGCCTGCCTGCCCGCCTGCCACAATGCCTGCCTGCCTGCCTGCCTGACTGCCTGCCTGCCTGCCTGCCTGCGACATAGCCTGCCTTCCTGCCTGCCTGCCTGCCTGCCTGCCTGCCTGCGACAATGCCTGCCTGCCTGCCAGCCTGCCTGCCTGCCTGCCTGCCTGCCTGCCTGCCTGCGACAATGCCAGCCTGCCTGCCTGCCTGCCTGCGACAATGCCTGCCTGCCTGCCTGGGAGAATGCCTGCCTGCCTGCCTGCCTGCCTGCCTGCCTGCCTGCCTGCCTGCGAGAATGCCTGCCTGCCTGCCTGCCTGCCTGCCTACCGGCGACAATGCCTGCCTGCCTGCCTGCCTGCCTGCCTGCCTGCCTGCGACAATGCCTGCCTGCCTGCCTGCCTGCCTGCGACAATGCCTGCCTGCCTGCCTGCCTGCCTGCCTGCCTGCCTGCGAGAATGCTTGCCTGCCTACCTGCCTGCCTACCTGCCTGCCTACCTGCCTGCCTACCTGCCTGCCTGCCTACCTGCCTGCCTGCCTACCTGCCTGCCTGCCTACCTGCCTGCCTGCCTACCTGCCTGCCTGCCTACCTGCCTACCTACCTGCCTGCTACCTGCCTGCTACCTGCCTGCTACCTGCCTGCTACCTGCCTGCTACCTGCCTGCGAGAATGCCTGCCTGCCTGCTTTCCTGCTAGAATGCCTGCCTGCCTGCCTGCCTCCCTGCCTGCCTGCCTGCCTGCCTGCCTGTCTTCCTGCGAGAATGCCTGCCTGCGAGAATGCCTGCCTGCCTGCCTGCCTGCCTGCCTGCGACAATGCCTGCCTGCCTGCCTGCCTGTCTGCCTGCCTGCCTGCAACAATGCCTGCCTGCCTGCCTGCCTGCCTGCGACAATGCCTGCCTGCCTGCGACAATGCCTGCCTGCCTGCCTGCCTGCCTGCCTGCCTACCTGCCTGCCTGCGACAAAGCCTGCCTTCCTGCCTGCCTACCTGCCTGCCTGCCTACCTGCCTGCCTGCCTACCTGCCTACCTACCTGCCTGCTACCTGCCTGCTACCTGCCTGCTACCTGCCTGCTACCTGCCTGCTACCTGCCTGCTACCTGCCTGCGAGAATGCCTGCCTGCCTGCATTCCTGCTAGAATGCCTGCCTGCCTGAGTGCCTCCCCACCTGCCTGCCTGCCTGCCTGCGACAATGCCTGCCTGCCTGCCTGCCTGCCTGCCTGCGACAATGCCTTCCTGCCTGCCTGCCTGCCTGCCTGCGACAATGCCTGCCTGCCTGCCTGCCTGCGACAATGCCTGCCTGCCTGCCTGCCTACCTGCCTGCGAGAATGCTTGCCTGCCTACCTGCCTGCCTACCTGCCTGCCTACCTGCCTGCCTACCTGCCTGCCTGCCTACCTGCCTGCCTGCCTACCTGCCTGTCTGCCTACCTGCCTGCCTGCCTACCTGCCTACCTACCTGCCTGCTACCTGCCTGCTACCTGCCTGCTACCTGCATGCTACCTGCCTGCTACCTGCCTGCTACCTGCCTGCGAGAATGCCTGCCTGCCTGCATTCCTGCTAGAATGCCTGCCTGCCTGCCTGCCTCCCTGTCTGCCTGCCTGCCTGCCTGCCTGTCTTCCTGCAAGAATGCCTGCCTGCGAGAATGCCTGCCTGCCTGCCTGCCTGCCAGTCTGCGAGAATGCCTGCGTGCGTGCCTGCCTGCCTGCCTGCCTGCCTGCGACAATGCCTGCCTGCCTGCCTGCCTGTCTGCCTGCCTGCCTGCGACAATGCCTGCCTGCCTGCCTGCCTGCCTGCCTGCCTGCGACAATGCCTGCCTGCCTTCTTGCCTGCCTGCCTGCCTGCCTGCCTGCCTGCGACAATGCCTGCCTGCCTGCCTGCCTGCGACAATGCCTGCCTGCCTGCCTGCCTGCCTGCGACAAAGCCTGCCTTCCTGCCTGCCTGCCTGCCTGCCTGCCTCCCTACCTGCCTGCCTGCCTACCTGCCTACCTACCTGCCTACTACCTGCCTGATACCTGCCTGCTAACTGCCTGCTACCTGCCTGCTACCTGCCTGCTACCTGCATGCGAGAATGCCTGCCTGCCTGCATTCCTGCTAGAAAGCCTACCTGCCTGCCTGCCTCCCTGCCTGCCTGCCTGCCTGCCTGCCTGTCTTCCTGCGAGAATGCCTGCCTGCGAGAATGCCTGCCTGCCTGCCAGTCTGCGAGAATGCCTGCGTGCCTGCCTGCCTGCCTGCCTGCCTGCCTGCGACAATGCCTGCATGCCTGCCTGCCTGCCTGCGACAATGCCTGCCTGCCTGCCTGCCTGCCTGCCTGCCTGCGACAATGCCTGCCTGCATGCCTGCCTGCCTGCCTGCCTGCGACAATGCCTGCCTGCCTGCCTGCCTGCCTGCCTGCCTGCGACAATGCCTGCCTGCATGCCTGCCTGCCTACCTGCCTACATACCTGCCTGCTACCTGCCTGCTACCTGCCTGCTACCTGCCTGCGAGAATGCCTGCCTGCCTGCATTCCTGCTAGAATGCCTGCCTGCCTGCCTGACTCCATGCCTGCCTGCCTGCCTGTCTTCCTGCGAGAATGCCTGCCTGCGAGAATGCCGGCCTGCCTGCCTGCCTACCAGTCTGCGAGAATGCCTGCGTGCCTGCCTGTCTGCCTGCCTGCCTGCCTGCGACAATGCCTGCCTGCCTGCCTGCCTGCCTGCGAGAATGCCTGCCTGCCTGCCTGCCTGCCTGCCTGCCTGCGACAATGCCTGCCTGCCTGCCTGCCTGGCTGCCTGCCTGCGACAATGCCTGCCTGCCTGCCTGCCTGCCTGCGACAATGCCTGCCTGCCTGCCTGCCTGCCTGCGACAATGCCTGCCTGCCTGCCTGCCTGCGAGAATGCCTGCGAGAATGCCTGCCTGCCTGCCTGCCTGCGACAATGCCTGCGACAATGCCTGCCTGCCTGCCTGCGACAATGCCTGCGACAATGCCTGCCTGCCTGCCTGCGACAATGCCTGCGACAATGCCTGCCTGGCTGCCTGCGACAATGCCTGCCTACGAGAATGCCTGCCTGCGTGCCTGGGAGATTGCCTGCCTGCGAGAATGCCTGCCTGCCTGCCTGCCTGCCTACCTGCCTGCCTACCTGCCTACCTGCCTGCGAGAATTCCTGCCTGCCTACCTGCCTACGAGAATACCTACCTGCCTGCCTTCCTGCGAGAATGCCTGCCTACCTGCGAGAATGCCTGCTGCCTGCCTGCCGGCCTGCCTGCCTGCGAGAATGCATGCCTGCCTACCTGCCTGCCTACCTGCCTTCCTGCCTTCCTGCCTACCTGCCTGCCTGCTAACCTGCCTGCCTGCCTACCTGCCTGCCTGCCTACCTGCCTACATACCTGCCTGCTACCTGCCTGCTACCTGCCTGCTACATGCCTGCTACCTGCCTGCTACCTGCCTGCTACCTGCCGGCTACCTGCCTGCTACCTGCCTACGAGAATGCCTGCCTGCCTGCATTCCTGCTAGAATGCTTGCCTACCTCCCTGCCTGCCTGCCTGCCTGCCTGCCTGCCTGCCTGCCTGTCTTCCTGCGAGAATGCCTGCCTGCGACAATGCCTGCCTGCCTGCCTGCCTGCCTGCGACAATGCCTGCCTGCCTGCCTGCCTGCCTGCCTGCCTGCGACAATGCCTGCCTGCCTGCCTGCCTGCGACAATGCCTGCCTGCCTGCCTGCCTGCGACAATGCCTGCCTGCCTGCCTGCCTGCGACAAAGCCTACCTTCCTGCCTTCCTGCCTACCTGCCTGCCTGCCTACCTGCCTGCCTGCCTACCTGACTACCTACCTGCCTGCTACCTGCCTGCTACCTGCCTGCTACTTGCCTGCTACCTGCCTGTGAGAATGCCTACCTGCCTGTCTTCCTGCGAGAATGCCTGCCTGCAAGAATGCCTACCTGCCTGCCTGCCTGCGACAATGCCTGCCTGCCTGCCTGCCTGCCACAATGCCTGCCTGCCTGCCTGCCTGCCACAATGCCTGCCTGCCTGCCTGCCTGATTGCCTGCCTGTCTGCCTGCCTGCGACATAGCCTGCCTTCCTGCCTGCCTGCCTGCCTGCCTGTCTGCGACAATGCCTGCCTGCCTGCCAGCCTGCCTGCCTGCCTGCCTGCCTGCCTGCCTGCGACAATTCCTGCCTGCCTGCCTGCCTGCCTACGACAATGGCTGCCTGCCTGCCTGCCTGCCTGCCTGCGACAATGCCTGCCTGCCTGCCTGGGAGAATGCCTGCCTGCCTGCCTGCCTGCCTGCCTGCCTGCGAGAATGCCTGCCTGCCTTACTGCCTGCCTGCCTGCCTGCCTGCCTGCCTGCGACAATGCCTGCCTGCCTGCCTGCCTGCCACAATGCCTGCCTGCCTGCCTGCCTGACTGCCTGCCTGCCTGCCTGCCTGCGACATAGCCTGCCTTCCTGCCTGCCTGCCTGCCTGCCTGCCTGCCTGCGACAATGCCTGCCTGCCTGCCAGCCTGCCTGCCTGCCTGCCTGCCTGCCTGCCTGCCTGCCTGCCTGCGACAATGCCAGCCTGCCTGCCTGCCTGCCTGCGACAATGCCTGCCTGCCTGCCTGGGAGAATGCCTGCCTGCCTGCCTGCCTGCCTGCCTGCCTGCCTGCCTGCCTGCCTGCGAGAATGCCTGCCTGCCTGCCTGCCTGCCTGCCTACCGGCGACAATGCCTGCCTGCCTGCCTGCCTGCCTGCCTGCCTGCCTGCGACAATGCCTGCCTGCCTGCCTGCCTGCCTGCGACAATGCCTGCCTGCCTGCCTGCCTGCCTGCCTGCCTGCCTGCGAGAATGCTTGCCTGCCTACCTGCCTGCCTACCTGCCTGCCTACCTGCCTGCCTACCTGCCTGCCTGCCTACCTGCCTGCCTGCCTACCTGCCTGCCTGCCTACCTGCCTGCCTGCCTACCTGCCTGCCTGCCTACCTGCCTACCTACCTGCCTGCTACCTGCCTGCTACCTGCCTGCTACCTGCCTGCTACCTGCCTGCTACCTGCCTGCGAGAATGCCTGCCTGCCTGCTTTCCTGCTAGAATGCCTGCCTGCCTGCCTGCCTCCCTGCCTGCCTGCCTGCCTGCCTGCCTGTCTTCCTGCGAGAATGCCTGCCTGCGAGAATGCCTGCCTGCCTGCCTGCCTGCCTGCCTGCCTGCGACAATGCCTGCCTGCCTGCCTGCCTGTCTGCCTGCCTGCCTGCAACAATGCCTGCCTGCCTGCCTGCCTGCCTGCGACAATGCCTGCCTGCCTGCGACAATGCCTGCCTGCCTGCCTGCCTGCCTGCCTGCCTACCTGCCTGCCTGCGACAAAGCCTGCCTTCCTGCCTGCCTACCTGCCTGCCTGCCTACCTGCCTGCCTGCCTACCTGCCTACCTACCTGCCTGCTACCTGCCTGCTACCTGCCTGCTACCTGCCTGCTACCTGCCTGCTACCTGCCTGCTACCTGCCTGCGAGAATGCCTGCCTGCCTGCATTCCTGCTAGAATGCCTGCCTGCCTGAGTGCCTCCCCGCCTGCCTGCCTGCCTGCCTGCGACAATGCCTGCCTGCCTGCCTGCCTGCCTGCCTGCGACAATGCCTTCCTGCCTGCCTGCCTGCCTGCCTGCGACAATGCCTGCCTGCCTGCCTGCCTGCGACAATGCCTGCCTGCCTGCCTGCCTACCTGCCTGCGAGAATGCTTGCCTGCCTACCTGCCTGCCTACCTGCCTGCCTACCTGCCTGCCTACCTGCCTGCCTGCCTACCTGCCTGCCTGCCTACCTGCCTGTCTGCCTACCTGCCTGCCTGCCTACCTGCCTACCTACCTGCCTGCTACCTGCCTGCTACCTGCCTGCTACCTGCATGCTACCTGCCTGCTACCTGCCTGCTACCTGCCTGCGAGAATGCCTGCCTGCCTGCATTCCTGCTAGAATGCCTGCCTGCCTGCCTGCCTCCCTGTCTGCCTGCCTGCCTGCCTGCCTGTCTTCCTGCAAGAATGCCTGCCTGCGAGAATGCCTGCCTGCCTGCCTGCCTGCCAGTCTGCGAGAATGCCTGCGTGCGTGCCTGCCTGCCTGCCTGCCTGCCTGCGACAATGCCTGCCTGCCTGCCTGCCTGTCTGCCTGCCTGCCTGCGACAATGCCTGCCTGCCTGCCTGCCTGCCTGCCTGCCTGCGACAATGCCTGCCTGCCTTCTTGCCTGCCTGCCTGCCTGCCTGCCTGCCTGCCTGCGACAATGCCTGCCTGCCTGCCTGCCTGCGACAATGCCTGCCTGCCTGCCTGCCTGCCTGCGACAAAGCCTGCCTTCCTGCCTGCCTGCCTGCCTGCCTGCCTCCCTACCTGCCTGCCTGCCTACCTGCCTACCTACCTGCCTACTACCTGCCTGATACCTGCCTGCTAACTGCCTGCTACCTGCCTGCTACCTGCCTGCTACCTGCATGCGAGAATGCCTGCCTGCCTGCATTCCTGCTAGAAAGCCTACCTGCCTGCCTGCCTCCCTGCCTGCCTGCCTGCCTGCCTGCCTGTCTTCCTGCGAGAATGCCTGCCTGCGAGAATGCCTGCCTGCCTGCCAGTCTGCGAGAATGCCTGCGTGCCTGCCTGCCTGCCTGCCTGCCTGCCTGCGACAATGCCTGCATGCCTGCCTGCCTGCCTGCGACAATGCCTGCCTGCCTGCCTGCCTGCCTGCCTGCCTGCGACAATGCCTGCCTGCATGCCTGCCTGCCTGCCTGCCTGCGACAAAGCCTGCCTTCCTGCCTGCATGCCTGCCTGCCTGCGACAATGCCTGCGACAATGCCTGCCGGCCTGCCTGCGACAATGCCTGCGACAATACCTGCCTGACTGCCTGCGACAATGCCTGCCTACGAGAATGCCTGCCTGCGTGCCTGGGAGATTGCCTGCCTGCGAGAATGCCTGCCTGCCTGCCTACCTGCCTACCTGCCTGCCTACCTGCCTGCGAGAATTCCTGCCTGCCTACCTGCCTGCGAGAATACCTACCTGCCTGCCTTCCTGCGAGAATGCCTGCCTAACTGCGAGAAAGCCTTCTGCCTGCCTGCCTGCCTGCCTGCCTGTGAGAATGCTTGCCTGCCTACCTGCCTGCCTACCTGCCTGCCTACCTGCCTGCCTACCTGCCTGCCTGCCTACCTGCCTGCCTGCCTACCTGCCTCCCTCCCTACCTGCCTGCCTCCCCTCCTGCCTACCTACCTGCCTGCTACCTGCCTGCTACCAGCCTGCTACTTGCCTGCTACCTGCCTGCGAGAATGCCTGCCTGCCTGCATTCCTGCTAGAATGCCTGCCTGCCTGCCTGCCTGCCTGCGACAATGCCTGCCTGCCTGCCTGCCTGCGACAATGCCTGCCTGCCTGCCTGCCTGCCTGCCTGCGACAATGCCTGCCTGCCTGCCTGGGAGAATGCCTGCCTGCCTGCCTGCCTGCCTGCCTGCCTGCCTGCCTGACTGCGAGAATGCCTGCCTGCCTGCCTGCCTGCCTGCCTGCCTGCGAGAATGCCTGCCTGCCTGGCTGCCTTCCTGCCTGCCTGCCTGCCTGCCTGCCTGCGAGAATGCCTGCCTGCCTGCCTGCCTGCCTGCCTGCGACAATGCCTGCCTGCCTGCCAGCCTGCCTGCCTGCCTGCCTGCCTGCCTGCCTGCCTGCCTGCCTGCGACAATGCCAGCCTGCCTGCCTGCCTGCCTGCGACAATGGCTGCCTGCCTGCCTGCCTGCCTGCCTGCGACAATGCCTGCCTGCCTGCCTGGGAGAATGCCTGCCTGCCTGCCTGCCTGCCTGCCTGCCTGCCTGCCTGCCTGCCTGCCTGCGAGAATGCCTGCCTGCCTGCCTGCCTGCCTGCCTGCGAGAATGCCTGCCTGCCTGCCTGCCTGCCTGCCTACCTGTGACAATGCCTGCCTGCCTGCCTGCCTGCCTGCCTGCCTGCCTGCGACAATGCCTGCCTGCCTGCCTGCCTGCCTGCGACAATGCCTGCCTGCCTGCCTGCCTGCCTGCCTGCGAGAATGCTTGCCTGCCTACCTGCCTGCCTACCTGCCTGCCTACCTGCCTGCCTACCTGCCTGCCTGCCTACCTGCCTGCCTGCCTACCTGCCTGCCTGCCTACCTGCCTGCCTGCCTACCTGCCTGCCTGCCTACCTGCCTACCTACCTGCCTGCTACCTGCCTGCTACCTGCCTGCTACCTGCCTGCTACCTGCCTGCTACCTGCCTGCGAGAATGCCTGCCTGCCTGCATTCCTGCTAGAATGCCTGCCTGCCTGCCTGCCTGCCTGTCTTCCTGCGAGAATGCCTGCCTGCGAGAATGCCTGCCTGCCTGCCTGCCTGCCTGCCTGCGACAATGCCTGCCTGCCTGCCTGCCTGCCTGTCTGCCTGCCTGCCTGCAACAATGCCTGCCTGCCTGCCTGCCTGCCTGCCTGCCTGCGACAATGCCTGCCTGCCTGCCTGCCTGCGACAATGCCTGCCTGCCTGCCTGCCTGCCTGCCTGCCTGCCTACCTGCCTGCCTGCGACAAAGCCTGCCTTCCTGCCTGCCTACCTGCCTGCCTGACTACCTGCCTGCCTGCCTACCTGCCTACCTACCTGCCTGCTACCTGCCTGCTACCTGCCTGCTACCTGCCTGCTACCTGCCTGCTACCTGCCTGCTACCTGCCTGCTACCTGCCTGCGAGAATGCCTGCCTGCCTGCATTCCTGCTAGAATGCCTGCCTGCCTGAGTGCCTCCCCGCCTGCCTGCCTGCCTGCCTGCGACAATGCCTGCCTGCCTGCCTGCCTGCCTGCGACAATGCCTTCCTGCCTGCCTGCCTGCCTGCCTGCGACAATGCCTGCCTGCCTGCCTGCCTGCGACAATGCCTGCCTGCCTGCCTGCCTGCCTACCTGCCTGCGAGAATGCTTGCCTGCCTACCTGCCTGCCTACCTGCCTGCCTACCTGCCTGCCTACCTGCCTGCCTGCCTACCTGCCTGCCTGCCTACCTGCCTGTCTGCCTACCTGCCTGCCTGCCTACCTGCCTACCTACCTGCCTGCTACCTGCCTGCTACCTGCCTGCTACCTGCATGCTACCTGCCTGCTACCTGCCTGCTACCTGCCTGCGAGAATGCCTGCCTGCCTGCATTCCTGCTAGAATGCCTGCCTGCCTGCCTGCCTCCCTGTCTGCCTGCCTGCCTGCCTGCCTGTCTTCCTGCAAGAATGCCTGCCTGCGAGAATGCCTGCCTGCCTGCCTGCCTGCCAGTCTGCGAGAATGCCTGCGTGCGTGCCTGCCTGCCTGCCTGCCTGCCTGCGACAATGCCTGCCTGCCTGCCTGCCTGTCTGCCTGCCTGCCTGCGACAATGCCTGCCTGCCTGCCTGCCTGCCTGCCTGCGACAATGCCTGCCTGCCTTCTTGCCTGCCTGCCTGCCTGCCTGCCTGCCTGCCTGCGACAATGCCTGTCTGCCTGCCTGCCTGCGACAATGCCTGCCTGCCTGCCTGCCTGCCTGCCTGCGACAAAGCCTGCCTTCCTGCCTGCCTGCCTGCCTGCCTGCCTCCCTACCTGCCTGCCTGCCTACCTGCCTACCTACCTGCCTACTACCTGCCTGCTACCTGCCTGCTACCTGCCTGCTACCTGCCTGCTACCTGCCTGCGAGAATGCCTGCCTGCGAGAATGCCTGCCTGCCTGCATTCCTGCTAGAAAGCCTACCTGCCTGCCTGCCTCCCTGCCTGCCTGCCTGCCTGCCTGCCTGTCTTCCTGCGAGAATGCCTGCCTGCGAGAATGCCTGCCTGCCTGCCTGCCTGCCAGTCTGCGAGAATGCCTGCGTGCCTGCCTGCCTGCCTGCCTGCCTGCCTGCCTGCGACAATGCCTGCATGCCTGCCTGCCTGCCTGCGACAATGCCTGCCTGCCTGCCTGCCTGCCTGCCTGCCTGCGACAATGCCTGCCTGCCTGCCTGCCTGCGACAATGCCTGCCTGCATGCCTGCCTGCCTGCCTGCCTGCGACAAAGCCTGCCTTCCTGCCTGCATGCCTGCCTGCCTGCGACAATGCCTGCGACAATGCCTGCCGGCCTGCCTGCGACAATGCCTGCGACAATACTTGCCTGACTGCCTGCGACAATGCCTGCCTACGAGAATGCCTGCCTGCGTGCCTGGGAGATTGCCTGCCTGCGAGAATGCCTGCCTGCCTGCCTACCTGCCTACCTGCCTGCCTACCTGCCTGCGAGAATTCCTGCCTGCCTACCTGCCTGCGAGAATACCTACCTGCCTGCCTTCCTGCGAGAATGCCTGCCTACCTGCGAGAATGCCTGCTGCCTGCCTGCCTGCCTGCCTGCCTGCCTGTGAGAATGCTTGCCTGCCTACCTGCCTGCCTACCTGCCTGCCTACCTGCCTGCCTACCTGCCTGCCTGCCTACCTGCCTGCCTGCCTACCTGCCTCCCTCCCTACCTGCCTGCCTCCCCTCCTGCCTACCTACCTGCCTGCTACCTGCCTGCTACCAGCCTGCTACTTGCCTGCTACCTGCCTGCGAGAATGCCTGCCTGCCAGCATTCCTGCTAGAATGCCTGCCTGCCTGCCTGCCTGCCTGCGACAATGCCTGCCTGCCTGCCTGCCTGCGACAATGCCTGCCTGCCTGCCTGCCTGCCTGCCTGCGACAATGCCTGCCTGCCTGCCTGGGAGAATGCCTGCCTGCCTGCCTGCCTGCCTGCCTGCCTGCCTGCCTGACTGCGAGAATGCCTGCCTGCCTGCCTGCCTGCCTGCCTGCCTGCCTGCCTGCCTGCCTGCGAGAATGCCTGCCTGCCTGGCTGCCTTCCTGCCTGCCTGCCTGCCTGCCTGCCTGCGAGAATGCCTGCCTGCCTGCCTGCCTGCCTGCCTGCGAGAATGCCTGCCTGCCTGCCTGTGACAATGCCTGCCTGCCTACCTGCCTGCCTGCCTGCCTGCCTGCCTGCCTGCGACAATGCCTGCCTGCCTGCCTCCCTGCCTGCCTGCCTGCGACAATGCCTGCCTGCCTGCCTGCCTGCCTGCCTGCCTGCCTGCGACAATGCCTGCCTGCCTGCCTGCCTGCATGGCTGCCTGCGACAATGCCTGCCTGCCTGCCTGCCTGCCTGCCTGCGAGAATGCTTGCCTGCCTACCTGCCTGCCTACTTGCCTGCCTACCTGCCTGCCTACCTGCCTGCCTGCCTACCTGCCTGCCTGCCTACCTGCCTGCCTGCCTACCTGCCTACCTACCTGCCTGCTACCTGCCTGCTACCTGCCTGCTACCTGCCTGCTACCTGCCTGCTACCTACCTCCTACCTGCCTGCTACCTGCCTGCTACAATGCTTGCCTGCCTGCCTGCCTGCCTGTCTTCCTGCGAGAATGCCTGCCTGCGAGAATGCCTGCCTGCCTGCCTGCCTGCCAGTCTGCGAGAATGCCTGCGTGCCTGCCTGCCTGCCTGCCTGCGACAATGGCTGCCTGCCTGCCTGCCTGCCTGCCTGCGACAATGCCTGCCTGCCTGCCTGGGAGAATGCCTGCCTGCCTGCCTGCCTACCTGCCTGCGAGAATGCCTGCCTGCCTTACTGCCTGCCTGCCTGCCTGCCTGCCTGCCTGCGACAATGCCTGCCTGCCTGCCTGCCTGCCACAATGCCTGCCTGCCTGCCTGCCTGACTGCCTGCCTGCCTGCCTGCCTGCGACATAGCCTGCCTTCCTGCCTGCCTGCCTGCCTACCTGCCTGCCTGCGACAATGCCTGCCTGCCTGCCAGCCTGCCTGCCTGCCTGCCTGCCTGCCTGCCTGCCTGCCTGCCTGCGACAATGCCAGCCTGCCTGCCTGCCTGCCTGCGACAATGGCTGCCTGCCTGCCTGCCTGCCTGCCTGCGACAATGCCTGCCTGCCTGCCTGGGAGAATGCCTGCCTGCCTGCCTGCCTGCCTGCCTGCCTGCCTGCCTGCCTGCCTGCCTGCGAGAATGCCTGCCTGCCTGCCTGCCTGCCTGCCTGCCTGCCTGCGAGAATGCCTGCCTGCCTGCCTGCCTGCCTGCCTACCTGCGACAATGCCTGCCTGCCTGCCTGCCTGCCTGCCTGCCTGCCTGCGACAATGCCTGCCTGCCTGCCTGCCTGCCTGCCTGCCTGCGACAATGCCTGCCTGTTTGCCTGCCTACCTGCCTGCCTACCTGCCTGCCTACCTGCCTGCCTACCTGCCTGCCTGCCTACCTGCCTGCCTGCCTACCTGCCTGCCTGCCTACCTGCCTGCCTGCCTACCTGCCTGCCTGCCTACCTGCCTACCTACCTGCCTGCTACCTGCCTGCTACCTGCCTGCTACCTGCCTGCTACCTGCCTGCTACCTGCCTGCGAGAATGCCTGCCTGCCTGCATTCCTGCTAGAATGCCTGCCTGCCTGCCTGCCTCCCTGCCTGCCTGCCTGCCTGCCTGCCTGTCTTCCTGCGAGAATGCCTGCCTGCGAGAATGCCTGCCTGCCTTCCTGCCTGCCTGCCTGCCTGCGACAATGCCTGCCTGCCTGCCTGCCTGCCTGTCTGCCTGCCTGCCTGCAACAATGCCTGCCTGCCTGCCTGCCTGCCTGCCTGCCTGCGACAATGCCTGCCTGCCTGCCTGCGACAATGCCTGCCTGCCTGCCTGCCTGCCTGCCTGCCTACCTGCCTGCCTGCGACAAAGCCTGCCTTCCTGCCTGCCTACCTGCCTGCCTGCCTACCTGCCTGCCTGCCTACCTGCCTACCTACCTGCCTGCTACCTGCCTGCTACCTGCCTGCTACCTGCCTGCTACCTGCCTGCTACCTGCCTGCTACCTGCCTGCTACCTGCCTGCGAGAATGCCTGCCTGCCTGCATTCCTGCTAGAATGCCTGCCTGCCTGCCTGCCTCCCTGTCTGCCTGCCTGCCTGCCTGCCTGTCTTCCTGCAAGAATGCCTGCCTGCGAGAATGCCTGCCTGCCTGCCTGCCTGCCAGTCTGCGAGAATGCCTGCGTGCGTGCCTGCCTGCCTGCCTGCCTGCCTGCGACAATGCCTGCCTGCCTGCCTGCCTGTCTGCCTGCCTGCCTGCGACAATGCCTGCCTGCCTGCCTGCCTGCCTGCGACAATGCCTGCCTGCCTTCTTGCCTGCCTGCCTGCCTGCCTGCCTGCCTGCCTGCGACAATGCCTGCCTGCCTGCCTGCCTGCGACAATGCCTGCCTGCCTGCCTGCCTGCCTGCCTGCGACAAAGCCTGCCTTCCTGCCTGCCTGCCTGCCTGCCTGCCTCCCTACCTGCCTGCCTGCCTACCTGCCTACCTACCTGCCTACTACCTGCCTGCTACCTGCCTGCTACCTGCCTGCTACCTGCCTGCTACCTGCCTGCTACCTGCATGCGAGAATGCCTGCCTGCCTGCATTCCTGCTAGAAAGCCTACCTGCCTGCCTGCCTCCCTGCCTGCCTGCCTGCCTGCCTGCCTGTCTTCCTGCGAGAATGCCTGCCTGCGAGAATGCCTGCCTGCCTGCCTGCCTGCCAGTCTGCGAGAATGCCTGCGTGCCTGCCTGCCTGCCTGCCTGCCTGCCTGCCTGCCTGCGACAATGCCTGCATGCCTGCCTGCCTGCCTGCGACAATGCCTGCCTGCCTGCCTGCCTGCCTGCCTGCCTGCCTGCGACAATGCCTGCCTGCCTGCCTGCCTGCGACAATGCCTGCCTGCATGCCTGCCTGCCTGCCTGCCTGCGACAAAGCCTGCCTTCCTGCCTGCATGCCTGCCTGCCTGCGACAATGCCTGCGACAATGCCTGCCGGCCTGCCTGCGACAATGCCTGCGACAATACCTGCCTGACTGCCTGCGACAATGCCTGCCTACGAGAATGCCTGCCTGCGTGCCTGGGAGATTGCCTGCCTGCGAGAATGCCTGCCTGCCTGCCTACCTGCCTACCTGCCTGCCTACCTGCCTGCGAGAATTCCTGCCTGCCTACCTGCCTGCGAGAATACCTACCTGCCTGCCTTCCTGCGAGAATGCCTGCCTACCTGCGAGAATGCCTGCTGCCTGCCTGCCTGCCTGCCTGCCTGTGAGAATGCTTGCCTGCCTACCTGCCTGCCTACCTGCCTGCCTACCTGCCTGCCTACCTGCCTGCCTGCCTACCTGCCTGCCTGCCTACCTGCCTCCCTCCCTACCTGCCTGCCTCCCCTCCTGCCTACCTACCTGCCTGCTACCTGCCTGCTACCAGCCTGCTACTTGCCTGCTACCTGCCTGCGAGAATGCCTGCCTGCCAGCATTCCTGCTAGAATGCCTGCCTGCCTGCCTGCCTGCCTGCGACAATGCCTGCCTGCCTGCCTGCCTGCGACAATGCCTGCCTGCCTGCCTGCCTGCCTGCCTGCGACAATGCCTGCCTGCCTGCCTGGGAGAATGCCTGCCTGCCTGCCTGCCTGCCTGCCTGCCTGCCTGCCTGCCTGACTGCGAGAATGCCTGCCTGCCTGCCTGCCTGCCTGCCTGCCTGCCTGCCTGCCTGCCTGCCTGCCTGCGAGAATGCCTGCCTGCCTGGCTGCCTTCCTGCCTGCCTGCCTGCCTGCCTGCCTGCGAGAATGCCTGCCTGCCTGCCTGCCTGCCTGCCTGCGAGAATGCCTGCCTGCCTGCCTGTGACAATGCCTGCCTGCCTACCTGCCTGCCTGCCTGCCTCCCTGCCTGCCTGCGACAATGCCTGCCTGCCTGCCTCCCTGCCTGCCTGCCTGCGACAATGCCTGCCTGCCTGCCTGCCTGCCTGCCTGCCTGCCTGCCTGCGACAATGCCTGCCTGCCTGCCTGCCTGCATGGCTGCCTGCGACAATGCCTGCCTGCCTGCCTGCCTGCCTGCCTGCCTGCGAGAATGCTTGCCTGCCTACCTGCCTGCCTACTTGCCTGCCTACCTGCCTGCCTACCTGCCTGCCTGCCTACCTGCCTGCCTGCCTACCTGCCTGCCTGCCTACCTGCCTACCTACCTGCCTGCTACCTGCCTGCTACCTGCCTGCTACCTGCCTGCTACCTGCCTGCTACCTACCTCCTACCTGGCTGCTACCTGCCTGCTACAATGCTTGCCTGCCTGCCTGCCTGCCTGTCTTCCTGCGAGAATGCCTGCCTGCGAGAATGCCTGCCTGCCTGCCTGCCTGCCAGTCTGCGAGAATGCCTGCGTGCCTGCCTGCCTGCCTGCCTGCGACAATGGCTGCCTGCCTGCCTGCCTGCCTGCCTGCGACAATGCCTGCCTGCCTGCCTGGGAGAATGCCTGCCTGCCTGCCTGCCTGCCTGCCTGCGAGAATGCCTGCCTGCCTTACTGCCTGCCTGCCTGCCTGCCTGCCTGCCTGCGACAATGCCTGCCTGCCTGCCTGCCTGCCACAATGCCTGCCTGCCTGCCTGCCTGACTGCCTGCCTGCCTGCCTTCCTGCGACATAGCCTGCCTTCCTGCCTGCCTGCCTGCCTACCTGCCTGCCTGCGACAATGCCTGCCTGCCTGCCAGCCTGCCTGCCTGCCTGCCTGCCTGCCTGCCTGCCTGCCTGCCTGCGACAATGCCAGCCTGCCTGCCTGCCTGCCTGCGACAATGGCTGCCTGCCTGCCTGCCTGCCTGCCTGCGACAATGCCTGCCTGCCTGCCTGGGAGAATGCCTGCCTGCCTGCCTGCCTGCCTGCCTGCCTGCCTGCCTGCCTGCCTGCCTGCCTGCCTGCCTGCGAGAATGCCTGCCTGCCTGCCTGCCTGCCTGCCTACCTGCGACAATGCCTGCCTGCCTGCCTGCCTGCCTGCCTGCCTGCCTGCGACAATGCCTGCCTGCCTGCCTGCCTGCCTGCCTGCCTGCGACAATGCCTGCCTGTTTGCCTGCCTACCTGCCTGCCTACCTGCCTGCCTACCTGCCTGCCTACCTGCCTGCCTGCCTACCTGCCTGCCTGCCTACCTGCCTGCCTGCCTACCTGCCTGCCTGCCTACCTGCCTGCCTGCCTACCTGCCTACCTACCTGCCTGCTACCTGCCTGCTACCTGCCTGCTACCTGCCTGCTACCTGCCTGCTACCTGCCTGCGAGAATGCCTGCCTGCCTGCATTCCTGCTAGAATGCCTGCCTGCCTGCCTGCCTCCCTGCCTGCCTGCCTGCCTGCCTGCCTGTCTTCCTGCGAGAATGCCTGCCTGCGAGAATGCCTGCCTGCCTTCCTGCCTGCCTGCCTGCCTGCGACAATGCCTGCCTGCCTGCCTGCCTGCCTGTCTGCCTGCCTGCCTGCAACAATGCCTGCCTGCCTGCCTGCCTGCCTGCCTGCCTGCGACAATGCCTGCCTGCCTGCCTGCGACAATGCCTGCCTGCCTGCCTGCCTGCCTGCCTGCCTACCTGCCTGCCTGCGACAAAGCCTGCCTTCCTGCCTGCCTACCTGCCTGCCTGCCTACCTGCCTGCCTGCCTACCTGCCTACCTACCTGCCTGCTACCTGCCTGCTACCTGCCTGCTACCTGCCTGCTACCTGCCTGCTACCTGCCTGCTACCTGCCTGCTACCTGCCTGCGAGAATGCCTGCCTGCCTGCATTCCTGCTAGAATGCCTGCCTGCCTGCCTGCCTCCCTGTCTGCCTGCCTGCCTGCCTGCCTGTCTTCCTGCAAGAATGCCTGCCTGCGAGAATGCCTGCCTGCCTGCCTGCCTGCCAGTCTGCGAGAATGCCTGCGTGCGTGCCTGCCTGCCTGCCTGCCTGCCTGCGACAATGCCTGCCTGCCTGCCTGCCTGTCTGCCTGCCTGCCTGCGACAATGCCTGCCTGCCTGCCTGCCTGCCTGCCTGCGACAATGCCTGCCTGCCTTCTTGCCTGCCTGCCTGCCTGCCTGCCTGCCTGCCTGCGACAATGCCTGCCTGCCTGCCTGCCTGCGACAATGCCTGCCTGCCTGCCTGCCTGCCTGCCTGCGACAAAGCCTGCCTTCCTGCCAGCCTGCCTGCCTGCCTGCCTCCCTACCTGCCTGCCTGCCTACCTGCCTACCTACCTGCCTACTACCTGCCTGCTACCTGCCTGCTACCTGCCTGCTACCTGCCTGCTACCTGCCTGCTACCTGCATGCGAGAATGCCTGCCTGCCTGCATTCCTGCTAGAAAGCCTACCTGCCTGCCTGCCTCCCTGCCTGCCTGCCTGCCTGCCTGCCTGTCTTCCTGCGAGAATGCCTGCCTGCGAGAATGCCTGCCTGCCTGCCTGCCTGCCAGTCTGCGAGAATGCCTGCGTGCCTGCCTGCCTGCCTGCCTGCCTGCCTGCGACAATGCCTGCATGCCTGCCTGCCTGCCTGCGACAATGCCTGCCTGCCTGCCTGCCTGCCGGCCTGCGACAATGCCTGCCTGCCTGCCTGCCTGCGACAATGCCTGCCTGCATGCCTGCCTGCCTGCCTGCCTGCGACAAAGCCTGCCTTCCTGCCTGCATGCCTGCCTGCCTGCGACAATGCCTGCGACAATGCCTGCCGGCCTGCCTGCGACAATGCCTGCGACAATACCTGCCTGACTGCCTGCGACAATGCCTGCCTACGAGAATGCCTGCCTGCGTGCCTGGGAGATTGCCTGCCTGCGAGAATGCCTGCCTGCCTGCCTACCTGCCTACCTGCCTGCCTACCTGCCTGCGAGAATTCCTGCCTGCCTACCTGCCTGCGAGAATACCTACCTGCCTGCCTTCCTGCGAGAATGCCTGCCTACCTGCGAGAATGCCTGCTGCCTGCCTGCCTGCCTGCCTGCCTGTGAGAATGCTTGCCTGCCTACCTGCCTGCCTACCTGCCTGCCTACCTGCCTGCCTACCTGCCTGCCTGCCTACCTGCCTGCCTGCCTACCTGCCTCCCTCCCTACCTGCCTGCCTCCCCTCCTGCCTACCTACCTGCCTGCTACCTGCCTGCTACCAGCCTGCTACTTGCCTGCTACCTGCCTGCGAGAATGCCTGCCTGCCAGCATTCCTGCTAGAATGCCTGCCTGCCTGCCTGCCTGCCTGCGACAATGCCTGCCTGCCTGCCTGCCTGCGACAATGCCTGCCTGCCTGCCTGCCTGCCTGCCTGCGACAATGCCTGCCTGCCTGCCTGGGAGAATGCCTGCCTGCCTGCCTGCCTGCCTGCCTGCCTGCCTGCCTGACTGCGAGAATGCCTGCCTGCCTGCCTGCCTGCCTGCCTGCCTGCCTGCCTGCCTGCCTGCCTGCGAGAATGCCTGCCTGCCTGGCTGCCTTCCTGCCTGCCTGCCTGCGAGAATGCCTGCCTGCCTGCCTGCCTGCCTGCCTGCGAGAATGCCTGCCTGCCTGCCTGTGACAATGCCTGCCTGCCTACCTGCCTGCCTGCCTGCCTCCCTGCCTGCCTGCGACAATGCCTGCCTGCCTGCCTCCCTGCCTGCCTGCCTGCGACAATGCCTGCCTGCCTGCCTGCCTGCCTGCCTGCCTGCGACAATGCCTGCCTGCCTGCCTCCCTGCCTGCCTGCCTGCGACAATGCCTGCCTGCCTGCCTGCCTGCCTGCCTGCCTGCCTGCGACAATGCCTGCCTGCCTGCCTGCCTGCATGGCTGCCTGCGACAATGCCTGCCTGCCTACCTGCCTGCCTACTTGCCTGCCTACCTGCCTGCCTACCTGCCTGCCTGCCTACCTGCCTGCCTGCCTGCCTGCCTGCCTGCGACAATGCCTGCCTGCCTGCCTGCCTGCATGGCTGCCTGCGACAATGCCTGCCTGCCTGCCTGCCTGCCTGCCTGCCTGCGAGAATGCTTGCCTGCCTACCTGCCTGCCTACTTGCCTGCCTACCTGCCTGCCTACCTGCCTGCCTGCCTACCTGCCTGCCTGCCTACCTGCCTGCCTGCCTACCTGCCTACCTACCTGCCTGCTACCTGCCTGCTACCTGCCTGCTACCTGCCTGCTACCTGCCTGCTACCTACCTCCTACCTGCCTGCTACCTGCCTGCTACAATGCTTGCCTGCCTGCCTGCCTGCCTGTCTTCCTGCGAGAATGCCTGCCTGCGAGAATGCCTGCCTGCCTGCCTGCCTGCCAGTCTGCGAGAATGCCTGCGTGCCTGCCTGCCTGCCTGCCTGCGACAATGGCTGCCTGCCTGCCTGCCTGCCTGCCTGCGACAATGCCTGCCTGCCTGCCTGGGAGAATGCCTGCCTGCCTGCCTGCCTGCCTGCCTGCGAGAATGCCTGCCTGCCTTACTGCCTGCCTGCCTGCCTGCCTGCCTGCCTGCGACAATGCCTGCCTGCCTGCCTGCCTGCCACAATGCCTGCCTGCCTGCCTGCCTGACTGCCTGCCTGCCTGCCTGCCTGCGACATAGCCTGCCTTCCTGCCTGCCTGCCTGCCTACCTGCCTGCCTGCGACAATGCCTGCCTGCCTGCCAGCCTGCCTGCCTGCCTGCCTGCCTGCCTGCCTGCCTGCCTGCCTGCGACAATGCCAGCCTGCCTGCCTGCCTGCCTGCGACAATGGCTGCCTGCCTGCCTGCCTGCCTGCCTGCGACAATGCCTGCCTGCCTGCCTGGGAGAATGCCTGCCTGCCTGCCTGCCTGCCTGCCTGCCTGCCTGCCTGCCTGCCTGCCTGCCTGCCTGCGAGAATGCCTGCCTGCCTGCCTGCCTGCCTGCCTGCCTGCCTGCCTGCCTGCCTGCCTGCCTGCCTGCCTGCCTGCGAGAATGCCTGCCTGCCTGCCTGCCTGCCTGCCTACCTGCGACAATGCCTGCCTGCCTGCCTGCCTGCCTGCCTGCCTGCCTGCCTGCGACAATGCCTGCCTGCCTGCCTGCCTGCCTGCCTGCCTGCGACAATGCCTGCCTGTTTGCCTGCCTACCTGCCTGCCTACCTGCCTGCCTACCTGCCTGCCTACCTGCCTGCCTGCCTACCTGCCTGCCTGCCTACCTGCCTGCCTGCCTACCTGCCTGCCTGCCTACCTGCCTGCCTGCCTACCTGCCTACCTACCTGCCTGCTACCTGCCTGCTACCTGCCTGCTACCTGCCTGCTACCTGCCTGCTACCTGCCTGCGAGAATGCCTGCCTGCCTGCATTCCTGCTAGAATGCCTGCCTGCCTGCCTGCCTCCCTGCCTGCCTGCCTGCCTGCCTGCCTGTCTTCCTGCGAGAATGCCTGCCTGCGAGAATGCCTGCCTGCCTTCCTGCCTGCCTGCCTGCCTGCGACAATGCCTGCCTGCCTGCCTGCCTGCCTGTCTGCCTGCCTGCCTGCAACAATGCCTGCCTGCCTGCCTGCCTGCCTGCCTGCCTGCGACAATGCCTGCCTGCCTGCCTGCGACAATGCCTGCCTGCCTGCCTGCCTGCCTGCCTGCCTACCTGCCTGCCTGCGACAAAGCCTGCCTTCCTGCCTGCCTACCTGCCTGCCTGCCTACCTGCCTGCCTGCCTACCTGCCTACCTACCTGCCTGCTACCTGCCTGCTACCTGCCTGCTACCTGCCTGCTACCTGCCTGCTACCTGCCTGCTACCTGCCTGCTACCTGCCTGCGAGAATGCCTGCCTGCCTGCATTCCTGCTAGAATGCCTGCCTGCCTGCCTGCCTCCCTGTCTGCCTGCCTGCCTGCCTGCCTGTCTTCCTGCAAGAATGCCTGCCTGCGAGAATGCCTGCCTGCCTTCCTGCCTGCCTGCCTGCCTGCGACAATGCCTGCCTGCCTGCCTGCCTGCCTGTCTGCCTGCCTGCCTGCAACAATGCCTGCCTGCCTGCCTGCCTGCCTGCCTGCCTGCGACAATGCCTGCCTGCCTGCCTGCGACAATGCCTGCCTGCCTGCCTGCCTGCCTGCCTGCCTACCTGCCTGCCTGCGACAAAGCCTGCCTTCCTGCCTGCCTACCTGCCTGCCTGCCTACCTGCCTGCCTGCCTACCTGCCTACCTACCTGCCTGCTACCTGCCTGCTACCTGCCTGCTACCTGCCTGCTACCTGCCTGCTACCTGCCTGCTACCTGCCTGCTACCTGCCTGCGAGAATGCCTGCCTGCCTGCATTCCTGCTAGAATGCCTGCCTGCCTGCCTGCCTCCCTGTCTGCCTGCCTGCCTGCCTGCCTGTCTTCCTGCAAGAATGCCTGCCTGCGAGAATGCCTGCCTGCCTGCCTGCCTGCCAGTCTGCGAGAATGCCTGCGTGCGTGCCTGCCTGCCTGCCTGCCTGCCTGCGACAATGCCTGCCTGCCTGCCTGCCTGTCTGCCTGCCTGCCTGCGACAATGCCTGCCTGCCTGCCTGCCTGCCTGCCTGCGACAATGCCTGCCTGCCTTCTTGCCTGCCTGCCTGCCTGCCTGCCTGCCTGCCTGCCTGCGACAATGCCTGCCTGCCTGCCTGCCTGCGACAATGCCTGCCTGCCTGCCTGCCTGCCTGCCTGCGACAAAGCCTGCCTTCCTGCCAGCCTGCCTGCCTGCCTGCCTCCCTACCTGCCTGCCTGCCTACCTGCCTACCTACCTGCCTACTACCTGCCTGCTACCTGCCTGCTACCTGCCTGCTACCTGCCTGCTACCTGCCTGCTACCTGCATGCGAGAATGCCTGCCTGCCTGCATTCCTGCTAGAAAGCCTACCTGCCTGCCTGCCTCCCTGCCTGCCTGCCTGCCTGCCTGCCTGTCTTCCTGCGAGAATGCCTGCCTGCGAGAATGCCTGCCTGCCTGCCTGCCTGCCAGTCTGCGAGAATGCCTGCGTGCCTGCCTGCCTGCCTGCCTGCCTGCCTGCCTGCCTGCGACAATGCCTGCATGCCTGCCTGCCTGCCTGCGACAATGCCTGCCTGCCTGCCTGCCTGCCTGCCTGCCTGCGACAATGCCTGCCTGCCTGCCTGCCTGCGACAATGCCTGCCTGCATGCCTGCCTGCCTGCCTGCCTGCGACAAAGCCTGCCTTCCTGCCTGCATGCCTGCCTGCCTGCGACAATGCCTGCGACAATGCCTGCCGGCCTGCCTGCGACAATGCCTGCGACAATACCTGCCTGACTGCCTGCGACAATGCCTGCCTACGAGAATGCCTGCCTGCGTGCCTGGGAGATTGCCTGCCTGCGAGAATGCCTGCCTGCCTGCCTACCTGCCTACCTGCCTGCCTACCTGCCTGCGAGAATTCCTGCCTGCCTACCTGCCTGCGAGAATACCTACCTGCCTGCCTTCCTGCGAGAATGCCTGCCTACCTGCGAGAATGCCTGCTGCCTGCCTGCCTGCCTGCCTGCCTGTGAGAATGCTTGCCTGCCTACCTGCCTGCCTACCTGCCTGCCTACCTGCCTGCCTACCTGCCTGCCTGCCTACCTGCCTGCCTGCCTACCTGCCTCCCTCCCTACCTGCCTGCCTCCCCTCCTGCCTACCTACCTGCCTGCTACCTGCCTGCTACCAGCCTGCTACTTGCCTGCTACCTGCCTGCGAGAATGCCTGCCTGCCAGCATTCCTGCTAGAATGCCTGCCTGCCTGCCTGCCTGCCTGCGACAATGCCTGCCTGCCTGCCTGCCTGCGACAATGCCTGCCTGCCTGCCTGCCTGCCTGTCTGCGACAATGCCTGCCTGCCTGCCTGGGAGAATGCCTGCCTGCCTGCCTGCCTGCCTGCCTGCCTGCCTGCCTGACTGCGAGAATGCCTGCCTGCCTGCCTGCCTGCCTGCCTGCCTGCCTGCCTGCCTGCCTGCCTGCGAGAATGCCTGCCTGCCTGGCTGCCTTCCTGCCTGCCTGCCTGCCTGCCTGCCTGCGAGAATGCCTGCCTGCCTGCCTGCCTGCCTGCCTGCGAGAATGCCTGCCTGCCTGCCTGTGACAATGCCTGCCTGCCTACCTGCCTGCCTGCCTGCCTCCCTGCCTGCCTGCGACAATGCCTGCCTGCCTGCCTCCCTGCCTGCCTGCCTGCGACAATGCCTGCCTGCCTGCCTGCCTGCCTGCCTGCCTGCCTGCGACAATGCCTGCCTGCCTGCCTGCCTGCATGGCTGCCTGCGACAATGCCTGCCTGCCTGCCTGCCTGCCTGCCTGCGAGAATGCTTGCCTGCCTACCTGCCTGCCTACTTGCCTGCCTACCTGCCTGCCTACCTGCCTGCCTGCCTACCTGCCTGCCTGCCTACCTGCCTGCCTGCCTACCTGCCTACCTACCTGCCTGCTACCTGCCTGCTACCTGCCTGCTACCTGCCTGCTACCTGCCTGCTACCTACCTCCTACCTGCCTGCCTGCCTGCCTGCCTGTCTTCCTGCGAGAATGCCTGCCTGCGAGAATGCCTGCCTGCCTGCCTGCCTGCCAGTCTGCGAGAATGCCTGCGTGCCTGCCTGCCTGCCTGCCTGCGACAATGGCTGCCTGCCTGCCTGCCTGCCTGCCTGCGACAATGCCTGCCTGCCTGCCTGGGAGAATGCCTGCCTGCCTGCCTGCCTGCCTGCCTGCGAGAATGCCTGCCTGCCTTACTGCCTGCCTGCCTGCCTGCCTGCCTGCCTGCCTGCGACAATGCCTGCCTGCCTGCCTGCCTGCCACAATGCCTGCCTGCCTGCCTGCCTGACTGCCTGCCTGCCTGCCTGCCTGCGACATAGCCTGCCTTCCTGCCTGCCTGCCTGCTTACCTGCCTGCCTGCGACAATGCCTGCCTGCCTGCCAGCCTGCCTGCCTGCCTGCCTGCCTGCCTGCCTGCCTGCCTGCGACAATGCCAGCCTGCCTGCCTGCCTGCCTGCGACAATGGCTGCCTGCCTGCCTGCCTGCCTGCCTGCGACAATGCCTGCCTGCCTGCCTGGGAGAATGCCTGCCTGCCTGCCTGCCTGCCTGCCTGCCTGCCTGCCTGCCTGCCTGCGAGAATGCCTGCCTGCCTGCCTGCCTGCCTGCCTGCCTGCCTGCCTGCCTGCCTGCCTGCGAGAATGCCTGCCTGCCTGCCTGCCTGCCTGCCTACCTGCGACAATGCCTGCCTGCCTGCCTGCCTGCCTGCCTGCCTGCCTGCGACAATGCCTGCCTGCCTGCCTGCCTGCCTGCCTGCCTGCGACAATGCCTGCCTGCTTGCCTGCCTACCTGCCTGCCTACCTGCCTGCCTACCTGCCTGCCTACCTGCCTGCCTGCCTACCTGCCTGCCTGCCTACCTGCCTGCCTGCCTACCTGCCTGCCTGCCTACCTGCCTGCCTGCCTACCTGCCTACCTACCTGCCTGCTACCTGCCTGCTACCTGCCTGCTACCTGCCTGCTACCTGCCTGCGAGAATGCCTGCCTGCCTGCATTCCTGCTAGAATGCCTGCCTGCCTGCCTGCCTCCCTGCCTGCCTGCCTGCCTGCCTGCCTGTCTTCCTGCGAGAATGCCTGCCTGCGAGAATGCCTGCCTGCCTTCCTGCCTGCCTGCCTGCCTGCGACAATGCCTGCCTGCCTGCCTGCCTGCCTGTCTGCCTGCCTGCCTGCAACAATGCCTGCCTGCCTGCCTGCCTGCCTGCCTGCCTGCGACAATGCCTGCCTGCCTGCCTGCGACAATGCCTGCCTGCCTGCCTGCCTGCCTGCCTGCCTACCTGCCTGCCTGCGACAAAGCCTGCCTTCCTGCCTGCCTACCTGCCTGCCTGCCTACCTGCCTGCCTGCCTACCTGCCTACCTACCTGCCTGCTACCTGCCTGCTACCTGCCTGCTACCTGCCTGCTACCTGCCTGCTACCTGCCTGCTACCTGCCTGCTACCTGCCTGCGAGAATGCCTGCCTGCCTGCATTCCTGCTAGAATGCCTGCCTGCCTGAGTGCCTCCCCGCCTGCCTGCCTGCCTGCCTGCGACAATGCCTGCCTGCCTGCCTGCCTGCGACAATGCCTGCCTGCCTGCCTGCCTGCCTGCCTGCGACAATGCCTGCCTGCCTGCCTGCCTGCGACAATGCCTGCCTGCCTGCCTGCCTGCCTGCCTACCTGCCTGCGAGAATGCTTGCCTGCCTACCTGCCTGCCTACCTGCCTGCCTACCTGCCTGCCTACCTGCCTGCCTGCCTACCTGCCTGCCTGCCTACCTGCCTGTCTGCCTACCTGCCTGCCTGCCTACCTGCCTACCTACCTGCCTGCTACCTGCCTGCTACCTGCCTGCTACCTGCATGCTACCTGCCTGCTACCTGCCTGCGACCTGCCTGCGAGAATGCCTGCCTGCCTGCATTCCTGCTAGAATGCCTGCCTGCCTGCCTGCCTCCCTGTCTGCCTGCCTGCCTGCCTGCCTGTCTTCCTGCAAGAATGCCTGCCTGCGAGAATGCCTGCCTGCCTGCCTGCCTGCCAGTCTGCGAGAATGCCTGCGTGCGTGCCTGCCTGCCTGCCTGCCTGCCTGCGACAATGCCTGCCTGCCTGCCTGCCTGTCTGCCTGCCTGCCTGCGACAATGCCTGCCTGCCTGCCTGCCTGCCTGCCTGCCTGCCTGCGACAATGCCTGCCTGCCTTCTTGCCTGCCTGCCTGCCTGCCTGCCTGCCTGCCTGCGACAATGCCTGCCTGCCTGCCTGCCTGCGACAATGCCTGCCTGCCTGCCTGCCTGCCTGCCTGCGACAAAGCCTGCCTTCCTGCCAGCCTGCCTGCCTGCCTGCCTCCCTACCTGCCTGCCTGCCTACCTGCCTACCTACCTGCCTACTACCTGCCTGCTACCTGCCTGCTACCTGCCTGCTACCTGCCTGCTACCTGCCTGCTACCTGCATGCGAGAATGCCTGCCTGCCTGCATTCCTGCTAGAAAGCCTACCTGCCTGCCTGCCTCCCTGCCTGCCTGCCTGCCTGCCTGCCTGTCTTCCTGCGAGAATGCCTGCCTGCGAGAATGCCTGCCTGCCTGCCTGCCTGCCAGTCTGCGAGAATGCCTGCGTGCCTGCCTGCCTGCCTGCCTGCCTGCGACAATGCCTGCATGCCTGCCTGCCTGCCTGCGACAATGCCTGCCTGCCTGCCTGCCTGCCTGCCTGCCTGCGACAATGCCTGCCTGCCTGCCTGCCTGCGACAATGCCTGCCTGCATGCCTGCCTGCCTGCCTGCCTGCGACAAAGCCTGCCTTCCTGCCTGCATGCCTGCCTGCCTGCGACAATGCCTGCGACAATGCCTGCCGGCCTGCCTGCGACAATGCCTGCGACAATACCTGCCTGACTGCCTGCGACAATGCCTGCCTACGAGAATGCCTGCCTGCGTGCCTGGGAGATTGCCTGCCTGCGAGAATGCCTGCCTGCCTGCCTACCTGCCTACCTGCCTGCCTACCTGCCTGCGAGAATTCCTGCCTACCTACCTGCCTGCGAGAATACCTACCAGCCTGCCTTCCTGCGAGAATGCCTGCCTACCTGCGAGAATGCCTGCTGCCTGCCTGCCTGCCTGCCTGCCTGCCTGTGAGAATGCTTGCCTGCCTACCTGCCTGCCTACCTGCCTGCCTACCTGCCTGCCTACCTGCCTGCCTGCCTACCTGCCTGCCTGCCTACCTGCCTCCCTCCCTACCTGCCTGCCTCCCCTCCTGCCTACCTACCTGCCTGCTACCTGCCTGCTACCAGCCTGCTACTTGCCTGCTACCTGCCTGCGAGAATGCCTGCCTGCCTGCATTCCTGCTAGAATGCCTGCCTGCCTGCCTGCCTGCCTGCGACAATGCCTGCCTGCCTGCCTGCCTGCGACAATGCCTGCCTGCCTGCCTGCCTGCTTGCCTGCGACAATGCCTGCCTGCCTGCCTGGGAGAATGCCTGCCTGCCTGCCTGCCTGCCTGCCTGCCTGCCTGCCTGACTGCGAGAATGCCTGCCTGCCTGCCTGCCTGCCTGCCTGCCTGCCTGCCTGCGAGAATGCCTGCCTGCCTGGCTGCCTTCCTGCCTGCCTGCATGCCTGCCTGCCTGCGAGAATGCCTGCCTGCCTGCCTGCCTGCGAGAATGCCTGCCTGCCTGCCTGTGACAATGCCTGCCTGCCTACCTGCCTGCCTGCCTGCCTGCCTGCCTGCCTGCGACAATGCCTGCCTGCCTGCCTCCCTGCCTGCCTGCCTGCGACAATGCCTGCCTGCCTGCCTGCCTGCCTGCCTGCCTGCGACAATGCCTGCCTGCCTGCCTGCCTGCATGGCTGCCTGCGACAATGCCTGCCTGGCTGCCTGCCTGCCTGCGAGAATGCTTGCCTGCCTACCTGCCTGCCTACTTGCCTGCCTACCTGCCTGCCTACCTGCCTGCCTGCCTACCTGCCTGCCTGCCTACCTGCCTGCCTGCCTACCTGCCTACCTACCTGCCTGCTACCTGCCTGCTACCTGCCTGCTAACTGCCTGCTACCTGCCTGCTACCTACCTCCTACCTGACTGCTACCTGCCTGCTACAATGCTTGCCTGCCTGCCTGCCTGCAAGTCTTCCTGCGAGAATGCCTGCCTGCGAGAATGCCTGCCTGCCTGCCTGCCTGCCAGTCTGCGAGAATGCCTGCGTGCCTGCCTGCCTGCCTGCCTGCGACAATGCCTGCCTGCCTGCCTGCCTGCCTGCCTGCCTGCCACAATGCCTGCCTGCCTGCCGGCCTGCCTGCCTGCCTGCGACAATGCCTGCCTGCCTGCCTGCGACAATGCCTGCCTGCCTGCCTGCGACAAAGCCTGCCTTCCTGCCTGCCTGCCTACCTGCCTGCCTGCCTACCTGCCTGCCTGCCTACCTGCCTACCTACCTGCCTGCTACCTGCCTGCTACCTGCCTGCGAGAATGCCTACCTGCCTGCATTCCTGCTAGAATGCCTGCCTGCCTGCGTGCCTGCCTGCCTGCCTGTCTTCCTCGAGAATGCCTGCCTGCGAGAATGCCTGCCTGCCTGCCTGCCTGCCAGTCTGCGAGAATGCCTGCGTGCCTGCCTGCCTGCCTGCCTGCCTGCCTGCGACAATGCCTGCCTGCCTGCCTGCCTGCCTGCCTGCCTGCCTGCCTGCGACAATGCCTGCCTGCCTGCCTGCCTGCGACAATGCATGCCTGCCTGCCTGCCTGCCTGCCTGCGAGAATGTCTGCCTGCCTGCCTGCCTGCCTGCCTGCCTGCCTGCGACAATGCCTGCCTGCCTGCCAGCCTGACTGCCTGCCTGCCTGCCTGCCTGCGACAATGCCTGCCTGCCTGCCTGCCTGCCTGCGACAATGCCTGCCTGCCTGCCTGCCTGCCTGCGACAATGCCTGCCTGCCTGCCTACGAGAATGCCTGCCTGCCTGCCTGCCTGCCTGCGAGAATGCCCTGCCTGCCTGCCTGCCTGCCTGCCTGCCTGCCTGCCTGTCTGCGAGAATGCCTGCCTGCCTGCCTGCCTGCCTGCCTGCCTGCCTGCTTGCCTGCCTGCGAGAATGCCTGCCTGCCTGCCTGCCTGCCTGCCTGCGAGAATGCCTGCCTGCCTGCCTGCCTGCCTGTCTGCCTGCGAGAATGCCTGCCTACCTGCCTGCCTGCCTGCGTGCCTGCCTGCCTGCGTGCCTGCCTGCGAGAATGCCTGCCTGCCTGCCTGCCTGCCTGCCTGCCGGCGACAATGCCTGCCTGCCTGCCTGCCTGGCTGCCTGCCTGCGACAATGCCTGCCTGCCTGCTGCCTGACTGCCTGCGACAATGCCTGCCTGCCTGCCTGCCTGCGTGCCTGCCTGCCTGCGACAATGCCTGCGACAATGCCTGCCTGCCTGCCTGCGACAATGCCTGCGACAATGCCTGCCTGCCTGCCTGCGACAATGCCTGCGACAATGCCTGCCTGCCTGCCTGCGACAATGCCTGCCTACGAGAATGCCTGCCTGCGTGCCTGGGAGATTGCCTGCCTGCGAGAATGCCTGCCTGCTTGCCTGCCTGCCTACCTGCCTGCCTACCTGCCTACCTGCCTGCGAGAATTCCTGCCTGCCTACCTGCCTGTGAGAATACCTACCTGCCTGCCTTCCTGCGAGAATGCCTGCCTACCTGCGGGAATGCCTGCTGCCTGCCTGCCGGCCTGCCTGCCTGCGAGAATGCTTGCCTGCCTACCTGCCTGCCTACCTGCCTTCCTGCCTTCCTGCCTACCTGCCTGCCTGCTAACCTGCCTGCCTGCCTACCTGCCTGCCTGCCTACCTGCCTACCTACCTGTCTGCTACCTGCCTGCTACCTGCCTGCTACATGCCTGCTACCTGCCTGCTACCTGCCTGCTACCTGCCGGCTACCTGCCTGCTACCTGCCTACGAGAATGCCTGCCTGCCTGCATTCCTGCTAGAATGCCTGCCTGCCTCCCTGCCTGCCTGCCTGCCTGCCTGCCTGCCTGTCTTCCTGCGAGAATGCCTGCCTGCGACAATGCCTGCCTGCCTGCCTGCCTGCGACAATGCCTGCCTGCCTGCCTGCCTGCCTACCTGCGACAATGCCTGCCTGCCTGCCTGCCTGCGACAATGCCTGCCTGCCTGCCTGCCTGCCTGCCTGCCTGCCTGCCTGCCTGCGAGAATGCCTGCCTGCCTTACTGCTTGCCTGCCTGCCTGCCTGCCTGCCTGCCTGCCTGCGAGAATGCCTGCCTGCCTGCCTGCCTGCCTGCCTGCGAGAATGCCTGCCTGCCTGCCTGCCTGCCTGCCTACCTGCGACAATGCCTGCCTGCCTGCCTGCCTGCCTGCCTGCCTGCGACAATGCCTGGCTGCCTGCCTGCCTGCCTGACTGCCTGCCTGCCTGCGACAATGCCTGCCTGCCTGCCTGCATGCCTGCCTGCCTGCGAGAATGCTTGCCTGCCTACCTGCCTGCCTACCTGCCTGCCTACCTGCCTGCCTACCTGCCTGCCTGCCTACCTGCCTGCCTGCCTACCTGCCTGCCTGCCTACCTGCCTGCCTGCCTACCTGCCTACCTACCTACCTGCTACCTGCCTGCTACCTGCCTGCTACCTGCCTGCTACCTGCCTGCTACCTGCCTGCTACCTGCCTGTGAGAATGCCTGCCTGCCTGCATTCCTGCTAGAATGCCTGTCTGCCTGCCTGCCTCCCTGCCTGCCTGCCTGCCTGCCTGGCTGCCTGTCTTCCTGCGAGAATGCCTGCCTGCGAGAATGCCTGCCTGCCTGCCTGCCTGCCAGTCTGCGAGAATGCCTGCGTGCCTGCCTGCCTGCCTGCCTGCCTGCCTGCCTGCGACAATGCCTGCCTGCCTGCCTGCCTGCCTGTCTGCCTGCCTGCCTGCGACAATGCCTGCCTGCCTGCCTGCCTGCCTGCCTGCGACAATGCCTGCCTGCCTGCCTGCCTGCCTACCTGCCTGCCTGCGACAAAGCCTGCCTTCCTGCCTGCCTGCCTACCTGCCTGCCTGCCTACCTGCCTACCTACCTGCCTGCTACCTGCCTGCTACCTGCCTGCTACCTGCCTGCTACCTGCCTGCTACCTGCCTGCGAGAATGCCTGCCTGCCTGCATTCCTGCTAGAATGCCTGCCTGCCTGCCTGCCTCCCTGCCTGCCTGCCTGCCTGCCTGTCTTCCTGCGAGAATGCCTGCTTGCGAGAATGCCTGCCTGCCTGCCTGCCTGCCAGTCTGCGAGAATGCCTGCGTGCCTGCGTGCCTGCCTGCCTGCCTGCCTGCGACAATGCCTGCCTGCCTGCCTGCCTGCCTGCCTGCCTGCGACAATGCCTGCCTGCCTGCCTGCCTGCCTGCCTGCGACAATGCCTGCCTGCCTGCCTGCCTGCCTGCGACAATGCCTGCCCGCCTGCCTGCCTGCCTGCCTGCCTGCGAGAATGCTTGCCTGCCTACCTGCCTGCCTACCTGCCTGCCTACCTGCCTGCCTACCTGCCTGCCTGCCTACCTGCCTGCCTGCCTACCTGCCTGCCTGCCTACCTGCCTGCCTGCCTACCTGCCTACCTACCTGCCTGCTACCTGCCTGCTACCTGCCTGCTACCTGCCTGCTACCTGCCTGCTACCTGCATGCTACCTGACTGCTACCTGCCTGCTACCTGCCTGCGAGAATGCCTGCCTGCCTGCATTCCTTCTAGAATGCCTGCCTGCCTGCCTGCCTCCCTGCCTGCCTGCCTGCCTGCCTGCCTGTCTTCCTGCGAGAATGCCTGCCTGCGAGAATGCCTGCCTGCCTGCCTGCCTGCCAGTCTGCGAGAATGCCTGCGTGCGTGCCTGCCTGCCTGCCTGCCTGCCTGCGACAATGCCTGCCTGCCTGCCTGCCTGTCTGCCTGCCTGCCTGCCTGCCTGCCTGCCTGCCTGCGACAATGCCTGCCTGCCTGCCTGCCGGCGACAATGCCTGCCTGCCTGCCTGCCTGCCTGCCTGCCTGCCTGCCTGCCTGCCTGCGACAAAGCCTGCCTTCCTGCCTGCCTGCCTACCTGCCTGCCTGCCTACCTGCCTGCCTGCCTACCTGCCTACCTACCTGCCTGCTACCTGCCTGCTACCTGCCTGCTACCTGCCTGCTACCTGCCTGCTACCTGCCTGCGAGAATGCCTACCTGCCTGCATTCCTGCTAGAATGCCTGCCTGCCTGCGTGCCTGCCTGCCTGCCTGTCTTCCTCGAGAATGCCTGCCTGCGAGAATGCCTGCCTGCCTGCCTGCCTGCCAGTCTGCGAGAATGCCTGCGTGCCTGCCTGCCTGCCTGCCTGCCTGCCTGCGACAATGCCTGCCTGCCTGCCTGCCTGCCTGCCTGCCTGCCTGCGACAATGCCTGCCTGCCTGCCTGCCTGCGACAATGCATGCCTGCCTGCCTGCCTGCCTGCCTGCGAGAATGTCTGCCTGCCTGCCTGCCTGCCTGCCTGCCTGCCTGCCTGCGACAATGCCTGCCTGCCTGCCAGCCTGCCTGCCTGCCTGCCTGCCTGCCTGCCTGCCTGCGACAATGCCTGCCTGCCTGCCTGCCTGCCTGCGACAATGCCTGCCTGCCTGCCTGCCTGCCTGCGACAATGCCTGCCTGCCTGCCTACGAGAATGCCTGCCTGCCTGCCTGCCTGCCTGCGAGAATGCCTGCCTGCCTGCCTGCCTGCCTGCCTGTCTGCGAGAATGCCTGCCTGCCTGCTTGCCTGCCTGCGAGTATGCCTGCCTGCCTGCCTGCCTGCCTGCCTGCGAGTATGCCTGCCTGCCTGCCTGCCTGTCTTCCTGCGAGAATGCCTGCCTGCGAGAATGCCTGCCTGCCTGCCTGCCTGCCAGTCTGCGAGAATGCCTGCGTGCCTGCCTGCCTGCCTGCCTGCCTGCCTGCCTGCGACAATGCCTGCCTGCCTGCCTGCCTGCCTGTCTGCCTGCCTGCCTGCGACAATGCCTGCCTGCCTGCCTGCCTGCCTGCCTGCGACAATGCCTGCCTGCCTGCCTGCCTGCCTACCTGCCTGCCTGCGACAAAGCCTGCCTTCCTGCCTGCCTGCCTACCTGCCTGCCTGCCTACCTGCCTACCTACCTGCCTGCTACCTGCCTGCTACCTGCCTGCTACCTGCCTGCTACCTGCCTGCTACCTGCCTGCGAGAATGCCTGCCTGCCTGCATTCCTGCTAGAATGCCTGCCTGCCTGCCTGCCTCCCTGCTTGCCTGCCTGCCTGCCTGTCTTCCTGCGAGAATGCCTGCTTGCGAGAATGCCTGCCTGCCTGCCTGCCAGTCTGCGAGAATGCCTGCGTGCCTGCGTGCCTGCCTGCCTGCCTGCCTGCGACAATGCCTGCCTGCCTGCCTGCCTGCCTGCCTGCCTGCGACAATGCCTGCCTGCCTGCCTGCCTGCCTGCCTGCGACAATGCCTGCCTGCCTGCCTGCCTGCCTGCGACAATGCCTGCCTGCCTGCCTGCCTGCCTGCCTGCCTGCCTGCGAGAATGCTTGCCTGCCTACCTGCATGCCTACCTGCCTGCCTACCTGCCTGCCTACCTGCCTGCCTGCCTACCTGCCTGCCTGCCTACCTGCCTGCCTGCCTACCTGCCTGCCTGCCTACCTGCCTACCTACCTGCCTGCTACCTGCCTGCTACCTGCCTGCTACCTGCCTGCTACCTGCATGCTACCTGACTGCTACCTGCCTGCTACCTGCCTGCGAGAATGCCTGCCTGCCTGCATTCCTGCTAGAATGCCTGCCTGCCTGCCTGCCTCCCTGCCTGCCTGCCTGCCTGCCTGCCTGTCTTCCTGCGAGAATGCCTGCCTGCGAGAATGCCTGCCTGCCTGCCTGCCTGCCAGTCTGCGAGAATGCCTGCGTGCGTGCCTGCCTGCCTGCCTGCCTGCCTGCGACAATGCCTGCCTGCCTTCCTGCCTGCCTGCCTGCCTGCGAGAATGCTTGCCTGCCTACCTGCATGCCTACCTGCCTGCCTACCTGCCTGCCTACCTGCCTGCCTGCCTACCTGCCTGCCTGCCTACCTGCCTGCCTGCCTACCTGCCTGCCTGCCTACCTGCCTACCTACCTGCCTGCTACCTGCCTGCTACCTGCCTGCTACCTGCCTGCTACCTGCATGCTACCTGACTGCTACCTGCCTGCTACCTGCCTGCGAGAATGCCTGCCTGCCTGCATTCCTGCTAGAATGCCTGCCTGCCTGCCTGCCTCCCTGCCTGCCTGCCTGCCTGCCTGCCTGTCTTCCTGCGAGAATGCCTGCCTGCGAGAATGCCTGCCTGCCTGCCTGCCTGCCAGTCTGCGAGAATGCCTCCGTGCGTGCCTGCCTGCCTGCCTGCCTGCCTGCGACAATGCCTGCCTGCCTGCCTGCCTGTCTGCCTGCCTGCCTGCCTGCCTGCCTGCCTGCCTGCGACAATGCCTGCCTGCCTGCCTGCCGGCGACAATGCCTGCCTGCCTGCCTGCCTGCCTGCCTGCCTGCCTGCCTGCGACAAAGCCTGCCTTCCTGCCTGCCTGCCTACCTGCCTGCCTGCCTACCTGCCTGCCTGCCTACCTGCCTACCTACCTGCCTGCTACCTGCCTGCTACCTGCCTGCTACCTGCCTGCTACCTGCCTGCTACCTGCCTGCTACCTGCCTGCTACCTGCCTGCTACCTGCCTGTGAGAATGCCTGCCTGCCTGCATTCCTGCTAGAATGCCTGCCTGCCTGCCTGCCTCCCTGGTTGCCTGCCTGCCTGCCTGCCTGCCTGCCTGCCTGCCTGCCTGCCTGCCTGCGAGAATGCCTGCCTGCCTTACTGCTTGCCTGCCTGCCTGCCTGCCTGCCTGCCTGCCTGCGAGAATGCCTGCCTGCCTGCCTGCCTGCCTGCCTGCGAGAATGCCTGCCTGCCTGCCTGCCTGCCTGCCTACCTGCGACAATGCCTGCCTGCCTGCCTGCCTGCCTGCCTGCCTGCGACAATGCCTGGCTGCCTGCCTGCCTGCCTGACTGCCTGCCTGCCTGCGACAATGCCTGCCTGCCTGCCTGCATGCCTGCCTGCCTGCGAGAATGCTTGCCTGCCTACCTGCCTGCCTACCTGCCTGCCTACCTGCCTGCCTACCTGCCTGCCTGCCTACCTGCCTGCCTGCCTACCTGCCTGCCTGCCTACCTGCCTGCCTGCCTACCTGCCTACCTACCTACCTGCTACCTGCCTGCTACCTGCCTGCTACCTGCCTGCTACCTGCCTGCTACCTGCCTGCTACCTGCCTGTGAGAATGCCTGCCTGCCTGCATTCCTGCTAGAATGCCTGTCTGCCTGCCTGCCTCCCTGCCTGCCTGCCTGCCTGCCTGGCTGCCTGTCTTCCTGCGAGAATGCCTGCCTGCGAGAATGCCTGCCTGCCTGCCTGCCTGCCAGTCTGCGAGAATGCCTGCGTGCCTGCCTGCCTGCCTGCCTGCCTGCCTGCCTGCGACAATGCCTGCCTGCCTGCCTGCCTGCCTGTCTGCCTGCCTGCCTGCGACAATGCCTGCCTGCCTGCCTGCCTGCCTGCCTGCGACAATGCCTGCCTGCCTGCCTGCCTGCCTACCTGCCTGCCTGCGACAAAGCCTGCCTTCCTGCCTGCCTGCCTACCTGCCTGCCTGCCTACCTGCCTACCTACCTGCCTGCTACCTGCCTGCTACCTGCCTGCTACCTGCCTGCTACCTGCCTGCTACCTGCCTGCGAGAATGCCTGCCTGCCTGCATTCCTGCTAGAATGCCTGCCTGCCTGCCTGCCTCCCTGCCTGCCTGCCTGCCTGCCTGTCTTCCTGCGAGAATGCCTGCTTGCGAGAATGCCTGCCTGCCTGCCTGCCTGCCAGTCTGCGAGAATGCCTGCGTGCCTGCGTGCCTGCCTGCCTGCCTGCCTGCGACAATGCCTGCCTGCCTGCCTGCCTGCCTGCCTGCCTGCGACAATGCCTGCCTGCCTGCCTGCCTGCCTGCCTGCGACAATGCCTGCCTGCCTGCCTGCCTGCCTGCGACAATGCCTGCCCGCCTGCCTGCCTGCCTGCCTGCCTGCGAGAATGCTTGCCTGCCTACCTGCCTGCCTACCTGCCTGCCTACCTGCCTGCCTACCTGCCTGCCTGCCTACCTGCCTGCCTGCCTACCTGCCTGCCTGCCTACCTGCCTGCCTGCCTACCTGCCTACCTACCTGCCTGCTACCTGCCTGCTACCTGCCTGCTACCTGCCTGCTACCTGCCTGCTACCTGCATGCTACCTGACTGCTACCTGCCTGCTACCTGCCTGCGAGAATGCCTGCCTGCCTGCATTCCTTCTAGAATGCCTGCCTGCCTGCCTGCCTCCCTGCCTGCCTGCCTGCCTGCCTGCCTGTCTTCCTGCGAGAATGCCTGCCTGCGAGAATGCCTGCCTGCCTGCCTGCCTGCCAGTCTGCGAGAATGCCTGCGTGCGTGCCTGCCTGCCTGCCTGCCTGCCTGCGACAATGCCTGCCTGCCTGCCTGCCTGTCTGCCTGCCTGCCTGCCTGCCTGCCTGCCTGCCTGCGACAATGCCTGCCTGCCTGCCTGCCGGCGACAATGCCTGCCTGCCTGCCTGCCTGCCTGCCTGCCTGCCTGCCTGCCTGCCTGCGACAAAGCCTGCCTTCCTGCCTGCCTGCCTACCTGCCTGCCTGCCTACCTGCCTGCCTGCCTACCTGCCTACCTACCTGCCTGCTACCTGCCTGCTACCTGCCTGCTACCTGCCTGCTACCTGCCTGCTACCTGCCTGCGAGAATGCCTACCTGCCTGCATTCCTGCTAGAATGCCTGCCTGCCTGCGTGCCTGCCTGCCTGCCTGTCTTCCTCGAGAATGCCTGCCTGCGAGAATGCCTGCCTGCCTGCCTGCCTGCCAGTCTGCGAGAATGCCTGCGTGCCTGCCTGCCTGCCTGCCTGCCTGCCTGCGACAATGCCTGCCTGCCTGCCTGCCTGCCTGCCTGCCTGCCTGCGACAATGCCTGCCTGCCTGCCTGCCTGCGACAATGCATGCCTGCCTGCCTGCCTGCCTGCCTGCGAGAATGTCTGCCTGCCTGCCTGCCTGCCTGCCTGCCTGCCTGCCTGCGACAATGCCTGCCTGCCTGCCAGCCTGCCTGCCTGCCTGCCTGCCTGCCTGCCTGCCTGCGACAATGCCTGCCTGCCTGCCTGCCTGCCTGCGACAATGCCTGCCTGCCTGCCTGCCTGCCTGCGACAATGCCTGCCTGCCTGCCTACGAGAATGCCTGCCTGCCTGCCTGCCTGCCTGCGAGAATGCCTGCCTGCCTGCCTGCCTGCCTGCCTGTCTGCGAGAATGCCTGCCTGCCTGCTTGCCTGCCTGCGAGTATGCCTGCCTGCCTGCCTGCCTGCCTGCCTGCGAGTATGCCTGCCTGCCTGCCTGCCTGTCTTCCTGCGAGAATGCCTGCCTGCGAGAATGCCTGCCTGCCTGCCTGCCTGCCAGTCTGCGAGAATGCCTGCGTGCCTGCCTGCCTGCCTGCCTGCCTGCCTGCCTGCGACAATGCCTGCCTGCCTGCCTGCCTGCCTGTCTGCCTGCCTGCCTGCGACAATGCCTGCCTGCCTGCCTGCCTGCCTGCCTGCGACAATGCCTGCCTGCCTGCCTGCCTGCCTACCTGCCTGCCTGCGACAAAGCCTGCCTTCCTGCCTGCCTGCCTACCTGCCTGCCTGCCTACCTGCCTACCTACCTGCCTGCTACCTGCCTGCTACCTGCCTGCTACCTGCCTGCTACCTGCCTGCTACCTGCCTGCGAGAATGCCTGCCTGCCTGCATTCCTGCTAGAATGCCTGCCTGCCTGCCTGCCTCCCTGCTTGCCTGCCTGCCTGCCTGTCTTCCTGCGAGAATGCCTGCTTGCGAGAATGCCTGCCTGCCTGCCTGCCAGTCTGCGAGAATGCCTGCGTGCCTGCGTGCCTGCCTGCCTGCCTGCCTGCGACAATGCCTGCCTGCCTGCCTGCCTGCCTGCCTGCCTGCGACAATGCCTGCCTGCCTGCCTGCCTGCCTGCCTGCGACAATGCCTGCCTGCCTGCCTGCCTGCCTGCGACAATGCCTGCCTGCCTGCCTGCCTGCCTGCCTGCCTGCCTGCGAGAATGCTTGCCTGCCTACCTGCATGCCTACCTGCCTGCCTACCTGCCTGCCTACCTGCCTGCCTGCCTACCTGCCTGCCTGCCTACCTGCCTGCCTGCCTACCTGCCTGCCTGCCTACCTGCCTACCTACCTGCCTGCTACCTGCCTGCTACCTGCCTGCTACCTGCCTGCTACCTGCATGCTACCTGACTGCTACCTGCCTGCTACCTGCCTGCGAGAATGCCTGCCTGCCTGCATTCCTGCTAGAATGCCTGCCTGCCTGCCTGCCTCCCTGCCTGCCTGCCTGCCTGCCTGCCTGTCTTCCTGCGAGAATGCCTGCCTGCGAGAATGCCTGCCTGCCTGCCTGCCTGCCAGTCTGCGAGAATGCCTGCGTGCGTGCCTGCCTGCCTGCCTGCCTGCCTGCGACAATGCCTGCCTGCCTTCCTGCCTGCCTGCCTGCCTGCGAGAATGCTTGCCTGCCTACCTGCATGCCTACCTGCCTGCCTACCTGCCTGCCTACCTGCCTGCCTGCCTACCTGCCTGCCTGCCTACCTGCCTGCCTGCCTACCTGCCTGCCTGCCTACCTGCCTACCTACCTGCCTGCTACCTGCCTGCTACCTGCCTGCTACCTGCCTGCTACCTGCATGCTACCTGACTGCTACCTGCCTGCTACCTGCCTGCGAGAATGCCTGCCTGCCTGCATTCCTGCTAGAATGCCTGCCTGCCTGCCTGCCTCCCTGCCTGCCTGCCTGCCTGCCTGCCTGTCTTCCTGCGAGAATGCCTGCCTGCGAGAATGCCTGCCTGCCTGCCTGCCTGCCAGTCTGCGAGAATGCCTCCGTGCGTGCCTGCCTGCCTGCCTGCCTGCCTGCGACAATGCCTGCCTGCCTGCCTGCCTGTCTGCCTGCCTGCCTGCCTGCCTGCCTGCCTGCCTGCGACAATGCCTGCCTGCCTGCCTGCCGGCGACAATGCCTGCCTGCCTGCCTGCCTGCCTGCCTGCCTGCCTGCCTGCGACAAAGCCTGCCTTCCTGCCTGCCTGCCTACCTGCCTGCCTGCCTACCTGCCTGCCTGCCTACCTGCCTACCTACCTGCCTGCTACCTGCCTGCTACCTGCCTGCTACCTGCCTGCTACCTGCCTGCTACCTGCCTGCTACCTGCCTGCTACCTGCCTGCTACCTGCCTGTGAGAATGCCTGCCTGCCTGCATTCCTGCTAGAATGCCTGCCTGCCTGCCTGCCTCCCTGGTTGCCTGCCTGCCTGCCTGCCTGCATTCCTGCTAGAATGCCTGCCTGTCTGCCTGCCTCCCTGCCTGGCTGCCTGTCTTCCTGCGAGAATGCCTGCCTGCGAGAATGCCTGCCTGCCTGCCTGCCTGCCAGTCTGCGAGAATGCCTGCGTGCCTGCCTGCCTGCCTGCCTGCCTGCCTGCCTGCGACAATGCCTGCCTGCCTGCCTGCCTGCCTGTCTGCCTGCCTGCCTGCGACAATGCCTGCCTGCCTGCCTGCCTGCCTGCCTGCGACAATGCCTGCCTGCCTGCCTGCCTGCCTACCTGCCTGCCTGCGACAAAGCCTGCCTTCCTGCCTGCCTGCCTACCTGCCTGCCTGCCTACCTGCCTACCTACCTGCCTGCTACCTGCCTGCTACCTGCCTGCTACCTGCCTGCTACCTGCCTGCTACCTGCCTGCGAGAATGCCTGCCTGCCTGCATTCCTGCTAGAATGCCTGCCTGCCTGCCTGCCTCCCTGCCTGCCTGCCTGCCTGCCTGTCTTCCTGCGAGAATGCCTGCTTGCGAGAATGCCTGCCTGCCTGCCTGCCTGCCAGTCTGCGAGAATGCCTGCGTGCCTGCGTGCCTGCCTGCCTGCCTGCCTGCGACAATGCCTGCCTGCCTGCCTGCCTGCCTGCCTGCCTGCGACAATGCCTGCCTGCCTGCCTGCCTGCCTGCCTGCGACAATGCCTGCCTGCCTGCCTGCCTGCCTGCGACAATGCCTGCCCGCCTGCCTGCCTGCCTGCCTGCCTGCGAGAATGCTTGCCTGCCTACCTGCCTGCCTACCTGCCTGCCTACCTGCCTGCCTACCTGCCTGCCTGCCTACCTGCCTGCCTGCCTACCTGCCTGCCTGCCTACCTGCCTGCCTGCCTACCTGCCTACCTACCTGCCTGCTACCTGCCTGCTACCTGCCTGCTACCTGCCTGCTACCTGCCTGCTACCTGCATGCTACCTGACTGCTACCTGCCTGCTACCTGCCTGCGAGAATGCCTGCCTGCCTGCATTCCTTCTAGAATGCCTGCCTGCCTGCCTGCCTCCCTGCCTGCCTGCCTGCCTGCCTGCCTGTCTTCCTGCGAGAATGCCTGCCTGCGAGAATGCCTGCCTGCCTGCCTGCCTGCCAGTCTGCGAGAATGCCTGCGTGCGTGCCTGCCTGCCTGCCTGCCTGCCTGCGACAATGCCTGCCTGCCTGCCTGCCTGTCTGCCTGCCTGCCTGCCTGCCTGCCTGCCTGCCTGCGACAATGCCTGCCTGCCTGCCTGCCGGCGACAATGCCTGCCTGCCTGCCTGCCTGCCTGCCTGCCTGCCTGCCTGCCTGCGACAAAGCCTGCCTTCCTGCCTGCCTGCCTACCTGCCTGCCTGCCTACCTGCCTGCCTGCCTACCTGCCTACCTACCTGCCTGCTACCTGCCTGCTACCTGCCTGCTACCTGCCTGCTACCTGCCTGCTACCTGCCTGCGAGAATGCCTACCTGCCTGCATTCCTGCTAGAATGCCTGCCTGCCTGCGTGCCTGCCTGCCTGCCTGTCTTCCTCGAGAATGCCTGCCTGCGAGAATGCCTGCCTGCCTGCCTGCCTGCCAGTCTGCGAGAATGCCTGCGTGCCTGCCTGCCTGCCTGCCTGCCTGCCTGCGACAATGCCTGCCTGCCTGCCTGCCTGCCTGCCTGCCTGCCTGCGACAATGCCTGCCTGCCTGCCTGCCTGCGACAATGCATGCCTGCCTGCCTGCCTGCCTGCCTGCGAGAATGTCTGCCTGCCTGCCTGCCTGCCTGCCTGCCTGCCTGCCTGCGACAATGCCTGCCTGCCTGCCAGCCTGCCTGCCTGCCTGCCTGCCTGCCTGCCTGCCTGCGACAATGCCTGCCTGCCTGCCTGCCTGCCTGCGACAATGCCTGCCTGCCTGCCTGCCTGCCTGCGACAATGCCTGCCTGCCTGCCTACGAGAATGCCTGCCTGCCTGCCTGCCTGCCTGCGAGAATGCCTGCCTGCCTGCCTGCCTGCCTGCCTGTCTGCGAGAATGCCTGCCTGCCTGCTTGCCTGCCTGCGAGTATGCCTGCCTGCCTGCCTGCCTGCCTGCCTGCGAGTATGCCTGCCTGCCTGCCTGCCTGTCTTCCTGCGAGAATGCCTGCCTGCGAGAATGCCTGCCTGCCTGCCTGCCTGCCAGTCTGCGAGAATGCCTGCGTGCCTGCCTGCCTGCCTGCCTGCCTGCCTGCCTGCGACAATGCCTGCCTGCCTGCCTGCCTGCCTGTCTGCCTGCCTGCCTGCGACAATGCCTGCCTGCCTGCCTGCCTGCCTGCCTGCGACAATGCCTGCCTGCCTGCCTGCCTGCCTACCTGCCTGCCTGCGACAAAGCCTGCCTTCCTGCCTGCCTGCCTACCTGCCTGCCTGCCTACCTGCCTACCTACCTGCCTGCTACCTGCCTGCTACCTGCCTGCTACCTGCCTGCTACCTGCCTGCTACCTGCCTGCGAGAATGCCTGCCTGCCTGCATTCCTGCTAGAATGCCTGCCTGCCTGCCTGCCTCCCTGCTTGCCTGCCTGCCTGCCTGTCTTCCTGCGAGAATGCCTGCTTGCGAGAATGCCTGCCTGCCTGCCTGCCAGTCTGCGAGAATGCCTGCGTGCCTGCGTGCCTGCCTGCCTGCCTGCCTGCGACAATGCCTGCCTGCCTGCCTGCCTGCCTGCCTGCCTGCGACAATGCCTGCCTGCCTGCCTGCCTGCCTGCCTGCGACAATGCCTGCCTGCCTGCCTGCCTGCCTGCGACAATGCCTGCCTGCCTGCCTGCCTGCCTGCCTGCCTGCCTGCGAGAATGCTTGCCTGCCTACCTGCATGCCTACCTGCCTGCCTACCTGCCTGCCTACCTGCCTGCCTGCCTACCTGCCTGCCTGCCTACCTGCCTGCCTGCCTACCTGCCTGCCTGCCTACCTGCCTACCTACCTGCCTGCTACCTGCCTGCTACCTGCCTGCTACCTGCCTGCTACCTGCATGCTACCTGACTGCTACCTGCCTGCTACCTGCCTGCGAGAATGCCTGCCTGCCTGCATTCCTGCTAGAATGCCTGCCTGCCTGCCTGCCTCCCTGCCTGCCTGCCTGCCTGCCTGCCTGTCTTCCTGCGAGAATGCCTGCCTGCGAGAATGCCTGCCTGCCTGCCTGCCTGCCAGTCTGCGAGAATGCCTGCGTGCGTGCCTGCCTGCCTGCCTGCCTGCCTGCGACAATGCCTGCCTGCCTTCCTGCCTGCCTGCCTGCCTGCGAGAATGCTTGCCTGCCTACCTGCATGCCTACCTGCCTGCCTACCTGCCTGCCTACCTGCCTGCCTGCCTACCTGCCTGCCTGCCTACCTGCCTGCCTGCCTACCTGCCTGCCTGCCTACCTGCCTACCTACCTGCCTGCTACCTGCCTGCTACCTGCCTGCTACCTGCCTGCTACCTGCATGCTACCTGACTGCTACCTGCCTGCTACCTGCCTGCGAGAATGCCTGCCTGCCTGCATTCCTGCTAGAATGCCTGCCTGCCTGCCTGCCTCCCTGCCTGCCTGCCTGCCTGCCTGCCTGTCTTCCTGCGAGAATGCCTGCCTGCGAGAATGCCTGCCTGCCTGCCTGCCTGCCAGTCTGCGAGAATGCCTCCGTGCGTGCCTGCCTGCCTGCCTGCCTGCCTGCGACAATGCCTGCCTGCCTGCCTGCCTGTCTGCCTGCCTGCCTGCCTGCCTGCCTGCCTGCCTGCGACAATGCCTGCCTGCCTGCCTGCCGGCGACAATGCCTGCCTGCCTGCCTGCCTGCCTGCCTGCCTGCCTGCCTGCGACAAAGCCTGCCTTCCTGCCTGCCTGCCTACCTGCCTGCCTGCCTACCTGCCTGCCTGCCTACCTGCCTACCTACCTGCCTGCTACCTGCCTGCTACCTGCCTGCTACCTGCCTGCTACCTGCCTGCTACCTGCCTGCTACCTGCCTGCTACCTGCCTGCTACCTGCCTGTGAGAATGCCTGCCTGCCTGCATTCCTGCTAGAATGCCTGCCTGCCTGCCTGCCTCCCTGGTTGCCTGCCTGCCTGCCTGCCTGTCTTCCTGCGAGAATGCCTGCCTGCGAGAATGCCTGCCTGCCTGCCTGCCTGCCAGTCTGCGAGAATGCCTGCGTGCCTGCCTGCCTGCCTGCCTGCCTGCCTGCGACAATGCCTGCCTGCCTGCCTGCCTGCCTGTCTGCCTGCCTGCCTGCGACAATGCCTGCCTGCCTGCCTGCCTGCCTGCCTGCGACAATGCCTGCCTGCCTGCCTGCCTGCCTACCTGCCTGCCTGCGACAAAGCCTGCCTTCCTGCCTGCCTGCCTACCTGCCTGCCTGCCTACCTGCCTACCTACCTGCCTGCTACCTGCCTGCTACCTGCCTGCTACCTGCCTGCTACCTGCCTGCGAGAATGCCTGCCTGCCTGCATTCCTGCTAGAATGCCTGCCTGCCTGCCTGCCTCCCTGCCTGCCTGCCTGCCTGCCTGTCTTCCTGCGAGAATGCCTGCTTGCGAGAATGCCTGCCTGCCTGCCTGCCTGCCAGTCTGCGAGAATGCCTGCGTGCCTGCGTGCCTGCCTGCCTGCCTGCCTGCGACAATGCCTGCCTGCCTGCCTGCCTGCCTGCCTGCGACAATGCCTGCCTGCCTGCCTGCCTGCCTGCCTGCGACAATGCCTGCCTGCCTGCCTGCCTGCCTGCGACAATGCCTGCCTGCCTGCCTGCCTGCCTGCCTGCCTGCCTGCCTGCGAGAATGCTTGCCTGCCTACCTGCCTGCCTACCTGCCTGCCTACCTGCCTGCCTACCTGCCTGCCTGCGTACCTGCCTGCCTGCCTACCTGCCTGCCTGCCTACCTGCCTGCCTGCCTACCTGCCTACCTACCTGCCTGCTACCTGCCTGCTACCTGCCTGCTACCTGCCTGCTACCTGCATGCTACCTGACTGCTACCTGCCTGCTACCTGCCTGCGAGAATGCCTGCCTGCCTGCATTCCTGCTAGAATGCCTGCCTGCCTGCCTGCCTCCCTGCCTGCCTGCCTGCCTGCCTGCCTGTCTTCCTGCGAGAATGCCTGCCTGCGAGAATGCCTGCCTGCCTGCCTGCCTGCCAGTCTGCGAGAATGCCTGCGTGCGTGCCTGCCTGCCTGCCTGCCTGCCTGCGACAATGCCTGCCTGTCTGCCTGCCTGTCTGCCTGCCTGCCTGCCTGCCTGCCTGCCTGCCTGCGACAATGCCTGCCTGCCTGCCTGCCGGCGACAATGCCTGCCTGCCTGCCTGCCTGCCTGCCTGCCTGCCTGCCTGCCTGCCTGCCTGCGACAAAGCCTGCCTTCCTGCCTGCCTGCCTACCTGCCTGCCTGCCTACCTGCCTGCCTGCCTACCTGCCTACCTACCTGCCTGCTACCTGCCTGCTACCTGCCTGCTACCTGCCTGCTACCTGCCTGCTACCTGCCTGCTACCTGCCTGCTACCTGCCTGCTACCTGCCTGTGAGAATGCCTGCCTGCCTGCATTCCTGCTAGAATGCCTGCCTGCCTGCCTGCCTCCCTGGTTGCCTGCCTGCCTGCCTGCCTGTCTTCCTGCGAGAATGCCTGCCTGCGAGAATGCCTGCCTGCCTGCCTGCCTGCCAGTCTGCGAGAATGCCTGCGTGCCTGCGTGCCTGCCTGGCTGCCTGCCTCCGAAAATGCCTGCCTGCCTGCCTGCCTGCGACATAGCCTGCCTTCCTGCCTGCCTGCCTGCCTACCTGCCTGCCTGCGACAATGCCTGCCTGCCTGCCAGCCTGCCTGCCTGCCTGCCTGCCTGCCTGCCTGCCTGCCTGCCTGCGACAATGCCAGCCTGCCTGCCTGCCTGCCTGCGACAATGGCTGCCTGCCTGCCTGCCTGCCTGCCTGCGACAATGCCTGCCTGCCTGCCTGGGAGAATGCCTGCCTGCCTGCCTGCCTGCCTGCCTGCCTGCCTGCCTGCCTGCCTGCGAGAATGCCTGCCTGCCTGCCTGCCTGCCTGCCTGCCTGCCTGCCTGCCTGCCTGCGAGAATGCCTGCCTGCCTGCCTGCCTGCCTGCCTACCTGCGACAATGCCTGCCTGCCTGCCTGCCTGCCTGCCTGCCTGCGACAATGCCTGCCTGCCTGCCTGCCTGCCTGCCTGCCTGCGACAATGCCTGCCTGTTTGCCTGCCTACCTGCCTGCCTACCTGCCTGCCTACCTGCCTGCCTACCTGCCTGCCTGCCTACCTGCCTGCCTGCCTACCTGCCTGCCTGCCTACCTGCCTGCCTGCCTACCTGCCTGCCTGCCTACCTGCCTACCTACCTGCCTGCTACCTGCCTGCTACCTGCCTGCTACCTGCCTGCTACCTGCCTGCTACCTGCCTGCGAGAATGCCTGCCTGCCTGCATTCCTGCTAGAATGCCTGCCTGCCTGCCTGCCTCCCTGCCTGCCTGCCTGCCTGCCTGCCTGTCTTCCTGCGAGAATGCCTGCCTGCGAGAATGCCTGCCTGCCTTCCTGCCTGCCTGCCTGCCTGCGACAATGCCTGCCTGCCTGCCTGCCTGCCTGTCTGCCTGCCTGCCTGCAACAATGCCTGCCTGCCTGCCTGCCTGCCTGCCTGCCTGCGACAATGCCTGCCTGCCTGCCTGCGACAATGCCTGCCTGCCTGCCTGCCTGCCTGCCTGCCTACCTGCCTGCCTGCGACAAAGCCTGCCTTCCTGCCTGCCTACCTGCCTGCCTGCCTACCTGCCTGCCTGCCTACCTGCCTACCTACCTGCCTGCTACCTGCCTGCTACCTGCCTGCTACCTGCCTGCTACCTGCCTGCTACCTGCCTGCTACCTGCCTGCTACCTGCCTGCGAGAATGCCTGCCTGCCTGCATTCCTGCTAGAATGCCTGCCTGCCTGCCTGCCTCCCTGTCTGCCTGCCTGCCTGCCTGCCTGTCTTCCTGCAAGAATGCCTGCCTGCGAGAATGCCTGCCTGCCTGCCTGCCTGCCAGTCTGCGAGAATGCCTGCGTGCGTGCCTGCCTGCCTGCCTGCCTGCCTGCGACAATGCCTGCCTGCCTGCCTGCCTGTCTGCCTGCCTGCCTGCGACAATGCCTGCCTGCCTGCCTGCCTGCCTGCCTGCGACAATGCCTGCCTGCCTTCTTGCCTGCCTGCCTGCCTGCCTGCCTGCCTGCCTGCGACAATGCCTGCCTGCCTGCCTGCCTGCGACAATGCCTGCCTGCCTGCCTGCCTGCCTGCCTGCGACAAAGCCTGCCTTCCTGCCAGCCTCCCTGCCTGCCTGCCTCCCTACCTGCCTGCCTGCCTACCTGCCTACCTACCTGCCTACTACCTGCCTGCTACCTGCCTGCTACCTGCCTGCTACCTGCCTGCTACCTGCCTGCTACCTGCATGAGAGAATGCCTGCCTGCCTGCATTCCTGCTAGAAAGCCTAACTGCCTGCCTGCCTCCCTGCCTGCCTGCCTGCCTGCCTGCCTGTCTTCCTGCGAGAATGCCTGCCTGCGAGAATGCCTGCCTGCCTGCCTGCCTGCCAGTCTGCGAGAATGCCTGCGTGCCTGCCTGCCTGCCTGCCTGCCTGCCTGCCTGCGACAATGCCTGCATGCCTGCCTGCCTGCCTGCGACAATGCCTGCCTGCCTGCCTGCCTGCCTGCCTGCCTGCCTGCGACAATGCCTGCCTGCCTGCCTGCCTGCGACAATGCCTGCCTGCATGCCTGCCTGCCTGCCTGCCTGCGACAAAGCCTGCCTTCCTGCCTGCATGCCTGCCTGCCTGCGACAATGCCTGCGACAATGCCTGCCGGCCTGCCTGCGACAATGCCTGCGACAATACCTGCCTGACTGCCTGCGACAATGCCTGCCTACGAGAATGCCTGCCTGCGTGCCTGGGAGATTGCCTGCCTGCGAGAATGCCTGCCTGCCTGCCTACCTGCCTACCTGCCTGCCTACCTGCCTGCGAGAATTCCTGCCTGCCTACCTGCCTGCGAGAATACCTACCTGCCTGCCTTCCTGCGAGAATGCCTGCCTACCTGCGAGAATGCCTGCTGCCTGCCTGCCTGCCTGCCTGCCTGTGAGAATGCTTGCCTGCCTACCTGCCTGCCTACCTGCCTGCCTACCTGCCTGCCTACCTGCCTGCCTGCCTACCTGCCTGCCTGCCTACCTGCCTCCCTCCCTACCTGCCTGCCTCCCCTCCTGCCTACCTACCTGCCTGCTACCTGCCTGCTACCAGCCTGCTACTTGCCTGCTACCTGCCTGCGAGAATGCCTGCCTGCCAGCATTCCTGCTAGAATGCCTGCCTGCCTGCCTGCCTGCCTGCGACAATGCCTGCCTGCCTGCCTGCCTGCGACAATGCCTGCCTGCCTGCCTGCCTGCCTGCCTGCGACAATGCCTGCCTGCCTGCCTGGGAGAATGCCTGCCTGCCTGCCTGCCTGCCTGCCTGCCTGCCTGCCTGACTGCGAGAATGCCTGCCTGCCTGCCTGCCTGCCTGCCTGCCTGCCTGCCTGCCTGCCTGCCTGCGAGAATGCCTGCCTGCCTGGCTGCCTTCCTGCCTGCCTGCCTGCCTGCCTGCCTGCGAGAATGCCTGCCTGCCTGCCTGCCTGCCTGCCTGCGAGAATGCCTGCCTGCCTGCCTGTGACAATGCCTGCCTGCCTACCTGCCTGCCTGCCTGCCTCCCTGCCTGCCTGCGACAATGCCTGCCTGCCTGCCTCCCTGCCTGCCTGCCTGCGACAATGCCTGCCTGCCTGCCTGCCTGCCTGCCTGCCTGCCTGCCTGCGACAATGCCTGCCTGCCTGCCTGCCTGCATGGCTGCCTGCGACAATGCCTGCCTGCCTGCCTGCCTGCCTGCCTGCGAGAATGCTTGCCTGCCTACCTGCCTGCCTACTTGCCTGCCTACCTGCCTGCCTACCTGCCTGCCTGCCTACCTGCCTGCCTGCCTACCTGCCTGCCTGCCTACCTGCCTACCTACCTGCCTGCTACCTGCCTGCTACCTGCCTGCTACCTGCCTGCTACCTGCCTGCTACCTACCTCCTACCTGCCTGCTACCTGCCTGCTACAATGCTTGCCTGCCTGCCTGCCTGCCTGTCTTCCTGCGAGAATGCCTGCCTGCGAGAATGCCTGCCTGCCTGCCTGCCTGCCAGTCTGCGAGAATGCCTGCGTGCCTGCCTGCCTGCCTGCCTGCGACAATGGCTGCCTGCCTGCCTGCCTGCCTGCCTGCGACAATGCCTGCCTGCCTGCCTGGGAGAATGCCTGCCTGCCTGCCTGCCTGCCTGCCTGCGAGAATGCCTGCCTGCCTTACTGCCTGCCTGCCTGCCTGCCTGCCTGCCTGCGACAATGCCTGCCTGCCTGCCTGCCTGCCACAATGCCTGCCTGCCTGCCTGCCTGACTGCCTGCCTGCCTGCCTGCCTGCGACATAGCCTGCCTTCCTGCCTGCCTGCCTGCTTACCTGCCTGCCTGCGACAATGCCTGCCTGCCTGCCAGCCTGCCTGCCTGCCTGCCTGCCTGCCTGCCTGCCTGCCTGCCTGCGACAATGCCAGCCTGCCTGCCTGCCTGCCTGCGACAATGGCTGCCTGCCTGCCTGCCTGCCTGCCTGCGACAATGCCTGCCTGCCTGCCTGGGAGAATGCCTGCCTGCCTGCCTGCCTGCCTGCCTGCCTGCCTGCCTGCCTGCCTGCCTGCTTGCGAGAATGCCTGCCTGCCTGCCTGCCTGCCTGCCTGCCTGCCTGCCTGCGAGAATGCCTGCCTGCCTGCCTGCCTGCCTGCCTACCTGCGACAATGCCTGCCTGCCTGCCTGCCTGCCTGCCTGCCTGCCTGCCTGCGACAATGCCTGCCTGCCTGCCTGCCTGCCTGCCTGCCTGCGACAATGCCTGCCTGCTTGCCTGCCTACCTGCCTGCCTACCTGCCTGCCTACCTGCCTGCCTACCTGCCTGCCTGCCTACCTGCCTGCCTGCCTACCTGCCTGCATGCCTCCCTGCCTGCCTGCCTACCTGCCTGCCTGCCTACCTGCCTACCTACCTGCCTGCTACCTGCCTGCTACCTGCCTGCTACCTGCCTGCTACCTGCCTGCTACCTGCCTGCGAGAATGCCTGCCTGCCTGCATTCCTGCTAGAATGCCTGCCTGCCTGCCTGCCTCCCTGCCTGCCTGCCTGCCTGCCTGCCTGTCTTCCTGCGAGAATGCCTGCCTGCGAGAATGCCTGCCTGCCTTCCTGCCTGCCTGCCTGCCTGCGACAATGCCTGCCTGCCTGCCTGCCTGCCTGTCTGCCTGCCTGCCTGCAACAATGCCTGCCTGCCTGCCTGCCTGCCTGCCTGCCTGCGACAATGCCTGCCTGCCTGCCTGCGACAATGCCTGCCTGCCTGCCTGCCTGCCTGCCTGCCTACCTGCCTGCCTGCGACAAAGCCTGCCTTCCTGCCTGCCTACCTGCCTGCCTGCCTACCTGCCTGCCTGCCTACCTGCCTACCTACCTGCCTGCTACCTGCCTGCTACCTGCCTGCTACCTGCCTGCTACCTGCCTGCTACCTGCCTGCTACCTGCCTGCGAGAATGCCTGCCTGCCTGCATTCCTGCTAGAATGCCTGCCTGCCTGAGTGCCTCCCCGCCTGCCTGCCTGCCTGCCTGCGACAATGCCTGCCTGCCTGCCTGCCTGCGACAATGCCTGCCTGCCTGCCTGCCTGCCTGCCTGCGACAATGCCTGCCTGCCTGCCTGCCTGCGACAATGCCTGCCTGCCTGCCTGCCTGCCTGCCTACCTGCCTGCGAGAATGCTTGCCTGCCTACCTGCCTGCCTACCTGCCTGCCTACCTGCCTGCCTACCTGCCTGCCTGCCTACCTGCCTGCCTGCCTACCTGCCTGTCTGCCTACCTGCCTGCCTGCCTACCTGCCTACCTACCTGCCTGCTACCTGCCTGCTACCTGCCTGCTACCTGCATGCTACCTGCCTGCTACCTGCCTGCGACCTGCCTGCGAGAATGCCTGCCTGCCTGCATTCCTGCTAGAATGCCTGCCTGCCTGCCTGCCTCCCTGTCTGCCTGCCTGCCTGCCTGCCTGTCTTCCTGCGAGAATGCCTGCCTGCGAGAATGCCTGCCTGCCTGCCTGCCTGCCAGTCTGCGAGAATGCCTGCGTGCGTGCCTGCCTGCCTGCCTGCCTGCCTGCGACAATGCCTGCCTGCCTGCCTGCCTGTCTGCCTGCCTGCCTGCGACAATGCCTGCCTGCCTGCCTGCCTGCCTGCCTGCCTGCGACAATGCCTGCCTGCCTTCTTGCCTGCCTGCCTGCCTGCCTGCCTGCCTGCGACAATGCCTGCCTGCCTGCCTGCCTGCGACAATGCCTGCCTGCCTGCCTGCCTGCCTGCCTGCGACAAAGCCTGCCTTCCTGCCAGCCTGCCTGCCTGCCTGCCTCCCTACCTGCCTGCCTGCCTACCTGCCTACCTACCTGCCTACTACCTGCCTGCTACCTGCCTGCTACCTGCCTGCTACCTGCCTGCTACCTGCCTGCTACCTGCATGCGAGAATGCCTGCCTGCCTGCATTCCTGCTAGAAAGCCTACCTGCCTGCCTGCCTCCCTGCCTGCCTGCCTGCCTGCCTGCCTGTCTTCCTGCGAGAATGCCTGCCTGCGAGAATGCCTGCCTGCCTGCCTGCCTGCCAGTCTGCGAGAATGCCTGCGTGCCTGCCTGCCTGCCTGCCTGCCTGCCTGCCTGCGACAATGCCTGCATGCCTGCCTGCCTGCCTGCGACAATGCCTGCCTGCCTGCCTGCCTGCCTGCCTGCCTGCGACAATGCCTGCCTGCCTGCCTGCCTGCGACAATGCCTGCCTGCATGCCTGCCTGCCTGCCTGCCTGCGACAAAGCCTGCCTTCCTGCCTGCATGCCTGCCTGCCTGCGACAATGCCTGCGACAATGCCTGCCGGCCTGCCTGCGACAATGCCTGCGACAATACCTGCCTGACTGCCTGCGACAATGCCTGCCTACGAGAATGCCTGCCTGCGTGCCTGGGAGATTGCCTGCCTGCGAGAATGCCTGCCTGCCTGCCTACCTGCCTACCTGCCTGCCTACCTGCCTGCGAGAATTCCTGCCTACCTACCTGCCTGCGAGAATACCTACCAGCCTGCCTTCCTGCGAGAATGCCTGCCTACCTGCGAGAATGCCTGCTGCCTGCCTGCCTGCCTGCCTGCCTGCCTGTGAGAATGCTTGCCTGCCTACCTGCCTGCCTACCTGCCTGCCTACCTGCCTGCCTACCTGCCTGCCTGCCTACCTGCCTGCCTGCCTACCTGCCTCCCTCCCTACCTGCCTGCCTCCCCTCCTGCCTACCTACCTGCCTGCTACCTGCCTGCTACCAGCCTGCTACTTGCCTGCTACCTGCCTGCGAGAATGCCTGCCTGCCTGCATTCCTGCTAGAATGCCTGCCTGCCTGCCTGCCTGCCTGCGACAATGCCTGCCTGCCTGCCTGCCTGCGACAATGCCTGCCTGCCTGCCTGCCTGCTTGCCTGCGACAATGCCTGCCTGCCTGCCTGGGAGAATGCCTGCCTGCCTGCCTGCCTGCCTGCCTGCCTGCCTGCCTGACTGCGAGAATGCCTGCCTGCCTGCCTGCCTGCCTGCCTGCCTGCCTGCCTGCGAGAATGCCTGCCTGCCTGGCTGCCTTCCTGCCTGCCTGCATGCCTGCCTGCCTGCGAGAATGCCTGCCTGCCTGCCTGCCTGCGAGAATGCCTGCCTGCCTGCCTGTGACAATGCCTGCCTGCCTACCTGCCTGCCTGCCTGCCTGCCTGCCTGCCTGCGACAATGCCTGCCTGCCTGCCTCCCTGCCTGCCTGCCTGCGACAATGCCTGCCTGCCTGCCTGCCTGCCTGCCTGCCTGCGACAATGCCTGCCTGCCTGCCTGCCTGCATGGCTGCCTGCGACAATGCCTGCCTGCCTGCCTGCCTGCCTGCGAGAATGCTTGCCTGCCTACCTGCCTGCCTACTTGCCTGCCTACCTGCCTGCCTACCTGCCTGCCTGCCTACCTGCCTGCCTGCCTACCTGCCTGCCTGCCTACCTGCCTACCTACCTGCCTGCTACCTGCCTGCTACCTGCCTGCTAACTGCCTGCTACCTGCCTGCTACCTACCTCCTACCTGACTGCTACCTGCCTGCTACAATGCTTGCCTGCCTGCCTGCCTGCAAGTCTTCCTGCGAGAATGCCTGCCTGCGAGAATGCCTGCCTGCCTGCCTGCCTGCCAGTCTGCGAGAATGCCTGCGTGCCTGCCTGCCTGCCTGCCTGCGACAATGCCTGCCTGCCTGCCTGCCTGCCTGCCTGCCTGCCACAATGCCTGCCTGCCTGCCGGCCTGCCTGCCTGCCTGCGACAATGCCTGCCTGCCTGCCTGCGACAATGCCTGCCTGCCTGCCTGCGACAAGGCCTGCCTTCCTGCCTGCCTGCCTACCTGCCTGCCTGCCTACCTGCCTGCCTGCCTACCTGCCTACCTACCTGCCTGCTACCTGCCTGCTACCTGCCTGCGAGAATGCCTACCTGCCTGCATTCCTGCTAGAATGCCTGCCTGCCTGCGTGCCTGCCTGCCTGCCTGTCTTCCTCGAGAATGCCTGCCTGCGAGAATGCCTGCCTGCCTGCCTGCCTGCCAGTCTGCGAGAATGCCTGCGTGCCTGCCTGCCTGCCTGCCTGCCTGCCTGCGACAATGCCTGCCTGCCTGCCTGCCTGCCTGCCTGCCTGCCTGCGACAATGCCTGCCTGCCTGCCTGCCTGCGACAATGCATGCCTGCCTGCCTGCCTGCCTGCCTGCGAGAATGTCTGCCTGCCTGCCTGCCTGCCTGCCTGCCTGCCTGCGACAATGCCTGCCTGCCTGCCAGCCTGACTGCCTGCCTGCCTGCCTGCCTGCCTGCCTGCGACAATGCCTGCCTGCCTGCCTGCCTGCCTGCGACAATGCCTGCCTGCCTGCCTGCCTGCCTGCGACAATGCCTGCCTGCCTGCCTACGAGAATGCCTGCCTGCCTGCCTGCCTGCCTGCGAGAATGCCTGCCTGCCTGCCTGCCTGCCTGCCTGCCTGTCTGCGAGAATGCCTGCCTGCCTGCCTGCCTGCCTGCCTGCCTGCCTGCTTGCCTGCCTGCGAGAATGCCTGCCTGCCTGCCTGCCTGCCTGCCTGCGAGAATGCCTGCCTGCCTGCCTGCCTGCCTGTCTGCCTGCGAGAATGCCTGCCTACCTGCCTGCCTGCCTGCGTGCCTGCCTGCGAGAATGCCTGCCTGCCTGCCTGCCTGCCTGCCTGCCGGCGACAATGCCTGCCTGCCTGCCTGCCTGGCTGCCTGCCTGCGACAATGCCTGCCTGCCTGCCTGCCTGACTGCCTGCGACAATGCCTGCCTGCCTGCCTGCCTGCGTGCCTGCCTGCCTGCGACAATGCCTGCGACAATGCCTGCCTGCCTGCCTGCGACAATGCCTGCGACAATGCCTGCCTGCCTGCCTGCGACAATGCCTGCGACAATGCCTGCCTGCCTGCCTGCGACAATGCCTGCCTACGAGAATGCCTGCCTGCGTGCCTGGGAGATTGCCTGCCTGCGAGAATGCCTGCCTGCTTGCCTGCCTGCCTACCTGCCTGCCTACCTGCCTACCTGCCTGCGAGAATTCCTGCCTGCCTACCTGCCTGTGAGAATACCTACCTGCCTGCCTTCCTGCGAGAATGCCTGCCTACCTGCGGGAATGCCTGCTGCCTGCCTGCCGGCCTGCCTGCCTGCGAGAATGCTTGCCTGCCTACCTGCCTGCCTACCTGCCTTCCTGCCTTCCTGCCTACCTGCCTGCCTGCTAACCTGCCTGCCTGCCTACCTGCCTGCCTGCCTACCTGCCTACCTACCTGTCTGCTACCTGCCTGCTACCTGCCTGCTACATGCCTGCTACCTGCCTGCTACCTGCCTGCTACCTGCCGGCTACCTGCCTGCTACCTGCCTACGAGAATGCCTGCCTGCCTGCATTCCTGCTAGAATGCCTGCCTGCCTCCCTGCCTGCCTGCCTGCCTGCCTGCCTGCCTGTCTTCCTGCGAGAATGCCTGCCTGCGACAATGCCTGCCTGCCTGCCTGCCTGCGACAATGCCTGCCTGCCTGCCTGCCTGCCTGCCTACCTGCGACAATGCCTGCCTGCCTGCCTGCCTGCGACAATGCCTGCCTGCCTGCCTGCCTGCCTGCCTGCCTGCCTGCCTGCCTGCCTGCCTGCCTGCCTGCGAGAATGCCTGCCTGCCTTACTGCTTGCCTGCCTGCCTGCCTGCCTGCCTGCCTGCCTGCGAGAATGCCTGCCTGCCTGCCTGCCTGCCTGCCTGCGAGAATGCCTGCCTGCCTGCCTGCCTGCCTGCCTACCTGCGACAATGCCTGCCTGCCTGCCTGCCTGCCTGCCTGCCTGCCTGCGACAATGCCTGGCTGCCTGCCTGCCTGCCTGACTGCCTGCCTGCCTGCGACAATGCCTGCCTGCCTGCCTGCATGCCTGCCTGCCTGCGAGAATGCTTGCCTGCCTACCTGCCTGCCTACCTGCCTGCCTACCTGCCTGCCTACCTGCCTGCCTGCCTACCTGCCTGCCTGCCTACCTGCCTGCCTGCCTACCTGCCTGCCTGCCTACCTGCCTACCTACCTACCTGCTACCTGCCTGCTACCTGCCTGCTACCTGCCTGCTACCTGCCTGCTACCTGCCTGTGAGAATGCCTGCCTGCCTGCATTCCTGCTAGAATGCCTGTCTGCCTGCCTGCCTCCCTGCCTGCCTGCCTGCCTGCCTGTCTTCCTGCGAGAATGCCTGCCTGCGAGAATGCCTGCCTGCCTGCCTGCCTGCCAGTCTGCGAGAATGCCTGCGTGCCTGCCTGCCTGCCTGCCTGCCTGCCTGCCTGCGACAATGCCTGCCTGCCTGCCTGCCTGCCTGTCTGCCTGCCTGCCTGCGACAATGCCTGCCTGCCTGCCTGCCTGCCTGCCTGCGACAATGCCTGCCTGCCTGCCTGCCTGCCTACCTGCCTGCCTGCGACAAAGCCTGCCTTCCTGCCTGCCTGCCTACCTGCCTGCCTGCCTACCTGCCTACCTACCTGCCTGCTACCTGCCTGCTACCTGCCTGCTACCTGCCTGCTACCTGCCTGCTACCTGCCTGCGAGAATGCCTGCCTGCCTGCATTCCTGCTAGAATGCCTGCCTGCCTGCCTGCCTCCCTGCCTGCCTGCCTGCCTGCCTGTCTTCCTGCGAGAATGCCTGCTTGCGAGAATGCCTGCCTGCCTGCCTGCCTGCCAGTCTGCGAGAATGCCTGCGTGCCTGCGTGCCTGCCTGCCTGCCTGCCTGCGACAATGCCTGCCTGCCTGCCTGCCTGCCTGCCTGCGACAATGCCTGCCTGCCTGCCTGCCTGCCTGCGACAATGCCTGCCCGCCTGCCTGCCTGCCTGCCTGCCTGCGAGAATGCTTGCCTGCCTACCTGCCTGCCTACCTGCCTGCCTACCTGCCTGCCTACCTGCCTGCCTGCCTACCTGCCTGCCTGCCTACCTGCCTGCCTGCCTACCTGCCTGCCTGCCTACCTGCCTACCTACCTGCCTGCTACCTGCCTGCTACCTGCCTGCTACCTGCCTGCTACCTGCATGCTACCTGACTGCTACCTGCCTGCTACCTGCCTGCGAGAATGCCTGCCTGCCTGCATTCCTTCTAGAATGCCTGCCTGCCTGCCTGCCTCCCTGCCTGCCTGCCTGCCTGCCTGCCTGTCTTCCTGCGAGAATGCCTGCCTGCGAGAATGCCTGCCTGCCTGCCTGCCTGCCAGTCTGCGAGAATGCCTGCGTGCGTGCCTGCCTGCCTGCCTGCCTGCCTGCGACAATGCCTGCCTGCCTGCCTGCCTGTCTGCCTGCCTGCCTGCCTGCCTGCCTGCCTGCCTGCGACAATGCCTGCCTGCCTGCCTGCCGGCGACAATGCCTGCCTGCCTGCCTGCCTGCCTGCCTGCCTGCCTGCCTGCCTGCGACAAAGCCTGCCTTCCTGCCTGCCTGCCTACCTGCCTGCCTGCCTACCTGCCTGCCTGCCTACCTGCCTACCTACCTGCCTGCTACCTGCCTGCTACCTGCCTGCTACCTGCCTGCTACCTGCCTGCTACCTGCCTGCGAGAATGCCTACCTGCCTGCATTCCTGCTAGAATGCCTGCCTGCCTGCGTGCCTGCCTGCCTGCCTGTCTTCCTCGAGAATGCCTGCCTGCGAGAGTGCCTGCCTGCCTGCCTGCCTGCCAGTCTGCGAGAATGCCTGCGTGCCTGCCTGCCTGCCTGCCTGCCTGCCTGCGACAATGCCTGCCTGCCTGCCTGCCTGCCTGCCTGCCTGCCTGCGACAATGCCTGCCTGCCTGCCTGCGACAATGCATGCCTGCCTGCCTGCCTGCCTGCCTGCGAGAATGTCTGCCTGCCTGCCTGCCTGCCTGCCTGCCTGCCTGCGACAATGCCTGCCTGCCTGCCAGCCTGCCTGCCTGCCTGCCTGCCTGCCTGCCTGCCTGCCTGCGACAATGCCTGCCTGCCTGCCTGCCTGCCTGCGACAATGCCTGCCTGCCTGCCTGCCTGCCTGCGACAATGCCTGCCTGCCTGCCTACGAGAATGCCTGCCTGCCTGCCTGCCTGCCTGCGAGAATGCCTGCCTGCCTGCCTGCCTGCCTGCCTGTCTGCGAGAATGCCTGCCTGCCTGCTTGCCTGCCTGCGAGTATGCCTGCCTGCCTGCCTGCCTGCCTGCCTGCGAGTATGCCTGCCTGCCTGCCTGCCTGTCTTCCTGCGAGAATGCCTGCCTGCGAGAATGCCTGCCTGCCTGCCTGCCTGCCAGTCTGCGAGAATGCCTGCGTGCCTGCCTGCCTGCCTGCCTGCCTGCCTGCCTGCGACAATGCCTGCCTGCCTGCCTGCCTGCCTGTCTGCCTGCCTGCCTGCGACAATGCCTGCCTGCCTGCCTGCCTGCCTGCCTGCGACAATGCCTGCCTGCCTGCCTGCCTGCCTACCTGCCTGCCTGCGACAAAGCCTGCCTTCCTGCCTGCCTGCCTACCTGCCTGCCTGCCTACCTGCCTACCTACCTGCCTGCTATCTGCCTGCTACCTGCCTGCTACCTGCCTGCTACCTGCCTGCTACCTGCCTGCGAGAATGCCTGCCTGCCTGCATTCCTGCTAGAATGCCTGCCTGCCTGCCTGCCTCCCTGCTTGCCTGCCTGCCTGCCTGTCTTCCTGCGAGAATGCCTGCTTGCGAGAATGCCTGCCTGCCTGCCTGCCAGTCTGCGAGAATGCCTGCGTGCCTGCGTGCCTGCCTGCCTGCCTGCCTGCGACAATGCCTGCCTGCCTGCCTGCCTGCCTGCCTGCCTGCCTGCGACAATGCCTGCCTGCCTGCCTGCCTGCCTGCCTGCGACAATGCCTGCCTGCCTGCCTGCCTGCCTGCGACAATGCCTGCCTGCCTGCCTGCCTGCCTGCCTGCCTGCCTGCGAGAATGCTTGCCTGCCTACCTGCATGCCTACCTGCCTGCCTACCTGCCTGCCTACCTGCCTGCCTGCCTACCTGCCTGCCTGCCTACCTGCCTGCCTGCCTACCTGCCTGCCTGCCTACCTGCCTACCTACCTGCCTGCTACCTGCCTGCTACCTGCCTGCTACCTGCCTGCTACCTGCATGCTACCTGACTGCTACCTGCCTGCTACCTGCCTGCGAGAATGCCTGCCTGCCTGCATTCCTGCTAGAATGCCTGCCTGCCTGCCTGCCTCCCTGCCTGCCTGCCTGCCTGCCTGCCTGTCTTCCTGCAAGAATGCCTGCCTGCGAGAATGCCTGCCTGCCTGCCTGCCTGCCAGTCTGCGAGAATGCCTCCGTGCGTGCCTGCCTGCCTGCCTGCCTGCCTGCGACAATGCCTGCCTGCCTGCCTGCCTGCCTGCCTGCCTGCGAGAATGCTTGCCTGCCTACCTGCATGCCTACCTGCCTGCCTACCTGCCTGCCTACCTGCCTGCCTGCCTACCTGCCTGCCTGCCTACCTGCCTGCCTGCCTACCTGCCTGCCTGCCTACCTGCCTACCTACCTGCCTGCTACCTGCCTGCTACCTGCCTGCTACCTGCCTGCTACCTGCATGCTACCTGACTGCTACCTGCCTGCTACCTGCCTGCGAGAATGCCTGCCTGCCTGCATTCCTGCTAGAATGCCTGCCTGCCTGCCTGCCTCCCTGCCTGCCTGCCTGCCTGCCTGCCTGTCTTCCTGCGAGAATGCCTGCCTGCGAGAATGCCTGCCTGCCTGCCTGCCTGCCAGTCTGCGAGAATGCCTCCGTGCGTGCCTGCCTGCCTGCCTGCCTGCCTGCGACAATGCCTGCCTGCCTGCCTGCCTGTCTGCCTGCCTGCCTGCCTGCCTGCCTGCCTGCCTGCCTGCGACAATGCCTGCCTGCCTGCCTGCCGGCGACAATGCCTGCCTGCCTGCCTGCCTGCCTGCCTGCCTGCCTGCCTGCCTGCGACAAAGCCTGCCTTCCTGCCTGCCTGCCTACCTGCCTGCCTGCCTACCTGCCTGCCTGCCTACCTGCCTACCTACCTGCCTGCTACCTGCCTGCTACCTGCCTGCTACCTGCCTGCTACCTGCCTGCTACCTGCCTGCTACCTGCCTGCTACCTGCCTGCTACCTGCCTGTGAGAATGCCTGCCTGCCTGCATTCCTGCTAGAATGCCTGCCTGCCTGCCTGCCTCCCTGGTTGCCTGCCTGCCTGCCTGCCTGTCTTCCTGCGAGAATGCCTGCCTGCGAGAATGCCTGCCTGCCTGCCTGCCTGCCAGTCTGCGAGAATGCCTGCGTGCCTGCCTGCCTGCCTGCCTGCCTGCCTGCCTGCGACAATGCCTGCCTGCCTGCCTGCCTGCCTGTCTGCCTGCCTGCCTGCGACAATGCCTGCCTGCCTGCCTGCCTGCCTGCCTGCGACAATGCCTGCCTGCCTGCCTGCCTGCCTACCTGCCTGCCTGCGACAAAGCCTGCCTTCCTGCCTGCCTGCCTACCTGCCTGCCTGCTACCTGCCTGCTACCTGCCTGCTACCTGCCTGCTACCTGCCTGCGAGAATGCCTGCCTGCCTGCATTCCTGCTAGAATGCCTGCCTGCCTGCCTGCCTCCCTGCCTGCCTGCCTGCCTGCCTGTCTTCCTGCGAGAATGCCTGCTTGCGAGAATGCCTGCCTGCCTGCCTGCCTGCCAGTCTGCGAGAATGCCTGCGTGCCTGCGTGCCTGCCTGCCTGCCTGCCTGCGACAATGCCTGCCTGCCTGCCTGCCTGCCTGCCTGCGACAATGCCTGCCTGCCTGCCTGCCTGCCTGCGACAATGCCTGCCCGCCTGCCTGCCTGCCTGCCTGCCTGCGAGAATGCTTGCCTGCCTACCTGCCTGCCTACCTGCCTGCCTACCTGCCTGCCTACCTGCCTGCCTGCCTACCTGCCTGCCTGCCTACCTGCCTGCCTGCCTACCTGCCTGCCTGCCTACCTGCCTACCTACCTGCCTGCTACCTGCCTGCTACCTGCCTGCTACCTGCCTGCTACCTGCATGCTACCTGACTGCTACCTGCCTGCTACCTGCCTGCGAGAATGCCTGCCTGCCTGCATTCCTTCTAGAATGCCTGCCTGCCTGCCTGCCTCCCTGCCTGCCTGCCTGCCTGCCTGCCTGTCTTCCTGCGAGAATGCCTGCCTGCGAGAATGCCTGCCTGCCTGCCTGCCTGCCAGTCTGCGAGAATGCCTGCGTGCGTGCCTGCCTGCCTGCCTGCCTGCCTGCGACAATGCCTGCCTGCCTGCCTGCCTGTCTGCCTGCCTGCCTGCCTGCCTGCCTGCCTGCCTGCGACAATGCCTGCCTGCCTGCCTGCCGGCGACAATGCCTGCCTGCCTGCCTGCCTGCCTGCCTGCCTGCCTGCCTGCCTGCGACAAAGCCTGCCTTCCTGCCTGCCTGCCTACCTGCCTGCCTGCCTACCTGCCTGCCTGCCTACCTGCCTACCTACCTGCCTGCTACCTGCCTGCTACCTGCCTGCTACCTGCCTGCTACCTGCCTGCTACCTGCCTGCGAGAATGCCTACCTGCCTGCATTCCTGCTAGAATGCCTGCCTGCCTGCGTGCCTGCCTGCCTGCCTGTCTTCCTCGAGAATGCCTGCCTGCGAGAGTGCCTGCCTGCCTGCCTGCCTGCCAGTCTGCGAGAATGCCTGCGTGCCTGCCTGCCTGCCTGCCTGCCTGCCTGCGACAATGCCTGCCTGCCTGCCTGCCTGCCTGCCTGCGACAATGCCTGCCTGCCTGCCTGCGACAATGCATGCCTGCCTGCCTGCCTGCCTGCCTGCGAGAATGTCTGCCTGCCTGCCTGCCTGCCTGCCTGCCTGCCTGCGACAATGCCTGCCTGCCTGCCAGCCTGCCTGCCTGCCTGCCTGCCTGCCTGCCTGCCTGCCTGCGACAATGCCTGCCTGCCTGCCTGCCTGCCTGCGACAATGCCTGCCTGCCTGCCTGCCTGCCTGCGACAATGCCTGCCTGCCTGCCTACGAGAATGCCTGCCTGCCTGCCTGCCTGCCTGCGAGAATGCCTGCCTGCCTGCCTGCCTGCCTGCCTGTCTGCGAGAATGCCTGCCTGCCTGCTTGCCTGCCTGCGAGTATGCCTGCCTGCCTGCCTGCCTGCCTGCCTGCGAGTATGCCTGCCTGCCTGCCTGCCTGTCTTCCTGCGAGAATGCCTGCCTGCGAGAATGCCTGCCTGCCTGCCTGCCTGCCAGTCTGCGAGAATGCCTGCGTGCCTGCCTGCCTGCCTGCCTGCCTGCCTGCCTGCGACAATGCCTGCCTGCCTGCCTGCCTGCCTGTCTGCCTGCCTGCCTGCGACAATGCCTGCCTGCCTGCCTGCCTGCCTGCCTGCGACAATGCCTGCCTGCCTGCCTGCCTGCCTACCTGCCTGCCTGCGACAAAGCCTGCCTTCCTGCCTGCCTGCCTACCTGCCTGCCTGCCTACCTGCCTACCTACCTGCCTGCTATCTGCCTGCTACCTGCCTGCTACCTGCCTGCTACCTGCCTGCTACCTGCCTGCGAGAATGCCTGCCTGCCTGCATTCCTGCTAGAATGCCTGCCTGCCTGCCTGCCTCCCTGCTTGCCTGCCTGCCTGCCTGTCTTCCTGCGAGAATGCCTGCTTGCGAGAATGCCTGCCTGCCTGCCTGCCAGTCTGCGAGAATGCCTGCGTGCCTGCGTGCCTGCCTGCCTGCCTGCCTGCGACAATGCCTGCCTGCCTGCCTGCCTGCCTGCCTGCCTGCCTGCGACAATGCCTGCCTGCCTGCCTGCCTGCCTGCCTGCGACAATGCCTGCCTGCCTGCCTGCCTGCCTGCGACAATGCCTGCCTGCCTGCCTGCCTGCCTGCCTGCCTGCCTGCGAGAATGCTTGCCTGCCTACCTGCATGCCTACCTGCCTGCCTACCTGCCTGCCTACCTGCCTGCCTGCCTACCTGCCTGCCTGCCTACCTGCCTGCCTGCCTACCTGCCTGCCTGCCTACCTGCCTACCTACCTGCCTGCTACCTGCCTGCTACCTGCCTGCTACCTGCCTGCTACCTGCATGCTACCTGACTGCTACCTGCCTGCTACCTGCCTGCGAGAATGCCTGCCTGCCTGCATTCCTGCTAGAATGCCTGCCTGCCTGCCTGCCTCCCTGCCTGCCTGCCTGCCTGCCTGCCTGTCTTCCTGCAAGAATGCCTGCCTGCGAGAATGCCTGCCTGCCTGCCTGCCTGCCAGTCTGCGAGAATGCCTCCGTGCGTGCCTGCCTGCCTGCCTGCCTGCCTGCGACAATGCCTGCCTGCCTGCCTGCCTGCCTGCCTGCCTGCGAGAATGCTTGCCTGCCTACCTGCATGCCTACCTGCCTGCCTACCTGCCTGCCTACCTGCCTGCCTGCCTACCTGCCTGCCTGCCTACCTGCCTGCCTGCCTACCTGCCTGCCTGCCTACCTGCCTACCTACCTGCCTGCTACCTGCCTGCTACCTGCCTGCTACCTGCCTGCTACCTGCATGCTACCTGACTGCTACCTGCCTGCTACCTGCCTGCGAGAATGCCTGCCTGCCTGCATTCCTGCTAGAATGCCTGCCTGCCTGCCTGCCTCCCTGCCTGCCTGCCTGCCTGCCTGCCTGTCTTCCTGCGAGAATGCCTGCCTGCGAGAATGCCTGCCTGCCTGCCTGCCTGCCAGTCTGCGAGAATGCCTCCGTGCGTGCCTGCCTGCCTGCCTGCCTGCCTGCGACAATGCCTGCCTGCCTGCCTGCCTGTCTGCCTGCCTGCCTGCCTGCCTGCCTGCCTGCCTGCCTGCGACAATGCCTGCCTGCCTGCCTGCCGGCGACAATGCCTGCCTGCCTGCCTGCCTGCCTGCCTGCCTGCCTGCCTGCCTGCGACAAAGCCTGCCTTCCTGCCTGCCTGCCTACCTGCCTGCCTGCCTACCTGCCTGCCTGCCTACCTGCCTACCTACCTGCCTGCTACCTGCCTGCTACCTGCCTGCTACCTGCCTGCTACCTGCCTGCTACCTGCCTGCTACCTGCCTGCTACCTGCCTGCTACCTGCCTGTGAGAATGCCTGCCTGCCTGCATTCCTGCTAGAATGCCTGCCTGCCTGCCTGCCTCCCTGGTTGCCTGCCTGCCTGCCTGCCTGTCTTCCTGCGAGAATGCCTGCCTGCGAGAATGCCTGCCTGCCTGCCTGCCTGCCAGTCTGCGAGAATGCCTGCGTGCCTGCCTGCCTGCCTGCCTGCCTGCCTGCCTGCGACAATGCCTGCCTGCCTGCCTGCCTGCCTGTCTGCCTGCCTGCCTGCGACAATGCCTGCCTGCCTGCCTGCCTGCCTGCCTGCGACAATGCCTGCCTGCCTGCCTGCCTGCCTACCTGCCTGCCTGCGACAAAGCCTGCCTTCCTGCCTGCCTGCCTACCTGCCTGCCTGCCTACCTGCCTACCTACCTGCCTGCTACCTGCCTGCTACCTGCCTGCTACCTGCCTGCTACCTGCCTGCTACCTGCCTGCGAGAATGCCTGCCTGCCTGCATTCCTGCTAGAATGCCTGCCTGCCTGCCTGCCTCCCTGCCTGCCTGCCTGCCTGCCTGTCTTCCTGCGAGAATGCCTGCTTGCGAGAATGCCTGCCTGCCTGCCTGCCTGCCAGTCTGCGAGAATGCCTGCGTGCCTGCGTGCCTGCCTGCCTGCCTGCCTGCGACAATGCCTGCCTGCCTGCCTGCCTGCCTGCCTGCGACAATGCCTGCCTGCCTGCCTGCCTGCCTGCCTGCGACAATGCCTGCCTGCCTGCCTGCCTGCCTGCGACAATGCCTGCCTGCCTGCCTGCCTGCCTGCCTGCCTGCCTGCCTGCCTGCGAGAATGCTTGCCTGCCTACCTGCCTGCCTACCTGCCTGCCTACCTGCCTGCCTACCTGCCTGCCTGCCTACCTGCCTGCCTGCCTACCTGCCTGCCTGCCTACCTGCCTGCCTGCCTACCTGCCTACCTACCTGCCTGCTACCTGCCTGCTACCTGCCTGCTACCTGCCTGCTACCTGCATGCTACCTGACTGCTACCTGCCTGCTACCTGCCTGCGAGAATGCCTGCCTGCCTGCATTCCTGCTAGAATGCCTGCCTGCCTGCCTGCCTCCCTGCCTGCCTGCCTGCCTGCCTGCCTGTCTTCCTGCGAGAATGCCTGCCTGCGAGAATGCCTGCCTGCCTGCCTGCCTGCCAGTCTGCGAGAATGCCTGCGTGCGTGCCTGCCTGCCTGCCTGCCTGCCTGCGACAATGCCTGCCTGCCTGCCTGCCTGTCTGCCTGCCTGCCTGCCTGCCTGCCTGCCTGCCTGCCTGCCTGCGACAATGCCTGCCTGCCTGCCTGCCGGCGACAATGCCTGCCTGCCTGCCTGCCTGCCTGCCTGCCTGCCTGCCTGCCTGCCTGCGACAAAGCCTGCCTTCCTGCCTGCCTGCCTACCTGCCTGCCTGCCTACCTGCCTGCCTGCCTACCTGCCTACCTACCTGCCTGCTACCTGCCTGCTACCTGCCTGCTACCTGCCTGCTACCTGCCTGCTACCTGCCTGCTACCTGCCTGCTACCTGCCTGCTACCTGCCTGTGAGAATGCCTGCCTGCCTGCATTCCTGCTAGAATGCCTGCCTGCCTGCCTGCCTCCCTGGTTGCCTGCCTGCCTGCCTGCCTGTCTTCCTGCGAGAATGCCTGCCTGCGAGAATGCCTGCCTGCCTGCCTGCCTGCCAGTCTGCGAGAATGCCTGCGTGCCTGCGTGCCTGCCTGGCTGCCTGCCTCCGAAAATGCCTGCCTGCCTGCCTGCCTGCCTGCGACAATGCCTGCCTGCCTGCCTGCCTGCGACAATGCCTGCCTGCCTGCCTTCCTGCCTGCCTGCGACAAAGCCTGCCTTCCTGCCTGCCTGCCTGCCTGCCTGCCTGCCTGCCTGCCTGCCTGCCTGCCTGCGACAATGCCTGCCTGCCTGCCAGCCTGCCTGCCTGCCTGCCTGCCTGCCTGCCTGCCTGCCTACCTGCCTGCCTGCCTACCTGCCTGCCTGCTACCTGCCTGCGAGAATGCCTGCCTGCCTGCATTCCTGCTAGAATGCCTGCCTGCCTGAGTGCCTCCCTGCCTGCCTGCCTGCCTGCCTGCCTGTCTTTCTGCGAGAATGCCTGCCTGCGAGAATGCCTGTCTGCCTGCCTGCCTGCCAGTCTGCGAGAATGCCTGCGTGCTTGCCTGCCTGCCTGCCTGCCTGCGACAATGCCTGCCTGCCTGCCTGCCTGCCTGCCTGCCTCTCTGCGACAATGCCTGCCTGCCTGCCTGCCTGCCTGCCTGCCTGCCTGCGACAATGCCTGCCTGCCTGCCTGCCTGCGACAATGCCTGCCTGCCTGCCTGCCTGCCTGCCTTCGACAATGCCTGCCTGCCTGCCTGCCTGCGACAATGCCTGCCTGCCTGCCTGCCTGCCTGCCTGCCTGCCTGCCTGCCTGCGACAAAGCCTGCCTTCCTGCCTGCCTGCCTACCTGCCTGCCTGCCTACCTGCCTGCCTGCCTAACTGCCTGCCTGCCTACCTGCCTACCTACCTGCCTGCTACCTGCCTGCTACCTGCCTGCTACCTGCCTGCTACCTGCCTGCGAGAATGCCTGCCTGCCTGCATTCCTGCTAGAATGCCTGCCTGCCTGAGTGCCTCCCTGCCTGCCTGCCTTCCTGCCTGTCTTCCTGCGAGAATGCCTGCCTGCGAGAATGCCTGCTGCCTGCCTGCCTGCCTGCCTGCCTGCCTGCGAGAATGCTTGCCTGCCTACCTGCCTGCCTACCTGCCTGCCTACCTGCCTGCCTACCTGCCTGCCTGCCTACCTGCCTGCCTGCCTACCTGCCTGTCTGCCTACCTGCCTGCCTGCCTACCTGCCTGCCTGCCTACCTGCCTACCTACCTGCCTGCTACCTGCCTGCTACCTGCCTGCCTGCCTGCCTGCGACAATGCCTGCCTGCCTGCCTGCCTGCCTGCCTGCCACAATGCCTGCCTGCCTGCCGGCCTGCCTGCCTGCCTGCGACAATGCCTGCCTGCCTGCCTGCGACAATGCCTGCCTGCCTGCCTGCGACAAAGCCTGCCTTCCTGCCTGCCTGCCTACCTGCCTGCCTGCCTACCTGCCTGCCTGCCTACCTGCCTACCTACCTGCCTGCTACCTGCCTGCTACCTGCCTGCTACCTGCCTGCTACCTGCCTGCTACCTGCCTGCGAGAATGCCTACCTGCCTGCATTCCTGCTAGAATGCCTGCCTGCCTGCGTGCCTGCCTGCCTGTCTTCCTCGAGAATGCCTGCCTGCGAGAATGCCTGCCTGCCTGCCTGCCTGCCAGTCTGTGTGAATGCCTGCGTGCCTGCCTGCCTGCCTGCCTGCCTGCCTGCGACAATGCCTGCCTGCCTGCCTGCCTGCCTGCCTGCCTGCCTGCGACAATGCCTGCCTGCCTGCCTGCCTGCGACAATGCATGCCTGCCTGCCTGCCTGCCTGCCTGCGAGAATGTCTGCCTGCCTGCCTGCCTGCCTGCCTGCGACAATGCCTGCCTGCCTGCCAGCCTGCCTGCCTGCCTGCCTGCCTGCCTGCCTGCCTGCCTGCGACAATGCCTGCCTGCCTGCCTGCCTGCCTGCGACAATGCCTGCCTGCCTGCCTGCCTGCCTGCGACAATGCCTGCCTGCCTGCCTACGAGAATGCCTGCCTGCCTGCCTGCCTGCCTGCGAGAATGCCTGCCTGCCTGCCTGCCTGCCTGCCTGCCTGTCTGCGAGAATGCCTGCCTGCCTGCTTGCCTGCCTGCGAGAATGCCTGCCTGCCTGCCTGCCTGCCTGCGAGAATGCCTGCCTGCCTGCCTGCCTGCCTGCCTGCCTGTCTGCCTGCGAGAATGCCTGCCTACCTGCCTGCCTGCCTGCCTGCCTGCCTGCGAGAATGCCTGCCTGCCTGCCTGCCTGCCTGCCTGCCTGCGACAATGCCTGCCTGCCTGCCTGCCTGGCTGCCTGCCTGCGACAATGCCTGCCTGCCTGCCTGCCTGCCTGCCTGCCTGACTGCCTGCGACAATGCCTGCCTGCCTGCCTGCCTGCGTGCCTGCCTGCCTGCGACAATGCCTGCCTCCCTGCCTGCCTGCCTGCCTGCCTGCCTGCCTGCCTGCCTGCCTGCGACAATGCCTGCCTGCCTGCCTGCCTGCCTGCCTGCGAGAATGCCTGCGAGAATGCCTGCCTGCCTGCCTGCCTGCCTGCGACAATGCCTGCGACAATGCCTGCCTGCCTGCCTGCGACAATGCCTGCGACAATGCCTGCCTGCCTGCCTGCGACAATGCCTGCGACAATGCCTGCCTGCCTGCCTGCGACAATGCCTGCCTACGAGAATGCCTGCCTGCGTGCCTGGGAGATTGCCTGCCTGCGAGAATGCCTGCCTGCCTGCCTGCCTGCCTACCTGCCTGCCTACCTGCCTACCTGCCTGCGAGAATTCCTGCCTGCCTACCTGCCTGCGAGAATACCTACCTGCCTGCCTTCCTGCGAGAATGCCTGCCTACCTGCGGGAATGCCTGCTGCCTGCCTGCCGGCCTGCCTGCCTGCGAGAATGCTTGCCTGCCTACCTGCCTGCCTACCTGCCTTCCTGCCTTCCTGCCTACCTGCCTGCCTGCTAACCTGCCTGCCTGCCTACCTGCCTGCCTGCCTACCTGCCTACCTACCTGCCTGCTACCTGCCTGCTACCTGCCTGCTACATGCCTGCTACCTGCCTGCTACCTGCCTGCTACCTGCCGGCTACCTGCCTGCTACCTGCCTACGGGAATGCCTGCCTGCCTGCATTCCTGCTAGAATGCCTGCCTGCCTCCCTGCCTGCCTGCCTGCCTGCCTGCCTGCCTGCCTGTCTTCCTGTGAGAATGCCTGCCTGCTACAATGCCTGCCTGCCTGCCTGCCTGCGACAATGCCTGCCTGCCTGCCTGCCTGCCTGCCTACCTGCGACAATGCCTGCCTGCCTGCCTGCCTGCGACAATGCCTGCCTGCCTGCCTGCCTGCCTGCCTGCCTGCCTGCCTGCCTGCCTGCGAGAATGCCTGCCTGCCTTACTGCTTGCCTGCCTGCCTGCCTGCCTGCCTGCCTGCCTGCGAGAATGCCTGCCTGCCTGCCTGCCTGCCTGCCTGCGAGAATGCCTGCCTGCCTGCCTGCCTGCCTGCCTACCTGCGACAATGCCTGCCTGCCTGCCTGCCTGCCTGCCTGCCTGCGACAATGCCTGGCTGCCTGCCTGCCTGCCTGACTGCCTGCCTGCCTGCGACAATGCCTGCCTGCCTGCCTGCCTGCCTGCCTGCCTGCGAGAATGCTTGCCTGCCTACCTGCCTGCCTACCTGCCTGCCTACCTGCCTGCCTACCTGCCTGCCTGCCTACCTGCCTGCCTGCCTACCTGCCTGCCTGCCTACCTGCCTGCCTGCCTACCTGCCTACCTACCTACCTGCTACCTGCCTGCTACCTGCCTGCTACCTGCCTGCTACCTGCCTGCTACCTGCCTGCTACCTGCCTGCGAGAATGCCTGCCTGCCTGCATTCCTGCTAGAATGCCTGTCTGCCTGCCTGCCTCCCTGCCTGCCTGCCTGCCTGCCTGCCTGTCTTCCTGCGAGAATGCCTGCCTGCGAGAATGCCTGCCTGCCTGCCTGCCTGCCAGTCTGCGAGAATGCCTGCGTGCCTGCCTGCCTGCCTGCCTGCCTGCATGCGACAATGCCTGCCTGCCTGCCTGCCTGCCTGTCTGCCTGCCTGCCTGCGACAATGCCTGCCTGCCTGCCTGCCTGCCTGCCTGCGACAATGCCTGCTTGCCTGCCTGCCTGCCTACCTGCCTGCCTGCGACAAAGCCTGCGTTCCTGCCTGCCTGCCTACCTGCCTGCCTGCCTACCTGCCTACCTACCTGCCTGCTACCTGCCTGCTACCTGCCTGCTACCTGCCTGCTACCTGCCTGCGAGAATGCCTGCCTGCCTGCATTCCTGCTAGAATGCCTGCCTGCCTACCTGCCTCCCTGCCTGCCTGCCTGCCTGCCTGTCTTCCTGCGAGAATGCCTGCTTGCGAGAATGCCTGCCTGCCTGCCTGCCTGCCAGTCTGCGAGAATGCCTGCGTGCCTGCGTGCCTGCCTGCCTGCCTGCCTGCGACAATGCCTGCCTGCCTGCCTGCCTGCCTGCCTGCCTGCGACAATGCCTGCCTGCCTGCCTGCCTGCCTGCGACAATGCCTGCCTGCCTGCCTGCCTGCCTGCGACAATGCCTGCCTGCCTGCCTGCCTGCCTGCCTGCCTGCGAGAATGCTTGCCTGCCTACCTGCCTGCCTACCTGCCTGCCTACCTGCCTGCCTACCTGCCTGCCTGCCTACCTGCCTGCCTGCCTACCTGCCTGTCTGCCTACCTGCCTGCCTGCCTACCTGCCTGCCTGCCTACCTGCCTACCTACCTGCCTGCTACCTGCCTGCTACCTGCCTGCCTGCCTGCCTGCGACAATGCCTGCCTGCCTGCCTGCCTGCCTGCCTGCCACAATGCCTGCCTGCCTGCCGGCCTGCCTGCCTGCCTGCGACAATGCCTGCCTGCCTGCCTGCGACAATGCCTGCCTGCCTGCCTGCGACAAAGCCTGCCTTCCTGCCTGCCTGCCTACCTGCCTGCCTGCCTACCTGCCTGCCTGCCTACCTGCCTACCTACCTGCCTGCTACCTGCCTGCTACCTGCCTGCTACCTGCCTGCTACCTGCCTGCTACCTGCCTGCGAGAATGCCTACCTGCCTGCATTCCTGCTAGAATGCCTGCCTGCCTGCGTGCCTGCCTGCCTGCCTGTCTTCCTCGAGAATGCCTGCCTGCGAGAATGCCTGCCTGCCTGCCTGCCTGCCAGTCTGCGAGAATGCCTGCGTGCCTGCCTGCCTGCCTGCCTGCCTGCCTGCGACAATGCCTGCCTGCCTGCCTGCCTGCCTGCCTGCCTGCCTGCCTGCGACAATGCCTGCCTGCCTGCCTGCCTGCGACAATGCATGCCTGCCTGCCTGCCTGCCTGCCTGCGAGAATGTCTGCCTGCCTGCCTGCCTGCCTGCCTGCCTGCCTGCGACAATGCCTGCCTGCCTGCCAGCCTGCCTGCCTGCCTGCCTGCCTGCCTGCCTGCCTGCGACAATGCCTGCCTGCCTGCCTGCCTGCCTGCGACAATGCCTGCCTGCCTGCCTGCCTGCCTGCGACAATGCCTGCCTGCCTGCCTACGAGAATGCCTGCCTGCCTGCCTGCCTGCCTGCGAGAATGCCTGCCTGCCTGCCTGCCTGCCTGCCTGCCTGTCTGCGAGAATGCCTGCCTGCCTGCTTGCCTGCCTGCGAGAATGCCTGCCTGCCTGCCTGCCTGCCTGCCTGCGAGAATGCCTGCCTGCCTGCCTGCCTGCCTGCCTGCCTGTCTGCCTGCGAGAATGCCTGCCTACCTGCCTGCCTGCCTGCCTGCCTGCCTGCGAGAATGCCTGCCTGCCTGCCTGCCTGCCTGCCTGCCTGCCTGCGACAATGCCTGCCTGCCTGCCTGCCTGGCTGCCTGCCTGCGACAATGCCTGCCTGCCTGCCTGCCTGCCTGCCTGACTGCCTGCGACAATGCCTGCCTGCCTGCCTGCCTGCGTGCCTGCCTGCCTGCGACAATGCCTGCCTCCCTGCCTGCCTGCCTGCCTGCCTGCCTGCCTGCCTGCCTGCCTGCGACAATGCCTGCCTGCCTGCCTGCCTGCCTGCCTGCCTGCGAGAATGCCTGCGAGAATGCCTGCCTGCCTGCCTGCCTGCCTGCGACAATGCCTGCGACAATGCCTGCCTGCCTGCCTGCGACAATGCCTGCGACAATGCCTGCCTGCCTGCCTGCGACAATGCCTGCCTGCCTGCCTGCGACAATGCCTGCCTACGAGAATGCCTGCCTGCGTGCCTGGGAGATTGCCTGCCTGCGAGAATGCCTGCCTGCCTGCCTGCCTGCCTACCTGCCTGCCTACCTGCCTACCTGCCTGCGAGAATTCCTGCCTGCCTACCTGCCTGCGAGAATACCTACCTGCCTGCCTTCCTGCGAGAATGCCTGCCTACCTGCGGGAATGCCTGCTGCCTGCCTGCCGGCCTGCCTGCCTGCGAGAATGCTTGCCTGCCTACCTGCCTGCCTACCTGCCTTCCTGCCTTCCTGCCTACCTGCCTGCCTGCTAACCTGCCTGCCTGCCTACCTGCCTGCCTGCCTACCTGCCTAACTACCTGCCTGCTACCTGCCTGCTACCTGCCTGCTACATGCCTGCTACCTGCCTGCTACCTGCCTGCTACCTGCCGGCTACCTGCCTGCTACCTGCCTACGGGAATGCCTGCCTGCCTGCATTCCTGCTAGAATGCCTGCCTGCCTCCCTGCCTGCCTGCCTGCCTGCCTGCCTGCCTGCCTGTCTTCCTGTGAGAATGCCTGCCTGCTACAATGCCTGCCTGCCTGCCTGCCTGCGACAATGCCTGCCTGCCTGCCTGCCTGCCTGCCTACCTGCGACAATGCCTGCCTGCCTGCCTGCCTGCGACAATGCCTGCCTGCCTGCCTGCCTGCCTGCCTGCCTGCCTGCCTGCCTGCCTGCGAGAATGCCTGCCTGCCTTACTGCTTGCCTGCCTGCCTGCCTGCCTGCCTGCCTGCCTGCGAGAATGCCTGCCTGCCTGCCTGCCTGCCTGCCTGCGAGAATGCCTGCCTGCCTGCCTGCCTGCCTGCCTACCTGCGACAATGCCTGCCTGCCTGCCTGCCTGCCTGCCTGCGACAATGCCTGGCTGCCTGCCTGCCTGCCTGACTGCCTGCCTGCCTGCGACAATGCATGCCTGCCTGCCTGCCTGCCTGCCTGCCTGCGAGAATGCTTGCCTGCCTACCTGCCTGTCTGCCTGCCTGCCACAATGCCTGCCTGCCTGCCGGCCTGCCTGCCTGCCTGCGACAATGCCTGCCTGCCTGCCTGCGACAATGCCTGCCTGCCTGCCTGCGACAAAGCCTGCCTTCCTGCCTGCCTGCCTACCTGCCTGCCTGCCTACCTGCCTGCCTGCCTACCTGCCTACCTACCTGCCTGCTACCTGCCTGCTACCTGCCTGCTACCTGCCTGCTACCTGCCTGCTACCTGCCTGCGAGAATGCCTACCTGCCTGCATTCCTGCTAGAATGCCTGTCTGCCTGCCTGCCTCCCTGCCTGCCTGCCTGCCTGCCTGCCTGCCTGTCTTCCTGCGAGAATGCCTGCCTGCGCGAATGCCTGCCTGCCTGCCTGCCTGCCAGTCTGCGAGAATGCCTGCGTGCCTGCCTGCCTGCCTGCCTGCCTGCCTGCGACAATGCCTGCCTGCCTGCCTGCCTGCCTGTCTGCCTGCCTGCCTGCGACAATGCCTGCCTGCCTGCCTGCCTGCCTGCCTGCGACAATGCCTGCTTGCCTGCCTGCCTGCCTACCTGCCTGCCTGCGACAAAGCCTGCGTTCCTGCCTGCCTGCCTACCTGCCTGCCTGCCTACCTGCCTACCTACCTGCCTGCTACCTGCCTGCTACCTGCCTGCTACCTGCCTGCTACCTGCCTGCGAGAATGCCTGCCTGCCTGCATTCCTGCTAGAATGCCTGCCTGCCTACCTGCCTCCCTGCCTGCCTGCCTGCCTGCCTGTCTTCCTGCGAGAATGCCTGCTTGCGAGAATGCCTGCCTGCCTGCCTGCCTGCCAGTCTGCGAGAATGCCTGCGTGCCTGCGTGCCTGCCTGCCTGCCTGCCTGCGACAATGCCTGCCTGCCTGCCTGCCTGCCTGCCTGCCTGCGACAATGCCTGCCTGCCTGCCTGCCTGCCTGCCTGCGACAATGCCTGCCTGCCTGCCTGCCTGCCTGCGACAATGCCTGCCTGCCTGCCTGCCTGCCTGCGAGAATGCTTGCCTGCCTACCTGCCTGCCTACCTGCCTGCCTACCTGCCTGCCTACCTGCCTGCCTGCCTACCTGCCTGCCTGCCTACCTGCCTGCCTGCCTACCTGCCTGCCTGCCTACCTGCCTACCTACCTGCCTGCTACCTGCCTGCTACCTGCCTGCTACCTGCCTGCTACCTGCATGCTACCTGACTGCTACCTGCCTGCTACCTGCCTGCGAGAATGCCTGCCTGCCTGCATTCCTGCTAGAATGCCTGCCTGCCTGCCTGCCTCCCTGCCTGCCTGCCTGCCTGCCTGCCTGTCTTCCTGCGAGAATGCCTGCCTGCGAGAATGCCTGCCTGCCTGCCTGCCTGCCAGTCTGCGAGAATGCCTGCGTGCGTGCCTGCCTGCCTGCCTGCCTGCCTGCCTGCCTGCGACAATGCCTGCCTGCCTGCCTGCCTGCCTGTCTGCCTGCCTGCCTGCCTGCCTGCCTGCCTGCCTGCGACAATGCCTGCCTGCCTGCCTGCCGGCGACAATGCCTGCCTGCCTGCCTGCCTGCCTGCCTGCCTGCCTGCCTGCCTGCCTGCCTGCCTGCGACAAAGCCTGCCTTCCTGCCTGCCTGCCTACCTGCCTGCCTGCCTACCTGCCTGCCTGCCTACCTGCCTACCTACCTGCCTGCTACCTGCCTGCTACCTGCCTGCTACCTGCCTGCTACCTGCCTGCTACCTGCCTGCTACCTGCCTGCTACCTGCCTGTGAGAATGCCTGCCTGCCTGCATTCCTGCTAGAATGCCTGCCTGCCTGCCTGCCTCCCTGGTTGCCTGCCTGCCTGCCTGCCGGTCTTCCTGCGAGTATGCCTGCCTGCGAGAATGCCTGCCTGCCTGCCTGCCTGCCAGTCTGCGAGAATGCCTGCGTGCCTGCGTGCCTGCCTGGCTGCCTGCCTCCGAAAATGCCTGCCTGCCTGCCTGCCTGCCTGCGACAATGCCTGCCTGCCTGCCTGCCTGCGACAATGCCTGCCTGCCTGCCTTCCTGCCTGCCTGCGACAAAGCCTGCCTTCCTGCCTGCCTGCCTGCCTGCCTGCCTGCCTGCCTGCCTGCCTGCCTGCGACAATGCCTGCCTCCCTGCCAGCCTGCCTGCCTGCCTGCCTGCCTGCCTGCCTGCCTGCCTGCCTACCTGCCTGCCTGCCTACCTGCCTGCCTGCCTACCTGCCTGCCTGCTACCTGCCTGCGAGAATGCCTGCCTGCCTGCATTCCTGCTAGAATGCCTGCCTGCCTGAGTGCCTCCCTGCCTGCCTGCCTGCCTGCCTGCCTGTCTTTCTGCGAGAATGCCTGCCTGCGAGAATGCCTGTCTGCCTGCCTGCCTGCCAGTCTGCGAGAATGCCTGCGTGCTTGCCTGCCTGCCTGCCTGCCTGCGACAATGCCTGCCTGCCTGCCTGCCTGCCTGCCTGCCTGCCTCTCTGCGACAATGCCTGCCTGCCTGCCTGCCTGCCTGCCTGCGACAATGCCTGCCTGCCTGCCTGCCTGCGACAATGCCTGCCTGCCTGCCTGCCTGCCTGCCTTCGACAATGCCTGCCTGCCTGCCTGCGACAATGCCTGCCTGCCTGCCTGCCTGCCTGCCTGCCTGCCTGCCTGCCTGCCTGCCTGCCTGCGACAAAGCCTGCCTTCCTGCCTGCCTGCCTACCTGCCTGCCTGCCTAACTGCCTGCCTGCCTACCTGCCTACCTACCTGCCTGCTACCTGCCTGCTACCTGCCTGCGAGAATGCCTGCCTGCCTGCATTCCTGCTAGAATGCCTGCCTGCCTGAGTGCCTCCCTGCCTGCCTGCCTTCCTGCCTGTCTTCCTGCGAGAATGCCTGCCTGCGAGAATGCCTGCTGCCTGCCTGCCTGCCTGCCTGCCTGCCTGCGAGAATGCTTGCCTGCCTACCTGCCTGCCTACATGCCTGCCTACCTGCCTGCCTACCTGCCTGCCTGCCTACCTGCCTGCCTGCCTACCTGCCTGTCTGCCTACCTGCCTGCCTGCCTACCTGCCTGCCTGCCTACCTGCCTACCTACCTGCCTGCTACCTGCCTGCTACCTGCCTGCCTGCCTGCCTGCGACAATGCCTGCCTGCCTGCCTGCCTGCCTGCCTGCCTGCCACAATGCCTGCCTGCCTGCCGGCCTGCCTGCCTGCCTGCGACAATGCCTGCCTGCCTGCCTGCGACAATGCCTGCCTGCCTGCCTGCGACAAAGCCTGCCTTCCTGCCTGCCTGCCTACCTGCCTGCCTGCCTACCTGCCTGCCTGCCTACCTGCCTACCTACCTGCCTGCTACCTGCCTGCTACCTGCCTGCTACCGGCCTGCTACCTGCCTGCTACCTGCCTGCGAGAATGCCTACCTGCCTGCATTCCTGCTAGAATGCCTGCCTGCCTGCGTGCCTGCCTGCCTGCCTGTCTTCGAGAATGCCTGCCTGCGAGAATGCCTGCCTGCCTGCCTGCCTGCCTGCCTGCCTGCCTGCCTGCGACAAAGCCTGCCTTCCTGCCTGCCTGCCTACCTGCCTGCCTGCCTAACTGCCTGCCTGCCTACCTGCCTACCTACCTGCCTGCTACCTGCCTGCTACCTGCCTGCTACCTGCCTGCTACCTGCCTGCGAGAATGCCTGCCTGCCTGCATTCCTGCTAGAATGCCTGCCTGCCTGAGTGCCTCCCTGCCTGCCTGCCTTCCTGCCTGTCTTCCTGCGAGAATGCCTGCCTGCGAGAATGCCTGCTGCCTGCCTGCCTGCCTGCCTGCCTGCCTGCGAGAATGCTTGCCTGCCTACCTGCCTGCCTACCTGCCTGCCTACCTGCCTGCCTACCTGCCTGCCTGCCTACCTGCCTGCCTGCCTACCTGCCTGTCTGCCTACCTGCCTGCCTGCCTACCTGCCTGCCTGCCTACCTGCCTACCTACCTGCCTGCTACCTGCCTGCTACCTGCCTGCCTGCCTGCCTGCGACAATGCCTGCCTGCCTGCCTGCCTGTCTGCCTGCCTGCCACAATGCCTGCCTGCCTGCCGGCCTGCCTGCCTGCCTGCGACAATGCCTGCCTGCCTGCCTGCGACAATGCCTGCCTGCCTGCCTGCGACAAAGCCTGCCTTCCTGCCTGCCTGCCTACCTGCCTGCCTGCCTACCTGCCTGCCTGCCTACCTGCCTACCTACCTGCCTGCTACCTGCCTGCTACCTGCCTGCTACCTGCCTGCTACCTGCCTGCTACCTGCCTGCGAGAATGCCTACCTGCCTGCATTCCTGCTAGAATGCCTGCCTGCCTGCGTGCCTGCCTGCCTGCCTGTCTTCCTCGAGAATGCCTGCCTGCGAGAATGCCTGCCTGCCTGCCTGCCTGCCAGTCTGCGAGAATGCCTACGTGCCTGCCTGCCTGCCTGCCTGCCTGCCTGCGACAATGCCTGCCTGCCTGCCTGCCTGCCTGCCTGCCTGCCTGCGACAATGCCTGCCTGCCTGCCTGCCTGCGACAATGCATGCCTGCCTGCCTGCCTGCGAGAATGTCTGCCTGCCTGCCTGCCTGCCTGCCTGCCTGCGACAATGCCTGCCTGCCTGCCAGCCTGCCTGCCTGCCTGCCTGCCTGCCTGCCTGCGACAATGCCTGCCTGCCTGCCTGCCTGCGACAATGCCTGCCTGCCTGCCTGCCTGCATGCGACAATGCCTGCCTGCCTGCCTACGAGAATGCCTGCCTGCCTGCCTGCCTGCCTGCGAGAATGCCTGCCTGCCTGCCTGCCTGCCTGCCTGTCTGCGAGAATGCCTGCCTGCCTGCTTGCCTGCCTGCGAGAATGCCTGCCTGCCTGCCTGCCTGCCTGCCTGCGAGAATGCCTGCCTGCCTGCCTGCCTGCCTGCCTGTCTGCCTGTCTGCCTGCGAGAATGCCTGCCTACCTGCCTGCCTGCCTGCCTGCCTGCCTGCGAGAATGCCTGCCTGCCTGCCTGCCTGCCTGCCTGCCTGCCTGCGACAATGCCTGCCTGCCTGCCTGCCTGGCTGCCTGCCTGCGACAATGCCTGCCTGCCTGCCTGCCTGCCTGACTGCCTGCGACAATGCCTGCCTGCCTGCCTGCCTGCGTGCCTGCCTGCCTGCGACAATGCCTGCCTCCCTGCCTGCCTGCCTGCCTGCCTGCCTGCCTGCCTGCGACAATGCCTGCCTGCCTGCCTGCCTGCCTGCCTGCGAGAATGCCTGCGAGAATGCCTGCCTGCCTGCCTGCCTGCCTGCGACAATGCCTGCGACAATGCCTGCCTGCCTGCCTGCGACAATGCCTGCGACAATGCCTGCCTGCCTGCCTGCGACAATGCCTGCGACAATGCCTGCCTGCCTGCCTGCGACAATGCCTGCCTACGAGAATGCCTGCCTGCGTGCCTGGGAGATTGCCTGCCTGCGAGAATGCCTGCCTGCCTGCCTGCCTGCCTACCTGCCTGCCTACCTGCCTACCTGCCTGCGAGAATTCCTGCCTGCCTACCTGCCTGCGAGAATACCTACCTGCCTGCCTTCCTGCGAGAATGCCTGCCTACCTGCGGGAATGCCTGCTGCCTGCCTGCCGGCCTGCCTGCCTGCGAGAATGCTTGCCTGCCTACCTGCCTGCCTACCTGCCTTCCTGCCTTCCTGCCTTCCTGCCTACCTGCCTGCCTGCTAACCTGCCTGCCTGCCTACCTGCCTGCCTGCCTACCTGCCTACCTACCTGCCTGCTACCTGCCTGCTACCTGCCTGCTACATGCCTGCTACCTGCCTGCTACCTGCCTGCTACCTGCCGGCTACCTGCCTGCTACCTGCCTACAAGAATGCCTGCCTGCCTGCATTCCTGCTAGAATGCCTGCCTGCCTCCCTGCCTGCCTGCCTGCCTGCCTGCCTGCCTGTCTTCCTGCGAGAATGCCTGCCTGCGACAATGCCTGCCTGCCTGCCTGCCTGCGACAATGCCTGCCTGCCTGCCTGCCTGCCTGCCTACCTGCGACAATGCCTGCCTGCCTGCCTGCCTGCGACAATGCCTGCCTGCCTGCCTGCCTGCCTGCCTGCCTGCCTGCCTGCGAGAATGCCTGCCTGCCTTACTGCTTGCCTGCCTGCCTGCCTGCCTGCCTGCCTGCCTGCCTGCGAGAATGCCTGCCTGCCTGCCTGCCTGCCTGCGAGAATGCCTGCCTGCCTGCCTGCCTGCCTGCCTACCTGCGACAATGCCTGCCTGCCTGCCTGCCTGCCTGCCTGCCTGCCTGCGACAATGCCTGGCTGCCTGCCTGCCTGCCTGACTGCCTGCCTGCCTGCGACAATGCCTGCCTGCCTGCCTGCCTGCCTGCGAGAATGCTTGCCTGCCTACCTGCCTGCCTACCTGCCTGCCTACCTGCCTGCCTACCTGCCTGCCTGCCTACCTGCCTGCCTGCCTACCTGCCTGCCTGCCTACCTGCCTGCCTGCCTACCTGCCTGCCTACCTACCTACCTGCTACCTGCCTGCTACCTGCCTGCTACCTGCCTGCTACCTGCCTGCTACCTGCCTGCTACCTGCCTGCTACCTGCCTGCGAGAATGCCTGCCTGCCTGCATTCCTGCTAGAATGCCTGTCTGCCTGCCTGCCTCCCTGCCTGCCTGCCTGCCTGCCTGCCTGCCTGTCTTCCTGGGAGAATGCCTGCCTGCGAGAATGCCTGCCTGCCTGCCTGCCTGCCAGTCTGCGAGAATGCCTGCGTGCCTGCCTGCCTGCCTGCCTGCCTGCCTGCATGCCTGCGACAATGCCTGCCTGCCTGCCTGCCTGCCTGTCTGCCTGCCTGCCTGCGACAATGCCTGCCTGCCTGCCTGCCTGCCTGCCTGCGACAATGCCTGCCTGCCTGCCTGCCTGCCTATCTGCCTGCCTGCGACAAAGCCTGCCTTCCTGCCTGCCTGCCTACCTGCCTGCCTGCCTACCTGCCTGCCTGCCTACCTGCCTACCTACCTGCCTGCTACCTGCCTGCTACCTGCCTGCTACCTGCCTGCTACCTGCCTGCGAGAATGCCTCCCTGCCTGCATTCCTGCTAGAATGCCTGCCTGCCTGCCTGCCTCCCTGCCTGCCTGCCTGCCTGCCTGTCTTCCTGCGAGAATGCCTGCTTGCGAGAATGCCTGCCTGCCTGCCTGCCTGCCAGTCTGCGAGAATGCCTGCGTGCCTGCGTGCCTGCCTGCCTGCCTGCCTGCGACAATGCCTGCCTGCCTGCCTGCCTGCCTGCCTGCCTGCGACAATGCCTGCCTGCCTGCCTGCCTGCCTGCCTGCGACAATGCCTGCCTGCCTGCCTGCCTGCCTGCGACAATGCCTGCCTGCCTGCCTGCCTGCCTGCCTGCGAGAATGCTTGCCTGCCTACCTGCCTGCCTACCTGCCTGCCTACCTGCCTGCCTACCTGCCTGCCTGCCTACCTGCCTGCCTGCCTACCTGCCTGCCTGCCTACCTGCCTGCCTGCCTACCTGCCTACCTACCTGCCTGCTACCTGCCTGCTACCTGCCTGCTACCTGCCTGCTACCTGCATGCTACCTGACTGCTACCTGCCTGCTACCTGCCTGCGAGAATGCCTGCCTGCCTGCATTCCTGCTAGAATGCCTGCCTGCCTGCCTGCCTCCCTGCCTGCCTGCCTGCCTGCCTGCCTGTCTTCCTGCGAGAATGCCTGCCTGCGAGAATGCCTGCCTGCCTGCCTGCCTGCCAGTCTGCGAGAATGCCTGCGTGCGTGCCTGCCTGCCTGCCTGCCTGCCTGCGACAATGCCTGCCTGCCTGCCTGCCTGTCTGCCTGCCTGCCTGCCTGCCTGCCTGCCTGCCTGCGACAATGCCTGCCTGCCTGCCTGCCGGCGACAATGCCTGCCTGCCTGCCTGCCTGCCTGCCTGCCTGCCTGCCTGCCTGCGACAAAGCCTGCCTTCCTGCCTGCCTGCCTACCTGCCTGCCTGCCTACCTGCCTGCCTGCCTACCTGCCTACCTACCTGCCTGCTACCTGCCTGCTACCTGCCTGCTACCTGCCTGCTACCTGCCTGCTACCTGCCTGCTACCTGCCTGCTACCTGCCTGCTACCTGCCTGTGAGAATGCCTGCCTGCCTGCATTCCTGCTAGAATGCCTGCCTGCCTGCCTGCCTCCCTGGTTGCCTGCCTGCCTGCCTGCCTGTCTTCCTGCGAGAATGCCTGCCTGAGAGAATGCCTGCCTGCCTGCCTGCCTGCCAGTCTGCGAGAATGCCTGCGTGCCTGCGTGCCTGCCAGGCTGCCTCCCTCCGAAAATGCCTGCCTGCCTGCCTGCCTGCCTGCGACAATGCCTGCCTGCCTGCCTGCCTGCGACAATGCCTGCCTGCCTGCCTTCCTGCCTGCCTGCGACAAAGCCTGCCTTCCTGCCTGCCTGCCTGCCTGCCTGCCTGCCTGCCTGCCTGCCTGCCTGCCTGCCTGTCTGCCTGCAACAATGCCTGCCTGCCTGCCAGCCTGCCTGCCTGCCTGCCTGCCTGCCTGCCTGCCTGCCTGCCTGCCTACCTGCCTGCCTGCCTACCTGCCTGCCTGCCTACCTGCCTGCCTGCTACCTGCCTGCGAGAATGCCTGCCTGCCTGCATTCCTGCTAGAATGCCTGCCTGCCTGAGTGCCTCCCTGCCTGCCTGCCTGCCTGCCTGCCTGTCTTTCTGCGAGAATGCCTGCCTGCGAGAATGCCTGTCTGCCTGCCTGCCTGCCAGTCTGCGAGAATGCCTGCGTGCTTGCCTGCCTGCCTGCCTGCCTGCGACAATGCCTGCCTGCCTGCCTGCCTGCCTGCCTGCCTGCCTGCCTCTCTGCGACAATGCCTGCCTGCCTGCCTGCCTGCCTGCCTGCGACAATGCCTGCCTGCCTGCCTGCCTGCGACAATGCCTGCCTGCCTGCCTGCCTGCCTGCCTTCGACAATGCCTGCCTGCCTGCCTGCCTGCGACAATGCCTGCCTGCCTGCCTGCCTGCCTGCCTGCCTGCCTGCCTAGGACAAAGCCTGCCTTCCTGCCTGCCTGCCTACCTGCCTGCCTGCCTGCCTGCCTACCTGCCTACCTACCTGCCTGCTACCTGCCTGCTACCTGCCTGCTACCTGCCTGCTACATGCCTGCTACCTGCCTGCGAGAATGCCTGCCTGCCTGCATTCCTGCTAGAATGCCTGCCTGCCTGAGTGCCTCCCTGCCTGCCTGCCTTCCTGCCTGTCTTCCTGCGAGAATGCCTGCCTGCGAGAATGCCTGCTGCCTGCCTGCCTGCCTGCCTGCCTGCCTGCGAGAATGCTTGCCTACCTGCCTGCCTGCCTACCTGCCTGCCTGCCTACCTGCCTGTCTGCCTACCTGCCTGCCTGCCTACCTGCCTGCCTGCCTACCTGCCTACCTACCTGCCTGCTACCTGCCTGCTACCTGCCTGCTACATGCCTGCGAGAATGCCTGCCTGCCTGCATTCCTGCTAGAATGCCTGCCTGCCTGAGTGCCTCCCTGCCTGTTTGCCTGCCTGCCTGCCTGTCTTCCTGCGAGAATGCCTGCCGGCGTGCCTGCCTGCCAGTCTGCGAGAATGCCTGCGTGCCTGCCTGCCTGCCTGCCTGCCTGCCTGCCTGCGACAATGCCTGCCTGCCTGCCTGCCTGCGACAATGCCTGCCTGCCTGCCTGCCTGCGACAATGCCTGCCTGCCTGCCTGCCTGCGACAATGCCTGCCTGCCTGCCTGCCTGCGACAAAGCCTGCCTTCCTGCCTGCCTGCCTACCTGCCTGCCTCCCTACCTGCCTGCCTGCCTACCTGCCTACCTACCTGCCTACTACCTGCCTGCTACCTGCCTGCTACCTGCCTGCTACCTGCCTGCGAGAATGCCTGCCTGCCTGCATTCCTGCTAGAATGCCTGCCTGCCTGCCTGCCTCCCTGCCTGCCTGCCTGCCTGCCTGCCTGCCTGTCTTCCTGCGAGAATGCCTGCCTGCGAGAATGCCTGCCTGCCTGCCTGCCTGCCAGTCTGCGAGAATGCCTGCGTGCCTGTCTGCCTGCCTGCCTGCCTGCCTGCCTGCGACAATGCCTGCCTGCCTGCCTGCCTGCCTGCGACAATGCCTGCCTGCCTGCCTGCCTGCGACAATGCCTGCCTGCCTGCCTGCCTGCCTGCGACAATGCCTGCCTGCCTGCCTGCCTGCCTGCGACAATGCCTGCCTGCCTGCCTGCCTGCGACAATGCCTGCCTGCATGCCTGCCTGCCTGCGACAAAGCCTGCCTTCCTGCCTGCCTGCGACAATGCCTGCGACAATGCCTGCCGGCCTGCCTGCGACAATGCCTGCGACAATACCTGCCTGCCTGCCTGCGACAATGCCTGCCTACGAGAATGCCTGCCTGCGGTCCTGGGAGATTGCCTGCCTGCGAGAATGCCTTCCTGCCTGCCTACCTGCCTACCTGCCTGCCTACCTGCCTGCGAGAATTCCTGCCTGCCTACCTGCCTGCGAGAATACCTACCTACCTGCCTTCCTGCGAGAATGCCTGCCTACCTGCGAGAATGCCTGCTGCCTGCCTGCCTGCCTGCCTGCCTGTGAGAATGCTTGCCTGCCTACCTGCCTGCCTACCTGCCTGCCTGCCTACCTGCCTGCCTGCCTACCTGCCTGCTACCTGCCTGCTACCTGCCTGCTACCTGCCTGCTAGATTCCTGCTACCTGCCTGCGAGAATGCCTGCCTGCCTGCATTCCTGCTAGAATGCCTGCCTGCCTGAGTGCCTCCCCGCCTGCCTGCCTGCCTGCCTGCCTGTCTTCCTGCGAGAATGCCTGCCTGCGAGAATGCCTGCCTGCCTGCCTGCCTGCCTGTCTGCGAGAATGCCTGCATGCCTGCCTGCCTGCCTGCCTGCCTGCGACAATGCCTGCCTGCCTGCCTGCCTGCCTGCCTGCCTGCGACAATGCCTGCCTGCCTGCCTGCTTGCCTGCCTGCCTGCCTGCCTGCGACAATGCCTGCCTGCCTGCCTGCCTGCCTGCCTTCGACAATGCCTGCCTGCCTTCGACAATGCCTGCCTGCCTTCGACAATGCCTGCCTGCCTGCCTGCCTGCGACAATGCCTGCCTGCCTGCCTGCCTGCCTGCCTGCCTGCCTGCCTGCCTGCCTGCCTGCGACAAAGCCTGCCTTCCTGCCTGCCTGCCTACCTGCCTGCCTGCCTACCTGCCTGCCTGCCTACCTGACTACCTACCTGCCTGCTACCTGCCTACTACCTCCCTGCTACCTGCCTGCTACCTGCCTGCTACCTGCCTGCTACCTGCCTGCGAGAATGCCTGCCTGCCTGCATTCCTGCTAGAATGCCTGCCTGCCTGAGTGCCTCCCTGCCTGCCTGCCTTCCTGCCTGTCTTCCTGCGAGAATGCCTGCTGCCTGCCTGCCTGCCTGCCTGCCTGCCTGCGAGAATGCTTGCCTGCCTACCTGCCTGCCTACCTGCCTGCCTACCTGCCTGCCTACCTGCCTGCCTGCCTACCTGCCTGCCTGCCTACCTGCTTGCCTGCCTACTTGCCTGCCTGCCTACCTGCCTGCCTGCCTACCTGCCTACCTACCTGCCTGCTACCTGCCTGCTACCTGCCTGCTACCTGCCTGCTACCTGCCTGCTACATGCCTGCGAGAATGCCTGCCTGCCTGCATTCCTGCTAGAATGCCTGCCTGCCTGAGTGCCTCCCTGCCTGCCTGCCTGCCTGCCTGCCTGCCTGCCTGCGACAATGCCTGCCTGCCTGCCTGCCTGCCTGCGACAATGCCTGCCTGCCTTCTTGCCTGCCTGCCTGCCTGCCTGCGACAATGCCTGCCTGCCTGCCTGCCTGCGACAATGACTGCCTGCCTGCCTGCCTGCCTGCCTGCGACAAAGCCTGCCTTCCTGCCTGCCTGCCTACCTGCCTGCCTCACTACCTGCCTGCCTGCCTACCTGCCTACCTACCTGCCTGCTACCTGCCTGCTACCTGCCTGCTACCTGCCTGCTACCTGCCTGCTACCTGCCTGCTACCTGCCTGCGAGAATGCCTGCCTGCCTGCATTCCTGCTAGAATGCCTGCCTGCCTGCCTGCCTCCCTGCCTGCCTGCCTGCCTGTCTTCCTGCGAGAATGCCTGCCTGCGAGAATGCCTGCCTGCCTGCCTGCCTGCCTGCCTGCCTGCCTGCCTGCGACAATGCCTGCCTGCCTGCCTGCCTGCCTGCGACAATGCCTGCCTTCCTGCCTGCCTGCCTGCCTGCCTGCCTGCCTGCGACAATGCCTGCCTGCCTGCCTGTCTGCCTGCCTGCGACAATGCCTGCCTGCCTGCCAGGGAGAATGCCTGCCTGCCTGCCTGCCTGCCTGCCTGCCTGCCTGCCTGCGAGAATGCCTGCCTGCCTTACTGCCTGCCTGCCTGCCTGCCTGCCTGCCTGCCTACCTGCGACAATGCCTGCCTGCCTGCCTGCCTGCCTGCCTGCCTGCCTGCCTGCCTGCCTGCGACAATGCCTGCCTGCCTGCCTGCCTGCCTGCCTGCCTGCCTGCCTGCGAGAATGCTTGCCTGCCTACCTGCCTGCCTACCTGCCTGCCTACCTGCCTGCCTACCTGCCTGCCTGCCTACCTGCCTGCCTGCCTACCTGCCTGCCTGCCTACCTGCCTGCCTGCCTACCTGCCTACCTACCTGTCTGCTACCTGCCTGCTACCTGCCTGCTACCTGCCTGCTACCTGCCTGCTACCTGCCTGCTACCTGCCTGCTACCTGCCTGCGAGAATGCCTGCCTGCCTGCATTCCTGCTAGAATGCCTGCCTGCCTGCCTGCCTCCCTGCCTGCCTGCCTGCCTGCCTGCCTGTCTTCCTGCGAGAATGCCTGCCTGCGAGAATGCCTGCCTGCGAGAATGCCTGCCTGCCTGCCTGCCTGCCAGTCTGCGAGAATGCCTGCTTACCTGCCTGCCTGCCTGCCTGCCTGCCTGCGACAATGCCTGCCTGCCTGCCTGCCTGCCTGTCTGCCTGCCTGCCTGCGACAATGCCTGCCTGCCTGCCTGCCTGCCTGCCTGCGACAATGCCTGCCTGCCTGCCTGCCTGCGACAATGCCTGCCTGCCTGCCTGCCTGCCTGCCTGCCTACCTGCCTGCCTGCGACAAAGCCTGCCTTCCTGCCTGCCTGCCTACCTGCCTGCCTGCCTACCTGCCTGCCTGCCTACCTGCCTACCTACCTGCCTGCTACCTGCCTGCTACCTGCCTGCTACCTGCCTGCTACCTGCCTGCTACCTGCCTGCTACCTGCCTGCGAGAATGCCTGCCTGCCTGCATTCCTGCTAGAATGCCTGCCTGCCTGCCTGCCTCCACGCCTGCCTGCCTGCCTGCCTGCCTGTCTTCCTGCGAGAATGCCTGCTTGCGACAATGCCTGCCTGCCTGCCTGCCTGCCTGCCTGCGACAAAGCCTGCCTTCCTGCCTGCCTGCCTACCTACCTGCCTGCTACCTGCCTGCTACCTACCTGCTACCTGCCTGCTACCTGCCTGCTACCTGCCTGCTACCTGCCTGCGAGAATGCCTGCCTGCCTGCATTCCTGCTAGAATGCCTGCCTGCCTGCCTGCCTCCACGCCTGCCTGCCTGCCTGCCTGCCTGTCTTCCTGCGAGAATGCCTGCTTGCGAGAATGCCTGCCTGCCTGCCTGCCTGCCAGTCTGCGAGAATGCCTTCGTGCCTGCGTGCCTGCCTGCCTGCCTGCCTGCGACAATGCCTGCCTGCCTGCCTGCCTGCCTGCCTGCCTGCCTGCGACAATGCCTGCCTGCCTGCGACAATGCCTGCCTGCCTGCCTGCCTGCCTGCGACAATGCCTGCCTGCCTGCCTGCCTGCCTACCTGCCTGCGAGAATGCTTGCCTGCCTACCTGCCTGCCTACCTGCCTGCCTGCGACAATGCCTGCCTGCCTGCCTGCCTGCCTGCCTGCCTGCCTGCGACAATGCCTGCCTGCCTGCCTGCCTGCGACAATGCCTGCCTGCCTGCCTGCCTGCCTGCCTGCCTGCGAGAATGCTTGCCTGCCTACCTGCCTGCCTACCTGCCTGCCTACCTGCCTGCCTACCTGCCTGCCTGCCTACCTGCCTGCCTGCCTACCTGCTTGCCTGCCTACTTGCCTGCCTGCCTACCTGCCTGCCTGCCTACCTGCCTACCTACCTGCCTGCTACCTGCCTGCTACCTGCCTGCTACCTGCCTGCTACCTGCCTGCTACATGCCTGCGAGAATGCCTGCCTGCCTGCATTCCTGCTAGAATGCCTGCCTGCCTGAGTGCCTCCCTGCCTGCCTGCCTGCCTGCCTGCCTGTCTTCCTGCGAGAATGCCTGCCGGCCTGCCTGCCTGCCACTCTGCGAGAATGCCTGCGTGCCTGCCTGCCTGCCTGCCTGCCTGCGACAATGCCTGCCTGCCTGCCTGCCTGCCTGCCTGCGACAATGCCTGCCTGCCTTCTTGCCTGCCTGCCTGCCTGCCTGCGACAATGCCTGCCTGCCTCCCTGCCTGCGACAATGCCTGCCTGCCTGCCTGCCTGCCTGCCTGCGACAAAGCCTGCCTTCCTGCCTGCCTGCCTACCTGCCTGCCTCACTACCTGCCTGCCTGCCTACCTGCCTACCTACCTGCCTGCTACCTGCCTGCTACCTGCCTGCTACCTGCCTGCTACCTGCCTGCTACCTGCCTGCTACCTGCCTGCTACCTGCCTGCGAGAATGCCTGCCTGCCTGCATTCCTGCTAGAATGCCTGCCTGCCTGCCTGCCTCCCTGCCTGCCTGCCTGCCTGCCTGCCTGCCTGTCTTCCTGCGAGAATGCCTGCCTGCGAGAATGCCTGCCTGCCTGCCTGCCTGCCAGTCTGCGAGAATGCCTGCGTGCCTGCCTGCCTGCCTGCCTGCGACAATGCCTGCCTGCCTGCCTGCCTGCCTGCGACAATGCCTGCCTGCCTGCCTGCCTGCCTGCCTGCCTGCCTGCCTGCGACAATACCTGCCTGCCTGCCTGTCTGCCTGCCTGCGACAATGCCTGCCTGCCTGCCAGGGAGAATGCCTGCCTGCCTGCCTGCCTGCCTGCCTGCCTGCGAGAATGCCTGCCTGCCTTACTGCCTGCCTGCCTGCCTGCCTGCCTGCCTGCCTGCCTGCCTGCCTGCGAGAATGCCTGCCTGCCTGCCTGCCTGCCTGCCTGCGAGAATGCCTGCCTGCCTGCCTGCCTGCCTGCCTACCTGCGACAATGCCTGCCTGCCTGCCTGCCTGCCTGCCTGCCTGCCTGCCTGCCTGCCTGCGACAATGCCTGCCTGCCTGCCTGCCTGCCTGCCTGCCTGCCTGCCTGCCTGCCTGCGAGAATGCTTGCCTGCCTACCTGCCTGCCTACCTGCCTGCCTACCTGCCTGCCTACCTGCCTGCCTGCCTACCTGCCTGCCTGCCTACTGCCTGCCTGCCTACCTGCCTGCCTGCCTACCTGCCTACCTACCTGTCTGCTACCTGCCTGCTACCTGCCTGCTACCTGCCTGCTACCTGCCTGCTACCTGCCTGCTACCTGCCTGCTACCTGCCTGCGAGAATGCCTGCCTGCCTGCATTCCTGCTAGAATGCCTGCCTGCCTGCCTGCCTCCCTGCCTGCCTGCCTGCCTGCCTGCCTGTCTTCCTGCGAGAATGCCTGCCTGCGAGAATGCCTGCCTGCCTGCCTGCCTGCCAGTCTGTGAGAATGCCTGCTTGCCTGCCTGCCTGCCTGCCTGCCTGCGACAATGCCTGCCTGCCTGCCTGCCTGCCTGTCTGCCTGCCTGCCTGCGACAATGCCTGCCTGCCTGCCTGCCTGCCTGCCTGCGACAATGCCTGTCTGCCTGCCTGCCTGCGACAATGCCTGCCTGCCTGCCTGCCTGCCTGCCTGCCTGCCTACCTGCCTGCCTGCGACAAAGCCTGCCTTCCTGCCTGCCTGCCTACCTGCCTGCCTGCCTACCTGCCTGCCTGCCTACCTGCCTACCTACCTGCCTGCTACCTGCCTGCTACCTGCCTGCTACCTGCCTGCTACCTGCCTGCTACCTGCCTGCTACCTGCCTGCGAGAATGCCTGCCTGCCTGCATTCCTGCTAGAATGCCTGCCTGCCTGCCTGCATCCCTGCCTGCCTGCCTGCCTGCCTGCCTGCCTGTCTTCCTGCGAGAATGCCTGCTTGCGAGAATGCCTGCCTGCCTGCCTGCCTGCCAGTCTGCGAGAATGCCTGCGTGCCTGCGTGCCTGCCTGCCTGCCTGCCTGCGACAATGCCTGCCTGCCTGCCTGCCTGCCTGCCTGCCTGCGACAATGCCTGCCTGCCTGCGACAATGCCTGCCTGCCTGCCTGCGACAATGCCTGCCTGCCTGCCTGCCTGCCTGCCTACCTGCCTGCGAGAATGCTTGCCTGCCTACCTGCCTGCCTACCTGCCTGCCTGCGACAATGCCTGCCTGCCTGCCTGCCTGCCTGCCTGCCTGCCTGCGACAATGCCTGCCTGCCTGCCTGCCTGCGACAATGCCTGCCTGCCTGCCTGCCTGCCTGCCTGCCTGCGAGAATGCTTGCCTGCCTACCTGCCTGCCTACCTGCCTGCCTACCTGCCTGCCTGCCTACCTGCCTGCCTGCCTACCTGCCTGCCTGCCTACCTGCCTGCCTACCTGCCTGCCTGCGACAATGCCTGCCTGCCTGCCTGCCTGCCTGCGACAATGCCTGCCTGCCTGCCTGCCTGCGACAATGCCTGCCTGCCTGCCTGCCTGCCTGCCTGCCTGCGAGAATGCTTGCCTGCCTACCTGCCTGCCTACCTGCCTGCCTACCTGCCTGCCTACCTGCCTGCCTGCCTACCTGCCTGCCTGCCTACCTGCCTGCCTGCCTACCTGCCTGCCTGCCTACCTGCCTACCTACCTGCCTGCTACCTGCCTGCTACCTGCCTGCTACCTGCCTGCTACCTGCCTGCGAGAATGCCTGCCTGCCTGCATTCCTGCTAGAATGCCTGAATGCCTGCCTGCCTCCCTGCCTGCCTGCCTGCCTGCCTGCCTGTCTTCCTGCGAGAATGCCTGCCTGCGAGAATGCCTGCCTGCCTGCCAGTCTGCGAGAATGCCTGCTTGCCTGCCTGCCTGCCTGCCTGCCTGCCTGCGACAATGCCTGCCTGCCTGCCTGCCTGCCTGTCTGCCTGCCTGCCTGCGACAATGCCTGCCTGCCTGCCTGCCTGCCTGCCTGCCTGCCTGCGACAATGCCTGCCTGCCTGCCTGCCTGCGACAATGCCTGCCTGCCTGCCTGCCTGCCTGCCTGCCTACCTGCCTGCCTGCGACAAAGCCTGCCTTCCTGCCTGCCTGCCTACCTGCCTGCCTGCCTACCTGCCTGCCTGCCTACCTGCCTACCTACCTGCCTGCTACCTGCCTGCTACCTGCCTGCTACCTGCCTGCTACCTGCCTGCTACCTGCCTGCTACCTGCCTGCTACCTGCCTGCGAGAATGCCTGCCTGCCTGCATTCCTGCTAGAATGCCTGCCTGCCTGCCTGCCTCCCTGCCTGCCTGCCTGCCTGCCTGTCTTCCTGCGAGAATGCCTGCTTGCGAGAATGCCTGCCTGCCTGCCTGCCTGCCAGTCTGCGAGAATGCCTGCGTGCCTGCGTGCCTGCCTGCCTGCCTGCCTGCGACAATGCCTGCCTGCCTGCCTGCCTGCCTGCCTGCGACAATGCCTGCCTGCCTGCGACAATGCCTGCCTGCCTGCCTGCCTGCCTGCGACAATGCCTGCCTGCCTGCCTGCCTGCCTACCTGCCTGCGAGAATGCTTGCCTGCCTACCTGCCTGCCTACCTGCCTGCCTGCCTACCTGCCTGCCTGCCTCCTGCCTGCCTGCCTACCTTCCTACCTGCCTACCTACCTGCCTGCTACCTGCCTGCTACCTGCCTGCTACCTGCCTGCTACCTGCATGCTACCTGCCTGCTACCTGCCTGCTACCTGCCTGCGAGAATGCCTGCCTGCCTGCATTCCTGCTAGAATGCCTGCCTGCCTGCCTGCCTCCCTGCCTGCCTGCCTGCCTGCCTGCCTGTCTTCCTGCGAGAATGCCTGCCTGCGAGAATGCCTGCCTGCCTGCCTGCTAGCCAGTCTGCGAGAATGCCTGCGTGCGTGCCTGCCTGCCTGCCTGCCTGCCTGCGACAATGCCTGCCTGCCTGCCTGCCTGTCTGCCTGCCTGCCTGCGACAATGCCTGCCTGCCTGCCTGCCTGCCTGCCTGCGACAATGCCTGCCTGCCTGCCTGCCTGCGAAAATGCCTGCCTGCCTGCCTGCCTGCCTGCCTGCCTGCCTGCGACAAAGCCTGCCTTCCTGCCTGCCTGCCTACCTGCCTGCCTGCCTACCTGCCTGCCTGCCTACCTGCCTACCTACCTGCCTGCTACCTGCCTGCTACCTGCCTGCTACCTGCCTGCTACCTGCCTGCTACCTGCCTGCGAGAATGCCTGCCTGCCTGCATTCCTGCTAGAATGCCTGCCTGCCTGCCTGCCTCCCTGGTTGCCTGCCTGCCTGCCTGCCTGTCTTCCTGCGAGAATGCCTGCCTGCGAGAATGCCTGCCTGCCTGCCTGCCTGCCAGTCTGCGAGAATGCCTGCGTGTTTGCGTGTCTGCCTGCCTGCCTGCCTCTGAAAATGCCTGCCTGCCTGCCTGCCTGCGACAATGCCTGCCTGCCTGCCTGCCTGCGACAATGCCTGCCTGCCTGCCTTCCTGCCTGCCTGCGACAAAGACTGCCTTCCTGCCTGCCTGCCTGCCTGCCTGCCTGCCTGCCTGCCTGCCTGCCTGCCTGCCTGCGACAATGCCTGCCTGCCTGCCAGCCTGCCTGCCTGCCTGCCTGCCTTCCTGCCTGCCTGCCTGCCTGCCTGCCTGCCTACCTGCCTGCCTGCCTACCTGCCTGCCTGCCTACCTGCCTGCCTGCTACCTGCCTGCGAGAATGCCTGCCTGCCTGCATTCCTGCTAGAATGCCTGCCTGCCTGAGTGCCTCCCTGCCTGCCTGTCTTTCTGCGAGAATGCCTGCCTGCGAGAATGCCTGTCTGCCTGCCTGCCTGCCAGTCTGCGAGAATGCCTGCGTGCTTGCCTGCCTGCCTGCCTGCCTGCGACAATGCCTGCCTGCCTGCCTGCCTGCCTGCCTGCCTCTCTGCGACAATGCCTGCCTGCCTGCCTGCCTGCCTGCCTGCCTGCCTGCCTGCCTGCCTGCCTGCGACAATGCCTGCCTGCCTGCCTGCCTGCGACAATGCCTGCCTGCCTGCCTGCCTGCCTGCCTGCCTGCCTGCGACAATGCCTGCCTGCCTGCCTGCCTGCCTGCCTGCGAGAATGCTTGCCTGCCTACCTGTCTGCCTACCTGCCTGCCTACCTGCCTGCCTACCTGCCTGCCTGCCTACATGCCTGCCTGCCTACCTGCCTGCCTGCCTACCTGCCTGCCTGCCTACCTGCCTACCTACCTACCTTCTACCTGCCTGCTACCTGCCTGCTACCTGCCTGCTACCTGCCTGCTACCTGCCTGCTACCTACCTGCTACCTGCCTGCGATAATGCCTGCCTGCCTGCATTCCTGCTAGAATGCCTGCCTGCCTGCCTGCCTCCCTGCCTGCCTGCCTGCCTGCCTGTCTTCCTGCGAGAATGCCTGCCTGCGAGAATGCCTGCCTGCCTGCCTGCCTGCCAGTCTGCGAGAATGCCTGCGTGCCTGCCTGCCTGCCTGCCTGCCTGCCTGCCTGCGACAATGCCTGCCTGCCTGCCTGCCTGCCTGTCTGCCTGCCTGCCTGCGACAATGCCTGCCTGCCTGCCTGCCTGCCTGCCTGCCTGCGACAATGCCTGCCTGCCTGCCTGCGACAATGCCTGCCTGCCTGCCTGCCTGCCTGCCTGCTTACCTGCCTGCCTGCGACAAAGCCTGCCTTCCTGCCTGCCTGCCTACCTGCCTGTCTGCCTACCTGCCTGCCTGCCTACCTGCCTACCTACCTGCCTGCTACCTGCCTGCTACCTGCCTGCTACCTGCCTGCTACCTGCCTGCTACCTGCCTGCGAGAATGCCTGCCTGCCTGCATTCCTGCTAGAATGCCTGCCTGCCTGCCTGCCTCCCTGCCTGCCGGCCTGCCTGCCTGCCTGTCTTCCTGCGAGAATGCCTGCTTGCGAGAATGCCTGCCTGCCTGCCTGCCTGCCAGTCTGCGAGAATGCCTGCGTGCCTGCGTGCCTGCCTGCCTGCGACAATGCCTGCCTGCCTGCCTGCCTGCCTGCCTGCCTGCGACAATGCCTGCCTGCCTGCCTGCCTGCCTGCCTGCGACAATGCCTGCCTGCCTGCCTGCCTGCCTGCGACAATGCATGCCTGCCTGCCTGCCTGCCTACCTGCCTGCGAGAATGCTTGCCTGCCTACCTGCCTGCCTACCTGCCTGCCTACCTGCCTTCCTACCTGCCTGCCTGCCTACCTGCCTGCCTGCCTACCTGCCTGCCTGCCTACCTGCCTGCCTGCCTACCTGCCTACCTACCTGCCTGCTACCTGCCTGCTACCGGCCTGCTACCTGCCTGCTACCTGCATGCTACCTGCCTGCTACCTGCCTGCTACCTGCCTGCGAGAATGCCTGCCTGCCTGCATTCCTGCTAGAACACCTGCCTGCCTGCCTGCCTCCCTGCCTGCCTGCCTGCCTGCCTGCCTGTCTTCCTGCGAGAATGCCTGCCTGCGAGAATGCCTGCCTGCCTGCCTGCCTGCCAGTCTGCGAGAATGCCTGCGTGCGTGCCTGCCTGCCTGCCTGCCTGCCTGCGACAATGCCTGCCTGCCTGCCTGCCTGTCTGCCTGCCTGCCTGCCTGCCTGCCTGCCTGCCTGCCTGCCTGCGACAATGCCTGCCTGCCTGCCTGCCGGCGACAATGCCTGCCTGCCTGCCTGCCTGCCTGCCTGCCTGCCTGCCTGCCTGCCTGCGACAAAGCCTGCCTTCCTGCCTGCCTGCCTACCTGCCTGCCTGCCTACCTGCCTGCCTGCCTACCTGCCTACCTACCTGCCTGCTACCTGCCTGCTACCTGCCTGCTACCTGCCTGCTACCTGCCTGCTAACTGCCTGCGAGAATGCCTGCCTGCCTGCATTCCTGCTAGAATGCCTGCCTGCCTGCCTGCCTCCCTGGTTGCCTGCCTGCCTGCCTGTCTTCCTGCGAGAATGCCTGCCTGCGAGAATGCCTGCCTGCCTGCCTGCCTGCCAGTCTGCGAGAATGCCTGCGTGCCTGCGTGCCTGCCTGCCTGCCTGCCTCCGAAAATGCCTGCCTGCCTGCCTGCCTGCCTGCGACAATGCCTGCCTGCCTGCCTGCCTGCGACAATGCCTGCCTGCCTGCCTTCCTGCCTGCCTGCGACAAAGCCTGCCTTCCTGCCTGCCTGCCTGCCTGCCTGCCTGCCTGCCTGCCTGCGACAATGCCTGCCTGCCTGCCAGCCTGCCTGCCTGCCTGCCTGCCTGCCTGCCTGCCTGCCTGCTACCTGCCTGCGAGAATGCCTGCCTGCCTGCATTCCTGCTAGAATGCCTGCCTGCCTGAGTGCCTCCCTGCCTGCCTGCCTGCCTGCCTGCCTGTCTTTCTGCGAGAATGCCTGCCTGCGAGAATGCCTGTCTGCCTGCCTGCCTGCCAGTCTGCGAGAATGCCTGCGTGCTTGCCTGCCTGCCTGCCTGCCTGCGACAATGCCTGCCTGCCTGCCTGCCTGCCTGCCTGCCTCTCTGCGACAATGCCTGCCTGCCTGCCTGCCTGCCTGCCTGCGACAATGCCTGCCTGCCTGGCTGCCTGCGACAATGCCTGCCTGCCTGCCTGCCTGCCTGCCTTCGACAATGCCTGCCTGCCTGCCTGCCTGCCTGCCTGCCTGCCTGCCTGCCTGCGACAAAGCCTGCCTTCCTGCCTGCCTGCCTACCTGCCTGCCTGCCTACCTGCCTGCCTGCCTACCTGCCTACCTACCTGCCTGCTACCTGCCTGCTACCTGCCTGCTACCTGCCTGCGAGAATGCCTGCCTGCCTGCATTCCTGCTAGAATGCCTGCCTGCCTGAGTGCCTCCCTGCCTGCCTGCCTTCCTGCTTGTCTTCCTGCGAGAATGCCTGCCTGCGAGAATGCCTGCTGCCTGCCTGCCTGCCTGCCTGCCTGCGAGAATGCTTGCCTGCCTACCTGCCTGCCTACCTGCCTGCCTACCTGCCTGCCTACCTGCCTGCCTGCCTACCTGCCTGCCTGCCTACCTGCCTGTCTGCCTACCTGCCTGCCTGCCTACCTGCCTGCCTGCCTACCTGCCTACCTACCTGCCTGCTACCTGCCTGCTACCTTCCTGCTACATGCCGGCGAGAATGCCTGCCTGCCTGCATTCCTACTAGAATGCCTGCCTGCCTGAGTGCCTCCCTGCCTGCTTGCCTGCCTGCCTGCCTGTCTTCCTGCGAGAATGCCTGACGGCGTGCCTGCCTGCCAGTCTGCGAGAATGCCTGCGTGCCTGCCTGCCTGCCTGCCTGCCTGCCTGCCTGCCTGCGACAATGCCTGCCTGCCTGCCTGCCTGCCTGCGACAATGCCTGCCTGCCTGCCTGCCTGCGACAATGCCTGCCTGCCTGCCTGCGACAATGCCTGCCTGCCTGCCTGCCTGCGACAAAGCCTGCCTTCCTGCCTGCCTGCCTACCTGCCTGCCTCCCTACCTGCCTGCCTGCCTACCTGCCTACCTACCTGCCTACTACCTGCCTGCTACCTGCCTGCTACCTGCCTGCTACCTGCCTGCTACCTGCCTGCGAGAATTCCTGCCTGCCTGCATTCCTGCTAGAATGCCTGCCTGCCTGCCTGCCTCCCTGCCTGCCTGCCTGCCTGCCTGCCTGTCTTCCTGCGAGAATGCCTGCCTGCGAGAATGCCTGCCTGCCTGCCTGCCTGCCAGTCTGCGAGAATGCCTGCGTGCCTGTCTGCCTGCCTGCCTGCCTGCCTGCCTGCGACAATGCCTGCCTGCCTGCCTGCCTGCCTGCGACAATGCCTGCCTGCCTGCCTGCCTGCCTGGGACAATGCCTGCCTGCATGCCTGCCTGCCTGCCTGCCTGCGACAAAGCCTGCCTTCCTGCCTGCCTGCGACAATGCCTGCGACAATGCCTGCCGGCCTGCCTGCGACAATGCCTGCGACAATTCCTGCCTGCCTGCCTGCGACAATGCCTGCCTACGAGAATGCCTGCCTGCGTGTCTGGGAGATTGCCTGCCTGCGAGAATGCCTGCCTGCCTGCCTACCTGCCTACCTGCCTGCCTACCTGCCTGCGAGAATTCCTGCCTGCCTACCTGCCTGCGAGAATACCTACCTGCCTGCCTTCCTGCGAGAATGCCTGCCTACCTGCGAGAATGCCTGCTGCCTGCCTGCCTGCCTGCCTGCCTGTGAGAATGCTTGCCTGCCTGCCTGCCTGCCTACCTGCCTGCCTACCTGCCTGGCTACCTGCCTGCCTGCCTACCTGCCTGCCTGCCTACCTGCCTCCCTCCCTACCTGCCTGCCTGCCTACCTGCCTACCTACCTGCCTGCTACCTGCCTGCTACCTGCCTGCTACCTTCCTGCTACCTGCCTGCGAGAATGCCTGCCTGCCTGCATTCCTGCTAGAATGCCTGCCTGCCTGAGTGCCTCCCCGCCTGCCTGCCTGCCTGCCTGTCTTCCTGCGAGAATGCCTGCCTGCGAGAATGCCTGCCTGCCTGCCTGCCTGCCAGTCTGCGAGAATGCCTGCATGCCTGCCTGCCTGCCTGCGACAATGCCTGCCTGCCTGCCTGCCTGCCTGCCTGCGACAATGCCTGCCTGCCTGCCTGCCTGCCTGCCTGCCTGCGACAATGCCTGCCTGCCTGCCTGCCTGCCTGCCTGCCTGCGACAATGCCTGCCTGCCTGCCTGCCTGCCTGCCTTCGACAATGCCTGCCTGCCTTACTGCCTGCCTGCCTGCCTTCGACAATGCCTGCCTGCCTGCCTGCGACAATGCCTGCCTGCCTGCCTGCCTGCTTGCCTGCCTGCGACAATGCCTGCCTGCCTGCCTGCCTGCCTGCCACAATGCCTGCCTGCTTGCCTGCTTGCCTGCCTGCCTGCCTGCGACAAAGCCGGCCTTCCTGCCTGCCTGCCTGCCTGCCTGCCTGCCTGCCTGCCTGCCTGCCTGCCTGCCTGCGACAATGCCTGCCTGCCTGCCAGCCTGCCTGCCTGCCTGCCTGCCTGCCTGCCTGCCTGCCTGCGACAATGCCTGCCTGCCTGCCTGCCTGCCTGCCTGCGACAATGCCTGCCTGCCTGCCTGCCTGCCTGCCTGCGACAATGCCTGCCTGCCTGCCTGGGAGAATGCCTGCCTGCCTGCCTGCCTGCCTGCCTGCCTGCCTGCCTGCCTGACTGCGAGAATGCCTGCCTGCCTGCCTGCCTGCCTGCCTGCCTGCCTGCCTGCCTGCCTGCCTGCCTGCCTGCGAGAATGCCTGCCTGCCTGCCTGCCTGCCTGCCTGCCTGCCTGCTTGCCTGCCTGCGATAATGCCTGCCTGCCTGCTTGCCTGCCTGCCTGCGAGAATGCCTGCCTGCCTGCCTGCCTGCGACAATGCCTGCCTGCCTGCCTGCCTGCCTGCCTGCCTGCCTGCCTGCGACAATGCCTGCCTGCCTGCCTCCCTGCCTGCCTGCCTGCGACAATGCCTGCCTGCCTGCCTGCCTGCCTGCCTGCCTGCCTGCCTGCCTGCGACAATGCCTGCCTGCCTGCCTGCCTGCCTGGCTGCCTGCGACAATGCCTGCCTGCCTGCCTGCCTATCTGCCTGCCTGCGAGAATGCTTGCCTGCCTACCTGCCTGCCTACTTGCCTGCCTACCTGCCTGCCTACCTGCCTGCCTGCCTACCTGCCTGCCTGCCTACCTTCCTGCCTGCCTACCTGCCTGCCTGCCTACCTGCCTACCTACCTGCCTGCTACCTGCCTGCTACCTGCCTGCTAACTGCCTGCTACCTGCCTGCTACCTACCTGCTACCTGCCTGCTACCTGCCTGCTACCTGCCTGCTACCTGCCTGCTACCTGCCTGCGAGAATGCCTGCGAGAATGCCTACCTGCCTGCATTCCTGCTAGAATGCCTGCCTGCCTGCGTGCCTGCCTGCCTGCCTGCCTGTCTTCCTGCGAGAATGCCTGCCTGCGAGAATGCCTGCCTGCCTGCCTGCCAGCCAGTCTGCGAGAATGCCTGCGTGCCTGCCTGCCTGCCTGCCTGCCTGCCTGCCTGCGACAATGCCTGCCTGCCTGCCTGCCTGCCTGCCTGCCTGCCTGCCTGCCTGCGACAATGCCTGCCTGCCTGCCTGCCTGCCTGCCTGCGACAATGCCTGCCTGCCTGCCTGCCTGCCTGCCTGCCTGCCTGCGACAAAGCCTGCCTTCCTGCCTGCCTGCCTACCTGCCTGCCTGCCTACCTGCCTGCCTGCCTACCTGCCTACCTACCTGCCTGCTACCTGCCTGCTACCTGCCTGCTACCTGCCTGCTCCCTGCCTGCGAGAATGCCTACCTGCCTGCATTCCTGCTAGAATGCCTGCCTGCCTGCGTGCCTGGCTGCCTGCCTGTCTTCCTGCGAGAATGCCTGCCTGCGAGAATGCCTGCGTGCCTGCCTGCCTGCCTGCCTGCCTGCCTGCGACAATGCCTGCCTGCCTGCCAGCCTGCCTGCCTGCCTGCCTGCCTGCCTGCCTGCGACAATGCCTGCCTGCCTGCCTGCCTGCCTGCCTGCGACAATGCCTGCCTGCCTGCCTGCCTGCCTGCCTGCCTGCCTGCCTGCCTGCCTGCGACAATGCCTGCCTGCCTGCCTGGTAGAATGCCTGCCTGCCTGCCTGCCTGCCTGCCTGCCTGCCTGCCTGACTGCGAGAATGCCTGCCTGCCTGCCTGCCTGCTTGCCTGCCTGCCTGCCTGCGAGAATGCCTGCCTGCCTGCCTGCCTGCCTGCGAGAATGCCTGCCTGCCTGCCTGCCTGCCTGCCTGCGAGAATGCCTGCCTGTCTGCCTGCCTGCCTGCCTGCGAGAATGCCTGCCTGCCTGCCTGCCTGCGACAATGCCTGCCTGCCTGCCTGCCTGCCTGCATGCCTGCCTGCGACAATGCCTGCCTGCCTGCCTCCCTGCCTGCCTGCCTGCGACAATGCCTGCCTGCCTGCCTGCCTGCCTCCCTGCGACAATGCCTGCCTGCCTGCCTGCCTGCCTGCCTGCGACAATGCCTGCCTGCCTGCCTGCCTGCCTGCCTGCGAAAATGCCTGCCTGCCTGCCTGCCTGCCTGCCTGCGACAAAGCCAGCCTTCCTGCCTGCCTGCCTACCTGCCTGCCTGCCTACCTGCCTGCCTGTCTACCTGCCTACCTACCTGCCTGCTACCTGCCTGCTACCTGCCTGCTACCTGCCTGCTACCTGCCTGCTACTTGCCTGCGAGAATGCCTACCTGCCTGCATTCCTGCTAGAATGCCTGCCTGCCTGCGTGCCTGCCTGCCTGCCTGTCTTCCTGCGAGAATGCCTGCCTGCGAGAATGCCTGCCTGCCTGTCTGCCAGTCTGCGAGAATGCCTGCGTGCCTGCCTGCCTGCCTGCCTGCCTGCCTGCGACAATGCCTGCCTGCCTGCCTGCCTGCCTGCCTGCCTGCGACAATGCCTGCCTGCCTGCCTGCCTGCCTGCCTGCGACAATGCCTGCCTGCCTGCCTGCCTGCGACAATGCATGCCTGCCTGCCTGTCTGCCTGCGAGAATGTCTGCCTGCCTGCCTGCCTGCCTGCCTGCCTGCCTGCCTGCCTGCCAGCCTGCCTGCCTGCCAGCCTGCCTGCCTGCCTGCCTGCCTGCCTGCCTGCCTGCCTGCCTGCCTGCGACAATGCCTGCCTGCCTGCCTGCCTGCCTGCGACAATGCCTGCCTGCCTGCCTGCCTGCCTGCCTGCGACAATGCCTGCCTGCCTGCCTGCGAGAATGCCTGCCTTCCTGACTGCCTGCCTGCCTGCGAGAATGCCTGCCTGCCTGCCTGCCTGCCTGTCTGCGAGAATGTCTGCCTGCCTGCCTGCCTGCCTGCCTGCCTGCCTGCCTGCTTGCCTGCCTGCGAGAATGACTGCCTGCCTGCCTGCCTGCCTGCCTGCGAGAATGCCTGCCTGCCTGCCTGCCTGCCTGCCTGTCTGCCTGCGAGAATGCCTGCCTACCTGCCTGCCTGCCTGCCTGCCTGCCTGCCTGCCTGTGAGAATGCCTGCCTGCCTGCCTGCCTGCCTGCGACAATGCCTGCCTGCCTGCCTGCCTGCCTGCCTGCCTGCCTGCCTGCCTGCCTACCTGCCTGCCTGCCTGCCTGCCTGTCTGCCTGCGAGAATGCCTGCCTACCTGCCTGCCTGCCTGCCTGCCTGCCTGCCTGCCTGCGAGAATGCCTGCCTGCCTGCCTGCCTGCCTGCGACAATGCCTGCCTGCCTGCCTGCCTGCCTGCCTGCTTGCCTGCCTGCGACAATGCCTGCCTGCCTGCCTGCCTGCCTGCGACAATGCCTGCCTGCCTGCCTGCCTACCTGCGACAATGCCTGCCTGCCTGCCTGCGAGAATGCCTGCCTGCCTGCCTGCCTGCCTGCCTGCGAGAATGCCTGCCTGCCTGCCTGCCTGCCTGCCTGCCTGCCTGCCTGCCTGTCTGCGAGAATGCCTGCCTGCCTGCCTGCCTGCCTGCCTGCCTGCTTGCCTGCCTGCGAGAATGCCTGCCTGCCTGCCTGCCTGCCTGCGAGAATGCCTGCCTGCCTGCCTGCCTGGCTGCCTGTCTGCCTGCGAGAATGCCTGCCTACCTGCCTGCCTGCCTGCCTGCCTGCCTGCCTGCCTGCGAGAATGCCTGCCTGCCTGCCTGCCTGCCTGCGAGAATGCCTGCCTGCCTGCCTGCCTGCCTGCCTGTCTGCCTGCGAGAATGCCTGCCTACCTGCCTGCCTGCCTGCCTGCCTGCCTGCCTGCGAGAATGCCTGCCTGCCTGCCTGCCTGCCTGCGACAATGCCTGCCTGCCTGCCTGCCTGCCTGCCTGCCTGCCTGCCTGCCTACCTGCCTGCCTGCCTACCTGCCTGCCTGCCTACCTGCCTACCTACCTGCCTGCTACCTGCCTGCGAGAATGCCTGCCTGCCTGCATTCCTGCTAGAATGCCTGCCTGCCGGAGTGCCTCCCTGCCTGCCTGCCTTCCTGCCTGTCTTCCTGCGAGAATGCCTGCCTGCGAGAATGCCTGCTGCCTGCCTGCCTGCCTGCCTGCCTGCCTGCGAGAATGCTTGCCTGCCTACCTGCCTGCCTACCTGCCTGCTTACCTGCCTGCCTACCTGCCTGCCTGCCTACCTGCCTGCCTGCCTACCTGCCTGCCTGCCTACTTGCCTGCCTGCCTACCTGCCTGCCTGCCTACCTGCCTACCTACCTGCCTGCTACCTGCCTGCTACCTGCCTGCTACCTGCCTGCTACATGCCTGCTACATGCCTGCGAGAATGCCTGCCTGCCTGCATTCCTGCTAGAATGCCTGCCTGCCTGAGTGCCTCCCTGCCTGCCTGCCTGCCTGCCTGCCTGTCTTCCTGCGAGAATGCCTGCCGGCCTGCCTGCCTGCCAGTCTGCGAGAATGCCTGCGTGCCTGCCTGCCTGCCTGCCTGCCTGCGACAATGCCTGCCTGCCTGCCTGCCTGCCTGCCTGCGACAATGCCTGCCTGCCTTCTTGCCTGCCTGCCTGCCTGCCTGCGACAATGCCTGCCTGCCTGCCTGCCTGCGACAATGCCTGCCTGCTTGCCTGCCTGCCTGCCTGCCTGCCTACCTGCCTCCCTCCCTACCTGCCTGCCTGCCTACCTGCCTACCTACCTGCCTGCTACCTGCCTGCTACCTGCCTGCTACCTGCCTGCTACCTGCCTGCGAGAATGCCTGCCTGCCTGCATTCCTGCTAGAATGCCTGCCTGCCTGCCTGCCTCCCTGCCTGCCTGCCTGCCTGCCTGCCTGTCTTCCTGCGAGAATGCCTGCCTGCGAGAATGCCTGCCTGCCTGCCTGCCTGCCTGCCAGTCTGCGAGAATGCCTGCGTGCCTGCCTGCCTGCCTGCCTGCGACAATGCCTGCCTGCCTGCCTGCCTGCCTGCGACAATGCCTGCCTGCCTGCCTGCCTGCCTGCGACAATGCCTGCCTGCCTGCCTGCATGCCTGCCTGCCTGCGACAATGCCTGCGACAATGCCTGCCGGCCTGCCTGCGACAATGCCTGCGACAATACCTGCCTGACTGCCTGCGACAATGCCTGCCTACGAGAATGCCTGCCTGCGTGCCTGGGAGATTGCCTGCCTGCGAGAATGCCTGCCTGCCTGCCTACCTGCCTACCTGCCTGCCTACCTGCCTGCGAGAATTCCTGCCTGCCTACCTGCCTGCATGCCTGCCTGCCTGCCTGCCTGCGACAAAGCCTGCCTTCCTGCCTGCATGCCTGCCTGCCTGCGACAATGCCTGCGACAATGCCTGCCGGCCTGCCTGCGACAATGCCTGCGACAATACCTGCCTGACTGCCTGCGACAATGCCTGCCTACGAGAATGCCTGCCTGCGTGCCTGGGAGATTGCCTGCCTGCGAGAATGCCTGCCTGCCTGCCTACCTGCCTACCTGCCTGCCTACCTGCCTGCGAGAATTCCTGCCTGCCTACCTGCCTGCGAGAATACCTACCTGCCTGCCTTCCTGCGAGAATGCCTGCCTACCTGCGAGAATGCCTGCTGCCTGCCTGCCTGCCTGTGAGAATGCTTGCCTGCCTACCTGCCTGCCTACCTGCCTGCCTACCTGCCTGCCTACCTGCCTGCCTGCCTACCTGCCTGCCTGCCTACCTGCCTCCCTCCCTACCTGCCTGCCTGCCTACCTGCCTACCTACCTGCCTGCTACCTGCCTGCTACCTGCCTGCTACCTGCCTGCTACCTGCCTGCGAGAATGCCTGCCTGCCTGCATTCCTGCTAGAATGCCTGCCTGCCTGAGTGCCTCCCCGCCTGCCTGCCTGCCTGCCTGCCTGTCTTCCTGCGAGAATGCCTGCCTGTGAGAATGCCTGCCTGCCTGCCTGCCTGCCAGTCTGCGAGAATGCCTGCATGCCTGCCTGCCTGCCTGCCTGCGACAATGCCTGCCTGCCTGCCTGCCTGCCTGCCTGCGACAATGCCTGCCTGCCTGCCTGCCTGCCTGCCTGCCTGCGACAATGCCTGCCTGCCTGCCTGCCTGCCTGCCTGCCAGAATGCCTGCCTGCCTTACTGCCTGCCTGCCTGCCTTCGACAATGCCTGCCTGCCTGCCTGCCTGGGACAATGCCTGCCTGCCTGCCTGCCTGCCTGCCTGCGACAAAGCCTGCCTTCCTGCCTGCCTGCCTACCTGCCTGCCTGCCTACCTGCCTGCCTGCCTACCTGCCTACCTACCTGCCTGCTACCTGCCTGCTACCTGCCTGCTACCTGCCTGCTACCTGCCTGCGAGAATGCCTACCTGCTTGTCTTCCTGCGAGAATGCCTGCCTGCAAGAATGCCTGCCTGCCTGCCTGCCTGCCAGTCTGCGAGAATGCCTGCGTGCCTGCCTGCCTGCCTGCCTGCCTGCGACAATGCCTTCCTGCCTGCCTGCCTGCCTGCCTGCGACAATGCCTGCCTGCCTGCGACAATGCCTGCCTGACTGACTGCCTGCCTGCCTGCCTGCCTGCGACATAGCCTGCCTTCCTGCCTGCCTGCCTGCCTGCCTGCCTGCCTGCGACAATGCCTGCCTGCCTGCCAGCCTGTCTGCCTGCCTGCCTGCCTGCCTGCCTGCCTGCCTGCCTGCCTGCGACAATGCCTACATGCCTGCCTGCCTGCCTGCGACAATGGCTGCCTGCCTGCCTGCCTGCCTGCGACAATGCCTGCCTGCCTGCCTGGGAGAATGCCTGCCTGCCTGCCTGCCTGCCTGCCTGCCTGCCTGCCTGCCTGCGAGAATGCTTGCCTGCCTACCTGCCTGCCTACCTGCCTGCCTACCTGCCTGCCTACCTGCCTGCCTGCCTACCTGCCTGCCTGCCTACCTGCCTGCCTGCCTACCTGCCTACCTACCTGCCTGCTACCTGCCTGCTACCTGCCTGCTACCTGCCTGCTACCTGCCTGCTACCTGCCTGCGAGAATGCCTGCCTGCCTGCATTCCTGCTAGAATGCCTGCCTGCCTGCCTGCCTCCCTGCCTGCCTGCCTGCCTGCCTACCTGTCTTCCTGCGAGAATGCCTGCCTGCGAGAATGCCTGCCTGCCTGCGAGCCTGTGAGCCTGCCTGCCTGCTTCGCTGCCTGCCTGTTTTTGAGCGTGCTGGCCTTCGAGCCTGCCTGCCAGTGAGCCTGCCTTCCTGTGAGCCTGCCTGCCTGTGAGCCTGCCGACATGCCTGTCTGCTATCCTCCCTGCCTGCCTACCTGCTTGCCTGCCTGCCTGCCTGTGAGCCTGCCGCCTGCGAGCATGCACGCCTGCCTGCCTGGCTGCCTGTGAGCCTGCCTGTCTGTGAGCCTGTCTGCCTGCCTGCCTGCCTGCGAGAATGCCTGCCTGCCTTACTGCCTGCCTGCCAACCTGCCTGCCTGCCTGCGAGAATGCCTGCCTGCCTGCCTGCCTGCCTGCCTGCGACAATGCCTGCCTGCCTGCCTGCCTGCCAGCCTGCCTGCCTGCGACAATGCCTGCCTGCCTGCCTGCCTGCCTGCCTGCCTGCGACAATGCCTGCCTGCCTGCCTTCCTGCCTGCCTGCCTGCCTGCCTGCGAGAATGCTTGCCTGCCTACCTGCCTGCCTACCTGCCTGCCTACCTGCCTGCCTACCTGCCTGCCTGCCAACCTGCCTGCCTGCCTACCTGCCTGCCTGCCTGCCTGCCTGCCTGCCTGCCTGCCTGCCTGCCTGCCTGCGACAATGCCTACATGCCTGCCTGCCTGCCTGCGACAATGGCTGCCTGCCTGCCTGCCTGCCTGCGACAATGCCTGCCTGCCTGCCTGCCTGCCTGCCTGCGACAATGCCTGCCTGCCTGCCTGCCTGCGACAATGCATGCCTGCCTGCCTGTCTGCCTGCGAGAATGTCTGCCTGCCTGCCTGCCTGCCTGCCTGCCTGCCTGCCTGCCTGCCAGCCTGCCTGCCTGCCAGCCTGCCTGCCTGCCTGCCTGCCTGCCTGCCTGCCTGCGACAATGCCTGCCTGCCTGCCTGCCTGCCTGCGACAATGCCTGCCTGCCTGCCTGCCTGCCTGCCTGCGACAATGCCTGCCTGCCTGCCTGCGAGAATGCCTGCCTTCCTGACTGCCTGCCTGCCTGCGAGAATGCCTGCCTGCCTGCCTGCCTGCCTGTCTGCGAGAATGTCTGCCTGCCTGCCTGCCTGCCTGCCTGCCTGCCTGCCTGCTTGCCTGCCTGCGAGAATGACTGCCTGCCTGCCTGCCTGCCTGCCTGCGAGAATGCCTGCCTGCCTGCCTGCCTGCCTGCCTGTCTGCCTGCGAGAATGCCTGCCTACCTGCCTGCCTGCCTGCCTGCCTGCCTGCCTGCCTGTGAGAATGCCTGCCTGCCTGCCTGCCTGCCTGCGACAATGCCTGCCTGCCTGCCTGCCTGCCTGCCTGCCTGCCTGCCTGCCTGCCTACCTGCCTGCCTGCCTGCCTGCCTGTCTGCCTGCGAGAATGCCTGCCTACCTGCCTGCCTGCCTGCCTGCCTGCCTGCCTGCGAGAATGCCTGCCTGCCTGCCTGCCTGCCTGCGACAATGCCTGCCTGCCTGCCTGCCTGCCTGCCTGCTTGCCTGCCTGCGACAATGCCTGCCTGCCTGCCTGCCTGCCTGCGACAATGCCTGCCTGCCTGCCTGCCTACCTGCGACAATGCCTGCCTGCCTGCCTGCGAGAATGCCTGCCTGCCTGACTGCCTGCCTGCCTGCGACTATGCCTGCCTGCCTGCCTGCCTGCCTGCCTGCCTGCCTGCCTGCCTGTCTGCGAGAATGCCTGCCTGCCTGCCTGCCTGCCTGCCTGCCTGCTTGCCTGCCTGCGAGAATGCCTGCCTGCCTGCCTGCCTGCCTGCGAGAATGCCTGCCTGCCTGCCTGCCTGCCTGCCTGTCTGCCTGCGAGAATGCCTGCCTACCTGCCTGCCTGCCTGCCTGCCTGCCTGCCTGCCTGCGAGAATGCCTGCCTGCCTGCCTGCCTGCCTGCGAGAATGCCTGCCTGCCTGCCTGCCTGCCTGCCTGTCTGCCTGCGAGAATGCCTGCCTACCTGCCTGCCTGCCTGCCTGCCTGCCTGCCTGCGAGAATGCCTGCCTGCCTGCCTGCCTGCCTGCGACAATGCCTGCCTGCCTGCCTGCCTGCCTGCCTGCCTGCCTGCCTGCCTACCTGCCTGCCTGCCTACCTGCCTGCCTGCCTACCTGCCTACCTACCTGCCTGCTACCTGCCTGCTACCTCCCTGCTACCTGCCTGCTACCTGCCTGCTACCTGCCTGCGAGAATGCCTGCCTGCCTGCATTCCTGCTAGAATGCCTGCCTGCCTGAGTGCCTCCCTGCCTGCCTGCCTTCCTGCCTGTCTTCCTGCGAGAATGCCTGCCTGCGAGAATGCCTGCTGCCTGCCTGCCTGCCTGCCTGCCTGCCTGCGAGAATGCTTGCCTGCCTACCTGCCTGCCTACCTGCCTGCTTACCTGCCTGCCTACCTGCCTGCCTGCCTACCTGCCTGCCTGCCTACCTGCCTGCCTGCCTACTTGCCTGCCTGCCTACCTGCCTGCCTGCCTACCTGCCTACCTACCTGCCTGCTACCTGCCTGCTACCTGCCTGCTACCTGCCTGCTACATGCCTGCTACATGCCTGCGAGAATGCCTGCCTGCCTGCATTCCTGCTAGAATGCCTGCCTGCCTGAGTGCCTCCCTGCCTGCCTGCCTGCCTGCCTGCCTGTCTTTCTGCGAGAATGCCTGCCGGCCTGCCTGCCTGCCAGTCTGCGAGAATGCCTGCGTGCCTGCCTGCCTGCCTGCCTGCCTGCGACAATGCCTGCCTGCCTGCCTGCCTGCCTGCCTGCGACAATGCCTGCCTGCCTTCTTGCCTGCCTGCCTGCCTGCCTGCGACAATGCCTGCCTGCCTGCCTGCCTGCGACAATGCCTGCCTGCTTGCCTGCCTGCCTGCCTGCCTGCCTGCCTGCGACAAAGCCTGCCTTCCTGCCTGCCTGCCTACCTGCCTCCCTCCCTACCTGCCTGCCTGCCTACCTGCCTACCTACCTGCCTGCTACCTGCCTGCTACCTGCCTGCTACCTGCCTGCTACCTGCCTGCTACCTGCCTGCGAGAATGCCTGCCTGCCTGCATTCCTGCTAGAATGCCTGCCTGCCTGCCTGCCTCCCTGCCTGCCTGCCTGCCTGCCTGCCTGCCTGTCTTCCTGCGAGAATGCCTGCCTGCGAGAATGCCTGCCTGCCTGCCTGCCTGCCTGCCAGTCTGCGAGAATGCCTGCGTGCCTGCCTGCCTGCCTGCCTGCGACAATGCCTGCCTGCCTGCCTGCCTGCCTGCGACAATGCCTGCCTGCCTGCCTGCCTGCCTGCGACAATGCCTGCCTGCCTGCCTGCCTGCGACAATGACTGCCTGCATGCCTGCCTGCCTGCCTGCCTGCGACAAAGCCTGCCTTCCTGCCTGCATGCCTGCCTGCCTGCGACAATGCCTGCGACAATGCCTGCCGGCCTGCCTGCGACAATGCCTGCGACAATACCTGCCTGACTGCCTGCGACAATGCCTGCCTACGAGAATGCCTGCCTGCGTGCCTGGGAGATTGCCTGCCTGCGAGAATGCCTGCCTGCCTGCCTACCTGCCTACCTGCCTGCCTACCTGCCTGCGAGAATTCCTGCCTGCCTACCTGCCTGCGAGTATACCTACCTGCCTGCCTTCCTGCGAGAATGCCTGCCTACCTGCGAGAATGCCTGCTGCCTGCCTGCCTGCCTGCCTGCCTGTGAGAATGCTTGCCTGCCTACCTGCCTGCCTACCTGCCTGCCTACCTGCCTGCCTACCTGCCTGCCTGCCTACCTGCCTGCCTGCCTACCTGCCTCCCTCCCTACCTGCCTGCCTGCCTACCTGCCTACCTACCTGCCTGCTACCTGCCTGCTACCTGCCTGCTACCTGCCTGCTACCTGCCTGCGAGAATGCCTGCCTGCCTGCATTCCTGCTAGAATGCCTGCCTGCCTGAGTGCCTCCCCGCCTGCCTGCCTGCCTGCCTGCCTGTCTTCCTGCGAGAATGCCTGCCTGTGAGAATGCCTGCCTGCCTGCCTGCCTGCCAGTCTGCGAGAATGCCTGCATGCCTGCCTGCCTGCCTGCCTGCGACAATGCCTGCCTGCCTGCCTGCCTGCCTGCCTGCCTGCGACAATGCCTGCCTGCCTGCCTGCCTGCCTGCCTGCCAGAATGCCTGCCTGCCTTACTGCCTGCCTGCCTGCCTTCGACAATGCCTGCCTGCCTGCCTGCCTGGGACAATGCCTGCCTGCCTGCCTGCCTGCCTGCCTGCGACAAAGCCTGCCTTCCTGCCTGCCTGCCTACCTGCCTGCCTGCCTACCTGCCTGCCTGCCTACCTGCCTACCTACCTGCCTGCTACCTGCCTGCTACCTGCCTGCTACCTGCCTGCTACCTGCCTGCGAGAATGCCTACCTGCCTGTCTTCCTGCGAGAATGCCTGCCTGCAAGAATGCCTGCCTGCCTGCCTGCCTGCCAGTCTGCGAGAATGCCTGCGTGCCTGCCTGCCTGCCTGCCTGCCTGCGACAATGCCTTCCTGCCTGCCTGCCTGCCTGCCTGCGACAATGCCTGCCTGCCTGCCTGCCTGCGACAAAGCCTGCCTGACTGACTGCCTGCCTGCCTGCCTGCCTGCGACATAGCCTGCCTTCCTGCCTGCCTGCCTGCCTGCCTGCCTGCCTGCGACAATGCCTGCCTGCCTGCCAGCCTGTCTGCCTGCCTGCCTGCCTGCCTGCCTGCCTGCCTGCCTGCCTGCCTGCGACAATGCCTACATGCCTGCCTGCCTGCCTGCGACAATGGCTGCCTGCCTGCCTGCCTGCCTGCGACAATGCCTGCCTGCCTGCCTGGGAGAATGCCTGCCTGCCTGCCTGCCTGCCTGCCTGCCTGCCTGCCTGCCTGCCTGCGAGAATGCTTGCCTGCCTACCTGCCTGCCTACCTGCCTGCCTACCTGCCTGCCTACCTGCCTGCCTGCCTACCTGCCTGCCTGCCTACCTGCCTGCCTGCCTACCTGCCTACCTACCTGCCTGCTACCTGCCTGCTACCTGCCTGCTACCTGCCTGCTACCTGCCTGCGAGAATGCCTGCCTGCCTGCATTCCTGCTAGAATGCCTGCCTGCCTGCCTGCCTCCCTGCCTGCCTGCCTGCCTGCCTACCTGTCTTCCTGCGAGAATGCCTGCCTGCGAGAATGCCTGCCTGCCTGCGAGCCTGTGAGCCTGCCTGCCTGCTTCGCTGCCTGCCTGTTTTTGAGCGTGCTGGCCTTCGAGCCTGCCTGCCAGTGAGCCTGCCTTCCTGTGAGCCTGCCTGCCTGTGAGCCTGCCGACATGCCTGTCTGCTATCCTCCCTGCCTGCCTACCTGCTTGCCTGCCTGCCTGCCTGTGAGCCTGCCGCCTGCGAGCATGCACGCCTGCCTGCCTGGCTGCCTGTGAGCCTGCCTGTCTGTGAGCCTGTCTGCCTGCCTGCCTGCCTGCGAGAATGCCTGCCTGCCTTACTGCCTGCCTGCCAACCTGCCTGCCTGCCTGCGAGAATGCCTGCCTGCCTGCCTGCCTGCCTGCCTGCGACAATGCCTGCCTGCCTGCCTGCCTGCCAGCCTGCCTGCCTGCGACAATGCCTGCCTGCCTGCCTGCCTGCCTGCCTGCCTGCCTGCGACAATGCCTGCCTGCCTGCCTTCCTGCCTGCCTGCCTGCCTGCCTGCGAGAATGCTTGCCTGCCTACCTGCCTGCCTACCTGCCTGCCTACCTGCCTGCCTACCTGCCTGCCTGCCAACCTGCCTGCCTGCCTACCTGCCTGCCTGCCTACCTGCCTGCCTGCCTACCTGCCTACCTACCTGCCTGCTACCTGCCTGCTACCTGCCTGCTACCTGCCTGCTACCTGCCTGCTACCTGCCTGCGAGAATGCCTGCCTGCCTGCATTCCTGCTAGAATGCCTGCCTGCCTACCTGCCTCCCTGCCTGCCTGCCTGCCTGCCTGCCTACCTGTCTTCCTGCGAGAATGCCTGCCTGCGAGAATGCCTGCCTGCCTGCCTGCCTGTCAGTCTGCGAGAATGCCTGCGTGCCTGCCTGCCTGCCTGCCTGCCTGCCTGCGACAATGCCTGCCTGCCTGCCTGCCTGTCTGCCTGCCTGCCTGCGACAATGCTTGCCTGCCTGCCTGCCTGCCTGCCTGCCTGCCTGCGACAATGCCTGCCTGCCTGCCTGCCTGCGACAATGCCTGCCTGCCTGCCTGCCTGCCTGCCTGCCTGCCTGCCTGCCTGCCTGCGAGAATGCTTGCCTGCCTACCTGCCTGCCTACCTGCCTGCCTACCTGCCTGCCTACCTGCCTGCCAGCCTACCTGCCTGCCTGCCTACCTGCCTGCCTGCCTACCTGCCTGCCTGCCTACCTGCCTACCTACCTGCCTGCTACCTGCCTGCTACCTGCCTGCTACCTGCCTGCTACCTGCCTGCGAGAATGCCTGCCTGCCTTCATTCCTGCTAGAATGCCTGCCTGCCTGCCTGCCTCGCTGCCTGCCTGCCTGCCTGCCTGCCTGTCTTCCTGCGAGAATGCCTGCCTGCGAGAATGCCTGCCTGCCTGCCTGCCTGCCAGTCTGCGAGAATGCCTGCATGGCTGCCTGCCTGCGACAATGCCTGCCTGCCTGCCTGCCTGCCTGTCTGCCTGCCTGCCTACGACAATGCCTGCTGCCTGCCTGCGACAATGCCTGCCGGCCTGCCTGCGACAATGCCTGCGACAATACCTGCCTGCCTGCCTGCGACAATGCCTGCCTACGAGAATGCCTGCCTGCGTGCCTGGGAGATTGCCTGCCTGCGAGAATGCCTGCCTGCCTGCCTACCAGCCTACCTGCCTGCCTACCTGCCTGCGAGAATTCCTGCCTGCCTACCTGCCTGCGAGAATACCTACCTGCCTGCCTTCCTGCGAGAATGCCTGCCTACCTGCGAGAATGCCTGCTGCCTGCCTGCCTGCCTGCCTGCGAGAATGCTTGCCTGCCTACCTGCCTCCCTACCTGCCTGCCTACCTGCCTGCCTACCTGCCTGCCTGCCTACCTGCCTGCCTGCCTACCTGCCTCCCTCCCTACCTGCCTGCCTGCCTACCTGCCTACCTACCTGCCTGCTACCTGCCTGCTACCTGCCTGCTACCTGCCTGCTACCTGCCTGCTACCTGCCTGCTACCTGCCTGCGAGAATGCCTGCCTGCCTGCATTCATGCTAGAATGCCTGCCTGCCTGAGTGCCTCCCCGCCTGACTGCCTGCCTGCCTGCCTGTCTTCCTGCGAGAATGCCTGCCTGCGAGAATGCCTGCATGCCTGCCTGCCTGCCAGTCTGCGAGAATGCCTGCATGCCTGCCTGCCTGCCTGCCTGCCTGCCTGCGACAATGCCTGCCTGCCTGCCTGCCTGCGACAATGCCTGCCTGCCTGCCTGCCTGCCTGCCTGCCTGCCTGCCTGCCTGCCTGCGACAAAGCCTGCCTTCCTGCCTGCCTGCCTACATGCCTGCCTGCCTACCTGCCTGCCTGCCTGGGAGAATGCCTGCCTGCCTGCCTGCCTGCCTGCCTGCCTGCCTGCGAGAATGCCTGCCTGGCTGCCTGCCTGCCTGCCTGCCTCCCTGCGAGAATGCCTGCCTGCCTGCCTGCCTGCGACAATGCCTGCGACAATGCCTGCGACAATGCCTGCCTGCCTGCCTGCGACAATGCCTGCGACAATGCCTGCCTGCCTGCCTGCGACAATGCCTGCCTACGAGAATGCCTGCCTGCGTGCCTGGGAGATTGCCTGCCTGCGAGAATGCCTGCCTGCCTGCCTGCCTGCCTACCTGCCTGCCTACCTGCCTGCCAGAATTCCTGCCTGCCTGCCTTCCTGCGAGAATGCCTGCCTACCTGCGAGAATGCCTGCTGCCTGCCTGCCTGCCTGCGGGAATGCTTGCCTGCCTACCTGCCTGCCTACCTGCCTGCCTACCTGCCTGCCTACTTGCCTGCCTGCCTACCTGCCTGCCTGCTTACCTGCCTGCCTGCCTACCTGCCTGCCTGCCAACCTGCCTACTTACCTGCCTGCTACCTGCCTGCTACCTGCCTGCTACATGCCTGCTACCTGCCAGCTACCTGCCTGCTACCTGCCGGCTACCTGCCTGCTACCTGCCTGCGAGAATGCCTGCCTGCCTGCATTCCTGCTAGAATGCCTGCCTGCCTCCCTGCCTGCCTGCCTGCCTGCCTGCCTGCCTGCCTGCCTGCCTGTCTTACTGCGAGAATGCCTGCCTGCGAGAATGCCTGCCTGCCTGCCTGCCTGCCAGTCTGCGAGAATGCCTGCGTGCCTGCCTGCCTACCTGCCTGCCTGCCTGCGACAATGCCTGCCTGCCTGCCTGCCTGCCTGCGACAATGCCTGCCTGCCTGCCTGCCTGCCTGCATGCCTGCGACACTGCCTGCCTGCCTGCCTGCCTGCGACAATGCCTGCCTGCCTGCCTGCCTGCCTGCCTGCGACAAAGCCTGCCTTCCTGCCTGCCTGCCTACCTGCCTGCCTGCCTACCTGCCTGCCTGCCTGCCTGCTACCTGCCTGCTACCTGCCTGTTACCTGCCTTTTACCTGCCTGCTACCTGCCTGCTACCTGCCTGCGAGAATGCCTGCCTGCCTGTCTTCCTGCGAGAATGCCTGCCTGCGAGAATGCCTGCCTGCCTGCCTGCCTGCCAGTCTGCGAGAATGCCTGCGTGCCTGCCTGCCTGCCTGCCTGGCTGAGACAATGCCTGCATGCCTGCCTGCCTGCCTGCGACAATGCCTGCCTGCCTGCCTGCCTGCCTGCCTGCCTGCCTGCCTGCGACAATGCCTGCCTGCCTGCCTGCCTGGCACAATGCCTGCCTGCCTGCCTGCCTGCCTGCCTGACTGCCTGCCTGCCTGCTTGCCTGTGACAAAACCTGCCTGCCTACCTGCCTGCCTGCCTGCCTGCCTGCCTGCCTGCCTGCCTGCGACAATGCCTGCCTGCCTGCCTGCCTGCCTGCCTGCCTGCCTGCCTGCCTGCCTGCCTGCCTGCCTGCCTGCGACAATGCCTGCCTGCCTGCCTGCCTGCCTGCCTGCCTGCCTGGGAGAATGCCTGCCTGCCTGCCTGGGAGAATGCCTGCCTGCCTGCCTGCCTGCCTGCCTGCCTGCCTGCGAGAATGCCTGCCTGCCTGCCTGCCTGCCTGCCTGCCTGCGAGAATGCCTGCCTGCCTGCCTGTCTGCCTGCGAGAATGCCTGCCTGCCTGCCTGCCTGCCTGCGACAATGCCTGCCTGCCTGCCTGCCTGCCTGCCTGCGACAATGCCTGCCTGCCTGCCTGCCTGCCTGCCTGCCTGCCTGCGACAATGCCTGCCTGCCTGCTTGCCTCCCTGCCTGCCTGCGACAATGCCTGCCTGCCTGCCTGCCTGCCTGCCTGCCTGCGACAATGCCTGCCTGTCTGCCTGCCTGCCTGCCTGCGAGAATGCTTGCCTGCCTACCTGCCTGCCTACCTGCCTGCCTACCTGCCTGCCTACCTGCCTGCCTGCCTACCTGCCTGCCTGCCTACCTGCCTGCCTGCCTACCTGCCTGCCTGCCTACATGCCTACCTACCTGCCTGCTACCTGCCTGCTACCTGCCTGCTACCTGCCTGCCTGCCAGTCTGCGAGAATGCCTGCCTGCCTGCATTCCTGCTAGAATGCCTGCCTGCATGCCTGCCTCCCTGCCTGCCTGCCTGCCTGCCTGCCTGCAACAATGCCTGTCTGCCTGTCTGCCTGCCTGCCTGCGCCAATGCCTGCCTGCCTGCCTGCCTGCGACAATGCCTGCGTGCCTGCGTGCCTGCCTGCCTGCCTGCGACAATGCCAGCCTGCCTGCCTGCCTGCCTGCCTGCCTGCCTGCCTGCGACAATGCCTGCCTGCCTGCCTGCCTGCCTGCCTGCCTGCGAGAATGCCTGCCTGCCTGCCTGCCTGCCTGCCTGCCTGCCTGCCTGCGAGAATGCCTGCCTGCCTGCCTGTCTGCATGTGAGAATGCCTGCCTGCCTGCCTGCCTGCCTGCCTGCCTGCCTGCGAGAATGCCTGCCTGCCTGTATGCGACAATGCCTGCCTGCCTGCCTGCCTGCCTGCCTGCCTGCCTACCTGCGAGAATGCCTGCGAGAATGGCTGCCTGCCTGCCTGCCTGCCTGCCTGCCTGCGACAATGCCTGCCTGCCTGCCTGCCTGCCTGCCTGCCTGCGACAATGCCTGCCTGCCTGCCTGCCTGCGACAATGCCTGCCTGCCTGCCTGCCTGCCTGCCTGCCTTCCTGCCTGCGACAAAGCCTGCCTTCCTGCCTGCCTGCCTACCTGCCTGCCTGCCTACCTGCCTGCCTGCCTACCTGCCTACCTACCTGCCTGCTACCTGCCTGCTACCTACCTGCTACCTGCCTGCTACCTGCCTGCGAGAATGCCTGCCTGCCTTCATTCCTGCTAGAATGCCTGCCTGCCTGCCTGCCTCGCTGCCTGCCTGTCTGCCTGCCTGCCTGTCTTCCTGCGAGAATGCCTGCCTGCGAGAATGCCTGCCTGCCTGCCTGCCTGCCAGTCTGCGAGAATGCCTGCATGGCTGCCTGCCTGCGACAATGCCTGCCTGCCTGCCTGCCTGCCTGCCTGTCTGCCTGCCTGCCTACGACAATGCCTGCTGCCTGCCTGCGACAATGCCTGCCGGCCTGCCTGCGACAATGCCTGCGACAATACCTGCCTGCCTGCCTGCGACAATGCCTGCCTACGAGAATGCCTGCCTGCGTGCCTGGGAGATTGCCTGCCTGCGAGAATGCCTGCCTGCCTGCCTACCAGCCTACCTGCCTGCCTACCTGCCTGCGAGAATTCCTGCCTGCCTACCTGCCTGCGAGAATACCTACCTGCCTGCCTTCCTGCGAGAATGCCTGCCTACCTGCGAGAATGCCTGCTGCCTGCCTGCCTGCCTGCCTGCGAGAATGCTTGCCTGCCTACCTGCCTCCCTACCTGCCTGCCTACCTGCCTGCCTACCTGCCTGCCTGCCTACCTGCCTGCCTGCCTACCTGCCTCCCTCCCTACCTGCCTGCCTGCCTACCTGCCTACCTACCTGCCTGCTACCTGCCTGCTACCTGCCTGCTACCTGCCTGCTACCTGCCTGATACCTGCCTGCTACCTGCCTGCTACCTGCCTGCGAGAATGCCTGCCTGCCTGCATTCATGCTAGAATGCCTGCCTGCCTGAGTGCCTCCCCGCCTGACTGCCTGCCTGCCTGCCTGTCTTCCTGCGAGAATGCCTGCCTGCGAGAATGCCTGCATGCCTGCCTGCCTGCCAGTCTGCGAGAATGCCTGCATGCCTGCCTGCCTGCCTGCCTGCCTGCCTGCGACAATGCCTGCCTGCCTGCCTGGCTGCCTGCCTGCCTGCGACAATGCCTGCCTGCCTGCCTGCCTGCGACAATGCCTGCCTCCTGCCTGCCTGCCTGCCTGCCTGCCTGCCTGCGACAAAGCCTGCCTTCCTGCCTGCCTGCCTACATGCCTGCCTGCCTACCTGCCTGCCTGCCTGGGAGAATGCCTGCCTGCCTGCCTGCCTGCCTGCCTGCCTGCCTGCGAGAATGCCTGCCTGGCTGCCTGCCTGCCTGCCTGCCTCCCTGCGAGAATGCCTGCCTGCCTGCCTGCCTGCGACAATGCCTGCGACAATGCCTGCCTGCCTGCATGCGACAATGCCTGCGACAATGCCTGCCTGCCTGCCTGCGACAATGCCTGCCTACGAGAATGCCTGCCTGCGTGCCTGGGAGATTGCCTGCCTGCGAGAATGCCTGCCTGCCTGCCTGCCTGCCTACCTGCCTGCCTACCTGCCTGCGAGAATTCCTGCCTGCCTGCCTTCCTGCGAGAATGCCTGCCTACCTGCGAGAATGCCTGCTGCCTGCCTGCCTGCCTGCGGGAATGCTTGCCTGCCTACCTGCCTGCCTACCTGCCTGCCTACCTGCCTGCCTACTTGCCTGCCTGCCTACGTGCCTGCCTGCTTACCTGCCTGCCTGCCTACCTGCCTGCCTGCCTACCTGCCTACTTACCTGCCTGCTACCTGCCTGCTACCTGCCTGCTACATGCCTGCTACCTGCCAGCTACCTGCCTGCTACCTGCCGGCTACCTGCCTGCTACCTGCCTGCGAGAATGCCTGCCTGCCTGCATTCCTGCTAGAATGCCTGCCTGCCTCCCTGCCTGCCTGCCTGCCTGCCTGCCTGCCTGCCTGCCTGCCTGTCTTACTGCGAGAATGCCTGCCTGCGAGAATGCCTGCCTGCCTGCCTGCCTGCCAGTCTGCGAGAATGCCTGCGTGCCTGCCTGCCTACCTGCCTGCCTGCCTGCGACAATGCCTGCCTGCCTGCCTGCCTGCCTGCGACAATGCCTGCCTGCCTGCCTGCCTGCCTGCATGCCTGCGACACTGCCTGCCTGCCTGCCTGCCTGCGACAATGCCTGCCTGCCTGCCTGCCTGCCTGCCTGCGACAAAGCCTGCCTTCCTGCCTGCCTGCCTACCTGCCTGCCTGCCTACCTGCCTGCCTGCCTGCCTGCTACCTGCCTGCTACCTGCCTGTTACCTGCCTTTTACCTGCCTGCTACCTGCCTGCTACCTGCCTGCGAGAATGCCTGCCTGCCTGTCTTCCTGCGAGAATGCCTGCCTGCGAGAATGCCTGCCTGCCTGCCTGCCTGCCAGTCTGCGAGAATGCCTGCGTGCCTGCCTGCCTGCCTGCCTGGCTGAGACAATGCCTGCATGCCTGCCTGCCTGCCTGCGACAATGCCTGCCTGCCTGCCTGCCTGCCTGCCTGCCTGCCTGCCTGCGACAATGCCTGCCTGCCTGCCTGCCTGGCACAATGCCTGCCTGCCTGCCTGCCTGCCTGCCTGACTGCCTGCCTGCCTGCTTGCCTGTGACAAAACCTGCCTGCCTGCCTGCCTGCCTGCCTGCCTGCCTGCCTGCCTGCCTGCCTGCCTGCGACAATGCCTGCCTGCCTGCCTGCCTGCCTGCCTGCCTGCGTGCCTGCCTGCCTGCCTGCCTGCCTGCCTGCGACAATGCCTGCCTGCCTGCCTGCCTGCCTGCCTGCCTGCCTGGGAGAATGCCTGCCTGCCTGCCTGGGAGAATGCCTGCCTGCCTGCCTGCCTGCCTGCCTGCCTGCCTGCCTGCGAGAATGCCTGCCTGCCTGCCTGCCTGCCTGCCTGCCTGCGAGAATGCCTGCCTGCCTGCCTGTCTGCCTGCGAGAATGCCTGCCTGCCTGCCTGCCTGCCTGCGACAATGCCTGCCTGCCTGCCTGCCTGCCTGCCTGCCTGCGACAATGCCTGCCTGCCTGCCTGCCTGCCTGCCTGCCTGCCTGCGACAATGCCTGCCTGCCTGCTTGCCTCCCTGCCTGCCTGCGACAATGCCTGCCTGCCTGCCTGCCTGCCTGCCTGCCTGCCTGCGACAATGCCTGCCTGCCTGCCTGCCTGCCTGCCTGCGAGAATGCTTGCCTGCCTACCTGCCTGCCTACCTGCCTGCCTACCTGCCTGCCTACCTGCCTGCCTGCCTACCTGCCTGCCTGCCTACCTGCCTGCCTGCCTACCTGCCTGCCTGCCTACATGCCTACCTACCTGCCTGCTACCTGCCTGCTACCTGCCTGCTACCTGCCTGCCTGCCAGTCTGCGAGAATGCCTGCCTGCCTGCATTCCTGCTAGAATGCCTGCCTGCATGCCTGCCTCCCTGCCTGCCTGCCTGCCTGCCTGCCTGCAACAATGCCTGTCTGCCTGTCTGCCTGCCTGCCTGCGCCAATGCCTGCCTGCCTGCCTGCCTGCGACAATGCCTGCGTGCCTGCGTGCCTGCCTGCCTGCCTGCGACAATGCCAGCCTGCCTGCCTGCCTGCCTGCCTGCCTGCCTGCCTGCGACAATGCCTGCCTGCCTGCCTGCCTGCCTGCCTGCCTGCGAGAATGCCTGCCTGCCTGCCTGCCTGCCTGCCTGCCTGCCTGCCTGCGAGAATGCCTGCCTGCCTGCCTGCCTGCCTGCCTGCCTGCCTGCCTGCCTGCCTGCCTGCCTGCCTGCCTGACTGCCTGCCTGCCTGCTTGCCTGTGACAAAACCTGCCTGCCTGCCTGCCTGCCTGCCTGCCTGCCTGCCTGCCTGCCTGCCTGCCTGCGACAATGCCTGCCTGCCTGCCTGCCTGCCTGCCTGCCTGCGTGCCTGCCTGCCTGCCTGCCTGCCTGCCTGCGACAATGCCTGCCTGCCTGCCTGCCTGCCTGCCTGCCTGCCTGGGAGAATGCCTGCCTGCCTGCCTGGGAGAATGCCTGCCTGCCTGCCTGCCTGCCTGCCTGCCTGCCTGCCTGCCTGCGAGAATGCCTGCCTGCCTGCCTGCCTGCCTGCCTGCCTGCGAGAATGCCTGCCTGCCTGCCTGTCTGCCTGCGAGAATGCCTGCCTGCCTGCCTGCCTGCCTGCGACAATGCCTGCCTGCCTGCCTGCCTGCCTGCCTGCCTGCGACAATGCCTGCCTGCCTGCCTGCCTGCCTGCCTGCCTGCCTGCGACAATGCCTGCCTGCCTGCTTGCCTCCCTGCCTGCCTGCGACAATGCCTGCCTGCCTGCCTGCCTGCCTGCCTGCCTGCGACAATGCCTGCCTGCCTGCCTGCCTGCCTGCCTGCGAGAATGCTTGCCTGCCTACCTGCCTGCCTACCTGCCTGCCTACCTGCCTGCCTACCTGCCTGCCTGCCTACCTGCCTGCCTGCCTACCTGCCTGCCTGCCTACCTGCCTGCCTGCCTACATGCCTACCTACCTGCCTGCTACCTGCCTGCTACCTGCCTGCTACCTGCCTGCCTGCCAGTCTGCGAGAATGCCTGCCTGCCTGCATTCCTGCTAGAATGCCTGCCTGCATGCCTGCCTCCCTGCCTGCCTGCCTGCCTGCCTGCCTGCAACAATGCCTGTCTGCCTGTCTGCCTGCCTGCCTGCGCCAATGCCTGCCTGCCTGCCTGCCTGCGACAATGCCTGCGTGCCTGCGTGCCTGCCTGCCTGCCTGCGACAATGCCAGCCTGCCTGCCTGCCTGCCTGCCTGCCTGCCTGCCTGCGACAATGCCTGCCTGCCTGCCTGCCTGCCTGCCTGCCTGCGAGAATGCCTGCCTGCCTGCCTGCCTGCCTGCCTGCCTGCCTGCCTGCGAGAATGCCTGCCTGCCTGCCTGCCTGCCTGCCTGCCTGCCTGCCTGCCTGCCTGCCTGCCTGCCTGCCTGCCTGCCTGCCTGCGAGAATGCCTGCCTGCCTGCCTGTCTGCATGGGAGAATGCCTGCCTGCCTGCCTGCCTGCCTGCCTGCCTGCCTGCCTGCGAGAATGCCTGCCTGCCTGCCTGCGACAATGCCTGCCTGCCTGCCTGCCTGCCTGCCTGCCTGCCTACCTGCGAGAATGCCTGCGAGAATGGCTGCCTGCCTGCCTGCCTGCCTGCCTGCCTGCGACAATGCCTGCGACAATGCCTGCCTGCCTGCCTGCGACAATGCCTGCGACAATGCCTGCCTGCCTGCCTGCGACAATGCCTGCGACAATACCTGCCTGCCTGCCTGCGACAATGCCTGCCTGCGAGAATGCCTGCCTGCGTGCCTGGGAGATTGCCTGCCTGCGAGAATGCCTGCCTGCCTGCCTGCCTGCCTACCTGCCTGCCTACCTGCCTGCGAGAATTCCTGCCTGCCTACCTGCCTGCGAGAATACCTACCTGCCTGCCTTCCTGCGAGAATGCCTGCCTACCTGCGAGAATGCCTGCTGCCTGCCTGCCGGCCTGCCTGCCTGCGAGAATGCTTGCCTGCCTACCTGCCTGCCTACCTGCCTTCCTGCCTTCCTGCCTACCTGCCTGCCTGCTTACCTGCCTGCCTGCCTACCTGCCTGCCTGCCTACCTGCCTACCTACCTGCCTGCTACCTGCCTGCTACCTGCCTGCTACATGCCTGCTACCTGCCTGCTACCTGCCTGCTACCTGCCAGCTACCTGCCTGCTACCTGCCTGCTACCTGCCTGCGAGAATGCCTGCCTGCCTGCATTCCTGCTAGAATGCCTGCCTGCCTGAGTGCCTCCCTGCCTGCCTGCCTGCCTGCCTGCCTGTCTTCCTGCGAGAATGCCTGCCTGCGAGAATGCCTACCTGCCTGCCTGCCTGCCAGTCTGCGAGAATGCCTGCGTGCCTGCCTGCCTGCCTGCCTGCCTGCGACAATGCCTGCCTGCCTGCCTGCCTGCCTGCCTGCCTGCGACAATGCCTGCCTGCCTGCCTGCCTGCCTGCCTGCCTGCCTGCCTGCCTGCCTGCGACAATGCCTGCCTGCCTGCCTGCCTGCGACAATACCTGCCTGCCTGCCTGCCTGCCTGCCTGCGACAAAGCCTGCCTTCCTGCCTGCCTGCCTACCTTCCTGACTCTCTACCTGCCTGCCTGCCTACCTGCCTACATACCTGCCTGCTACCTGCCTGCTACCTGCCTGCTACCTGCCTGCTACCTGCCTGCTACCTGCCTGCGAGAATGCCTGCCTGCCTGCATTCCTGCTAGAATGCCTGGCTGCCTGCCTGCCTCCCTGCCTGCCTGCCGGCCTGCCTGCCTGTCTTCCTGCGAGAATGCCTGCCTGCCTGCCTGCCTGCCAGTCTGCGAGAATGCCTGCGTGCCTGCCTGCCTGCCTGCCTGCCTGCATGCGACAATGCCTGCCTGCCTGCCTGCTTGCCTGCGACAATGCCTGCCTGCCTGCCTGCCTGCCTGCGACAATGCCTGCCTGCCTGCCTGCCTGCGACAATGTCTGCCTGCCTACCTGCCTGCCTGCGACAAAGCCTGCCTTCCTGCCTGCCTGCCTGCCTGCCTGCGACAATGCCTGCGACAATGCCTGCCTGCCTTCGGCGACAATGCCTGCGACAATGCCTGCGACAATACCTGCCTGCCTGCCTGCGACAATGCCTGCCTACGAGAATGCCTACCTGCGTGCCTGGCAGATTGCCTGCCTGCGAGAATGCCTGCCTGCCTGCCTGCCTGCCTGCCTACCTGCCTGCCTGCCTTCCTGCCTGCGACAAAGCCTGTCTTCCTGCCTGCCTGCCTGCGTGCCTGCCTGCCTACCTGCCTGCCTGCCTACCTGCCTACCTACCTGCCTGCTACCTGCCTGCTACCTGCCTGCTACCTGCATGCTACCTGCCTGCGAGAATGCCTGCCTGCCTGCATTCCTGCTAGAATGCCTGCCTGCCTGAGTGCCTCCCTGCCTGCCTGCCTGCCTGCCTGTCTTCCTGCGAGAATGCCTGCCTGCGAGAATGCCTGCCTGCCTACCTGCCTGCCAGTCTGTGAGAATGCCTGCGTGCCTGCCTGCCTGCCTGCCTACCTGCGACAATGCCTGCCTGCCTGCCTGCCTGCCTGCGACAATGCCTGCCTGCCTGCCTGCCTGCCTGCCTGCCTGCCTGCCTGCGGCAATGCCTGCCTGCCTGCCTGCCTGCCTGCCTGCGACAAAGCCTGCCTTCCTGCCTGCCTGACTACCTGCCTGCCTCTCTACCTGCCTGCCTGCCTACCTGCCGACCTACCTGCCTACCTATGCCTGCTACCTGCCTGCTACCTGCCTGCTACCTGCCTGCGAGAATGCCTGCCTGCCTGCATTCCTGCTAGAATGCCTGCCTGCCTGAGTGCCTCCCTGCCTGCCTGCCTGCCTGACTGCCTGTCTTCCTGCGAGAATGCCTGCCTGCGAGAATGCCTGCCTGCCTGCCTGCCTGCCTGCCTACGACAATGCCTGCCTGCCTGCCTGCCTGCCTGCCTGCCTGCGACAATGCCTGCCTGCCTGCCTGCTTGCGACAATGCCTGCCTGCCTGCCTGCCTGCCTGCCTGCGACAAAGCCTGCCTTCCTGCCTGCCTGCCTACCTTCCTGCCTCTCTATCTGCCTGCCTGCCTACCTGCCTACATACCTGCCTGCTACCTGCCTGCTACCTGCCTGCTACCTGCCTGCGAGAATGCCTGCCTGCCTGCATTCCTGCTAGAATGCCTGCCTGCCTGCCTGACTCCATGCCTGCCTGCCAGCCTGCCTGCCTGTCTTCCTGCGAGAATGCCTGCCTGCGAGAATGCCTGCCTGCCTGCCTGCCTGCCAGTCTGCGAGAATGCCTGCGTGCCTGCCTGTCTGCCTGCCTGCCTGCCTGCGACAATGCCTGCCTGCCTGCCTGCCTGCCTGCCTGCGACAATGCCTGCCTGCCTGCCTGCCTGCGACAATGTCTGCCTGCCTGCCTGCCTGCCTGCGACAAAGCCTGCCTCCCTGCCTGCCTGCCTGCCTGCGACAATGCCTGCGACAATGCCTGCCTGCCTTCCTGCGACAATGCCTGCGACAATACCTGCCTGCCTGCCTACGACAATGCCTGCCTACGAGAATGCCTGCCTGCGTGCCTGGGAGATTGCCTGCCTGCGAGAATGCCTGCCTGCCTGCCTGCCTGCCTACCTGCCTGCCTACCTGCCTGCGAGAATTCCTGCCTGCCTACCTGCCTGCGAGAATACCTACCTGCCTGCCTTCCTGCGAGAATGCCTGCCTACCTGCGAGAATGCCTGCTGCCTGCCTGCCTGCCTGCCTGCTTGTGAGAATGCTTGCCTGCCTACCTGCCTGCCTACCTGCCTGCCTACGTGCCTGCCTACCTGCCTGCGTGCCTACCTTCCTGCCTGCCTACCTGCCTGCCTGCCTACCTGCCTGCCTGCCTACCTGCCTACCTACCTGCCTGCTACCTGCCTGCTACCTGCCTGCTACCTGCCAGCTACCTGCCTGCTACCTGCCTGCTACCTGCAAGCTACCTGCCTGCGAGAATGCCTGCCTGCCTGCCTGCCTGCCTGCCTGCCTGCCTGCGAGAATGCCTGCCTGCCTGCCTGCCTGCCTGCGAGAATGCCTGCCTGCCTGCCTGCCTGCCTGCGACAATGCCTGCCTGCCTGCCTGCCTGCCTGCCTGCCTGCCTGCGACAATGCCTGCCTGCCTGCCTGCCTTCCTGCCTGCCTGCGACAATGCCTGCCTGCCTGCCTGCCTGCCTGCGAGAATGCCTGCCTGCCTGCCTGCCTGTCTGCCTGCGAGAATGCCTGCCTGCCTGCCTGCCTGCCTGCCTGCGAGAATGCCTGCCTGCCTGCCTGCCTGCCTGCGAGAATGCCTGCGAGAATGCCTGCCTGCCTGCCTGCCTGCCTGCGACAATGCCTGCGACAATGCCTGCCTGCCTGCCTGCGACAATGCCTGCGACAATGCCTGGCTGCCTGCCTGCGACAATGCCTGCGACAATGCCTGCCTGCCTGCCTGCGACAATGCCTGCCTACGAGAATGCCTGCCTGCGTGCCTGGGAGATTGCCTGCCTGCGAGAATGCCTGCCTGCCTGACTGCCTGCCTACCTGCCTGCCTACCTGCCCGCGAAAATTCCTGCCTGCCTACCTGCCTGCGAGAATACCTACCTGCCTGCCTTCCTGCGAGAATGCCTACCTACCTGCGAGAATGCCTGCTGCCTGCCTGCCTGCCTGCCTGCCTGCGAGAATGCTTGCCTGCCTACCTGCCTGCCTGCCTACCTGCCTACCTACCTGCCTGCTACCTGCCTGCTACCTGCCTGCTACCTGCCTGCTACCTGCCTGCTACCTGCCTGCTACCTGCCTGCTACCTGCCTGCGAGAATGCCTGCCTGCCTGCATTCCTCCTAGAATGCCTGCCTGCCTGCCTGCCTCCCTGCCTGCCTGCCTGCCTGCCTGTCTTCCTGCGAGAATGCCTGCCTGCGAGAATGCCTGCCTGCCTGCCTGCCTGCCAGTCTGCGAGAATGCCTGCGTGCCTGCGTGCCTGCCTGCCTGCCTGCGACAATGCCTACCTGCCTGCCTGCCTGCCTGCCTGCGACAATGCCTGCCTGCCTGCCTGCCTGCCTGCCTGCCTGCCTGCCTGCAAGAATGCCTGCCTGCCTGCCTGCCTGCCTGCCTGCCTGCCTGCCTGCCTGCCTGCGAGAACGCCTGCCTGCCTGCCTGCCTGCCTGCCTGCCTGCCTGCGAGAATGCCTGCCTGCCTGCCTGTCTGCCTGTGAGAATGCCTGCCTGCCTGCCTGCCTGCCTGCCTGCCTGCGAGAATGCCTGCCTGCCTGCCTGCGACAATGCCTGCCTGCCTGCCTGCCTGCCTGCCTACCTGCGAGAATGCCTGCGAGAATGACTGCCTGCCTGCCTGCCTGCCTGCCTGCGACAATGCCTGCTACAATGCCTGCCTGCCTGCCTGCGACAATGCCTGCGACAATGCCTGCCTGGCTGCCTGCGACAATGCCTGCCTACGAGAATGCCTGCCTGCGTGCCTGGGAGATTGCCTGCCTGCGAGAATGCCTGCCTGCCTGCCTGCCTGCCTACCTGCCTGCCTACCTGCCTGCGAGAATTCCTGCCTGCCTACCTGCTTGCGAGAATACCTACCTGCCTGCCTTCCTGCGAGAATGCCTGCCTACCTGCGAGAATGCCTGCTGCCTGCCTGCCGGCCTGCCTGCCTGTGAGAATGCTTGCCTGCCTACCTGCCTGCCTACCTGCCTTCCTGCCTGCGTGCCTACCTGCCTGCCTGCTTACCTGCCTGCCTGCCTACCTGCCTGCCTGCCTACCTGCCTACCTACCTGCCTGCTACCTGCCTGCTACCTGCCTGCTACCTGCCTGCTACCTGCCTGCTACCTGCCTGCTACCTGCCTGCTACCAGCCGGCTACCTGCCTGCTACCTGCCAGCTACCTGCCTGCTACCTGCCTGCGAGAATGCCTGCCTGCCTGCATTCCTGCTAGAATGCCTGCCTGCCTGAGTGCCTCCCTGCCTGCCTGCCTGCCTGCCTGCCTGTCTTCCTGCGAGAATGCCTGCCTGCGAGAATGCCTGCCTGCCTGCCTGCCTGCCAGTCTGCGAGAATGCCTGCGTGCCTGCCTGCCTGCCTACCTGCCTGCGACAATGCCTGCCTGCCTGCCTGCCTGCCTGCCTGCCTACGACAATGCCTGCCTGCCTGCCTGCCTGCGACAATGCCTGCCTGCCTGCCTGCCTGCGACAATGCCTGCCTGCCTGCCTGCCTGCCTGCCTGCGACAAAGCCTGCCTTCCTGCCTGCCTGCCTACCTTCCTGCCTCTCTACCTGCCTGCCTGCCTACCTGCCTACATACCTGCCTGCTACCTGCCTGCGAAAATGCCTGCCTGCCTGCATTCCTGCTAGAATGCCTGCCTGCCTGCCTGACTCCATGCCTGCCTGCCTGCCTGCCAGCCTGTCTTCCTGCGAGAATGCCTGCCTGCGAGAATGCCTGCCTGCCTGCCTGCCTGCCAGTCTGCGAGAATGCCTGCGTGCCTGCCTGTCTGCCTGCCTGCCTGCCTGCGACAATGCCTGCCTGCCTGCCTGCCTGCCTGCGACAATGCCTGCCTGCCTGCCTGCCTGCGACAATGCCTGCCTGCCTGCCTGCCTGCGACAATGTCTGCCTGCCTGCCTGCCTGCCTGCGACAAAGCCTGCCTTCCTGCCTGCCTGCCTGCCTGCCTGCGACAATGCCTGCGACAATGCCTGCCTGCCTTCCTGCGACAATGCCTGCGACAATACCTGCCTGCCTGCCTGCGACAATGCCTGCCTACGAGAATGCCTGCCTGCGTGCCTGGGAGATTGCCTGCCTGCGAGAATGCCTGCCTGCCTGCCTGCCTGCCTACCTGCCTGCCTACCTGCCTGCGAGAATTCCTGCCTGCCTACCTGCCTGCGAGAATACCTACCTGCCTGCCTTCCTGCGAGAATGCCTGCCTACCTGCGAGAATGCCTGCTGCCTGCCTGCCTGCCTGCCTGCTTGTGAGAATGCTTGCCTGCCTACCTGCCTGCCTACCTGCCTGCCTACGTGCCTGCCTACCTGCCTGCGTGCCTACCTTCCTGCCTGCCTACCTGCCTGCCTGCCTACCTGCCTGCCTGCCTAACTGCCTACCTACCTGCCTGCTACCTGCCTGCTACCTGCCTGCTACCTGCCTGCTATCTGCCTGCTACCTGCCTGCTACCTGCAAGCTACCTGCCTGCGAGAATGCCTGCCAGCTACCTGCCTGCGAGAATGCCTGCCTGCCTGCCTGCCTGCCTGCCTGCGAGAATGCCTGCCTGCCTGCCTGCCTGCCTGCGAGAATGCCTGCCTGCCTGCCTGCCTGCCTGCGACAATGCCTGCCTGCCTGCCTGCCTGCCTGCCTGCGACAATGCCTGCCTGCCTGACTGCCTTCCTGCCTGCCTGCGACAATGCCTGCCTGCCTGCCTGCCTGCGACAATGCCTGCCTGCCTGCCTGCCTGCCTGCCTGCCTGCCTGCCTGCCTTCCTGCCTGCCTGCGAGAATGCCTGCGAGAATGCCTGCCTGCCTGCCTGCCTGCCTGCGACAATGCCTGCGACAATGCCTGCCTGCCTGCCTGCGACAATGCCTGCGACAATGCCAGGCTGCCTGCCTGCGACAATGCCTGCGACAATGCCTGCCTGCCTGCCTGCGACAATGCCTGCCTACGAGAATGCCTGCCTGCGTGCCTGGGAGATTGCCTGCCTGCGAGAATGCCTGCCTGCCTGACTGCCTGCCTACCTGCCTGCCTACCTGCCTGCGAGAATTCCTGCCTGCCTACCTGCCTGCGAGAATACCTACCTGCCTGCCTTCCTGCGAGAATGCCTACCTACCTGCGAGAATGCCTGCTGCCTGCCTGCCTGCCTGCCTGCGAGAATGCTTGCCTGCCTACCTGCCTGCCTACCTGCCTGCCTACCTGCCTGCCTACCTGCCTGCCTGCCTACCTGCCTGCCTGCCTACCTGCCTGCCTGCCTACCTGCCTGCCTGCCTACCTGCCTACCTACCTGATTGCTACCTGCCTGCTACCTGCCTGCTAACTGCCTGCTACCTGCCGGATACCTGCCGGCTACCTGCCTGCGAGAATGCCTGCCTGCCTGCATTCCTGCTAGAATGCCTGCCTGCCTGCCTGCCTACCTTCCTGCATGCCTGCCTGCCTACCTGTCTTCCTGCGAGAATGCCTGACTGCGAGAATGCCTGCCTGCCTGCCTGCCTGCCAGTCTGCGAGAATGCCTGCGTGCGTGCCTACCTGCCTGCCTGCCTGCCTGCGACAATGCCTGCCTGCCTGCCTGCCTGCCTGCGACAATGCCTGCCTGCCTGCCTGCCTGCGACAATGCCTGCCTGCCTGCCTGCCTGCCTGCCTTCCTGCCTGTGACAAAGCCTGTCTTCCTGCCTGCCTGCCTACGTGCCTGCCTGCCTACCTGCCTGCCTGCCTACCTGCCTACCTACCTGCCTGCTACCTGCCTGCTACCTGCCTGCTACCTGCATGCTACCTGCCTGTGAGAATGCCTGCCTGCCTGCATTCCTGCTAGAATGCCTGCCTGCCTGAGTGCCTCCCTGCCTGCCTGCCTGCCTGCCTGTCTTCCTGCGAGAATGCCTGCCTGCGAGAATGCCTGCCTGCCTGCCTGCCTGCCAGTCTGCGAGAATGCCTGCGTGCCTGCCTGCCTGCCTGCCTGCCTGCGACAATGCCTGCCTGCCTGCCTGCCTGCCTGCCTGCCTGCCTGCCTGCGGCAATGCCTGCGGCAATGCCTGCCTGCCTGCCTGCCTGCCTGCCTGCCTGCCTGCGACAAAGCCTGCCTTCTTGCCTGCCTGCCTACCTGCCTGCCTCTCTACCTGCCTGCCTGCCTACCTGCCTACCTACCTGCCTACCTACATGCCTGCTACCTGCCTGCTACCTGCCTGCTACCTGCTTGCGAGAATGCCTGCCTGCCTGCATTCCTGCTAGAATGCCTGCCTGCCTGAGTGCCTCCCTGCCTGCCTGCCTGCCTGCCTGCCTGTCTTTCTGCGAGAATGCCTGCCTGCGAGAATGCCTGCCTGCCTGCCTGCCTGCCAGTCTGCGAGAATGCCTGCGTGCCTGCCTGCCTGCCTACCTGCCTGTGAGAATTCCTGCCTGCCTACCTGCCTGCGAGAATACCTACCTGCCTGCCTTCCTGCGAGAATGCCTGCCTACCTGCGAGAATGCCTGCTGCCTGCCTGCCTGCCTGCCTGCTTGTGAGAATGCTTGCCTGCCTACCTGCCTGCCTACCTGCCTGCCTACGTGCCTGCCTACCTGCCTGCGTGCCTACCTTCCTGCCTGCCTACCTGCCTGCCTGCCTACCTGCCTGCCTGCCTACCTGCCTACCTACCTGCCTGCTACCTGCCTGCTACCTGCCTGCTACCTGCCAGCTACCTGCCTGCTACCTGCCTGCTACCTGCAAGCTACCTGCCTGCGAGAATGCCTGCCTGCCTGCCTGCCTGCCTGCCTGCCTGCGAGAATGCCTGCCTGCCTGCCTGCCTGCCTGCGAGAATGCCTGCCTGCCTGCCTGCCTGCCTGCGACAATGCCTGCCTGCCTGCCTGCCTGCCTGCCTGCCTGCGACAATGCCTGCCTGCCTGCCTGCCTTCCTGCCTGCCTGCGACAATGCCTGCCTGCCTGCCTGCCTGCCTGCGACAATGCCTGCCTGCCTGCCTGCCTGCCTGCCTGCCTGCCTGCCTGCCTGCGACAATGCCTGCCTGCCTGCCTGCCTGCCTGCCTGCCTTCCTGCCTGCCTGCGAGAATGCCTGCGAGAATGCCTGCCTGCCTGCCTGCCTGCGACAATGCCTGCGACAATGCCTGCCTGCCTGCCTGCGACAATGCCTGCGACAATGCCTGGCTGCCTGCCTGCGACAATGCCTGCGACAATGCCTGCCTGCCTGCCTGCGACAATGCCTGCCTACGAGAATGCCTGCCTGCGTGCCTGGGAGATTGCCTGCCTGCGAGAATGCCTGCCTGCCTGACTGCCTGCCTACCTGCCTGCCTACCTGCCTGCGAGAATTCCTGCCTGCCTACCTGCCTGCGAGAATACCTACCTGCCTGCCTTCCTGCGAGAATGCCTGCCTGCGAGAATGCCTGCCTGCCTGCCTGCCTGCCTGCCTGCCTGCGAGAATGCTTGTCTGCCTACCTGCCTGCCTACCTGCCTGCCTACCTGCCTGCCTACCTGCCTGCCTGCCTACCTGCCTGCCTGCCTACCTGCCTGCCTGCCTACCTGCCTGCCTGCCTACCTGCCTACCTACCTGCCTGCTACCTGCCTGCTACCTGCCTGCTAACTGCCTGCTACCTGCCGGCTACCTGCCTGCGAGGATGCCTGCCTGCCTGCATTCCTGCTAGAATGCCTGCCTGCCTGCCTGCCTACCTTCCTTCCTGCCTGCCTGCCTACCTGTCTTCCTGCGAGAATGCCTGACTGCGAGAATGCCTGCCTGCCTGCCTGCCTGTCAGTCTGCGAGAATGCCTGCGTGCGTGCCTACCTGCCTGCCTGCCTGCCTGCGACAATGCCTGCCTGCCTGCCTGCCTGCCTGCGACAATGCCTGCCTGCCTGCCTGCCTGCGACAATGCCTGCCTGCCTGCCTGCCTGCCTGCCTTCCTGCCTGCGACAAAGCCTGTCTTCCTGCCTGCCTGCCTACGTGCCTGCCTGCCTACCTGCCTGCCTGCCTACCTGCCTACCTACCTGCCTGCTACCTGCCTGCTACCTGCCTGCTACCTGCATGCTACCTGCCTGCGAGAATGCCTGCCTGCCTGCATTCCTGCTAGAATGCCTGCCTGCCTGAGTCCCTCCCTGCCTGCCTGCCTGCCTGCCTGTCTTCCTGCGAGAATGCCTGCCTGCGAGAATGCCTGCCTGCCTGCCTGCCTGCCAGTCTGCGAGAATGCCTGCGTGCCTGCCTGCCTGCCTGCCTACCTGCGACAATGCCTGCCTGCCTGCCTGCCTGCCTGCCTGCGACAATGCCTGCCTGACTGCCTGCCTGCCTGCCTGCCTGCCTGCGGCAATGCCTGCCTGCCTGCCTGCCTGCCTGCCTGCCTGCCTGCGACAATGCCTGCCTGCCTGCCTGCCTGCCTACCTGCCTGCCTCTCTACCTGCCTGCCTGCCTACCTGCCTACCTACCTGCCTGCTACCTGCCTGCTACCTGCCTGCTACCTGCCTGCTACCTGCCTGCTACCTGCCTGCTACCTGCCTGCGAGAATGCCTGCCTGCCTGCATTCCTGCTAGAATACCTGCCTGCCTGCCTGCCTCCCTGTCTGCCTGTCTGCCTGCCTGCCTGTCTTCCTGCGAGAATGCCTGCCTGCGAGAATGCCTGCCTGCCTGCCTGCCAGTCTGCGAGAATGCCTGCGTGCCTGCCTGCCTGCCTGCCTGCCTGCCTGCGACAATTCCTGCCTGCCTGCCTGCGACAATGCCTGCCTGCCTGCCTGCCTGCCTGCCTGCGACAATGCCTGCCTGCCTGCGACAATGCCTGCCTGCCTGCCTGCCTGCCTGCGACAAAGCCTGCCTTCCTGCCTGCCTGCCTGCCTGCGACAATGCCTGCGACAATGCCTGCCTGCCTTCCTGCGACAATGCCTGCGACAATAACTGCCTGCCTGCCTGCGACAATGACTGCCTATGAGAATGCCTGCCTGCGTGCCTGGGAGATTGCCTGCCTGCGAGAATGCCTGCCTGCCTGCCTGCCTGCCTACCTGCCTGCCTACCTGCCTGCGAGAATTCCTGCCTGCCTACCTGCCTGCGAGAATACCTACCTGCCTGCCTTCCTGCGAGAATGCCTGCCACCTGCGAGAATGCCTGCTGCCTGCCTGCCTGCCTGCCTGCCTGTGAGAATGCTTGCCTGCCTACCTGCCTGCCTATCTGCCTGCCTACCTGCCTGCGTGCCTACATTCCTGCCTGCCTACCTGCCTGCCTGCCTACCTGCCTGCCTGCCTACCTGCCTAACTACCTGCCTGCTACCTGCCTGCTACCTGCCTGCTACCTGCCTGCTACCTGCCTGCTACCTGCCTGCTACCTGCCTGCTACCTGCCTGCGAGAATGCCTGCCTGCCTGCCTGCCTGCCTGCCTGCCTGCCTGCCTGCCTGCCTGCGAGAATGCCTGCCTGCCTGCCTGCCTGCCTGCGAGAATGCCTGCCTGCTTGCCTGCCTGCCTGCGACAATGCCTGCCTGCCTGCCTGCCTGCCTGCCTGCCTGCCTGCCTGCGACAATGCCTGCCTGCCTGCCTGCCTTCCTGCCTGCCTGCGACAATGCCTGCCTGCCTGCCTGCCTGCCTGCCTGCGACAATGCCTGCCTGCCTGCCTGCCTGCCTGCCTGCCTGCCTGCCTGCCTGCGACAATGTGCCTGCCTGCCTGCCTGCCTGCCTGCCTTCCTGCCTGCCTGCGAGAATGCCTGCGAGAATGACTGCCTGCCTGCCTGCCTGCGACAATGCCTGCGACAATGCCTGCCTGCCTGCCTGCGACAATGCCTGCGACAATGCCAGGCTGCCTGCCTACGACAATGCCTGCGACAATGCCTGCCTGCCTGCCTGCGACAATGCCTGCCTACGAGAATGCCTGCCTGCGTGCCTGGGAGATTGCCTGCCTGCGAGAATGCCTGCCTGCCTGCCTGCCTGCCTACCTGCCTGCCTACCTGCCTGCGAGAATTCCTGTCTGCCTACCTGCCTGCGAGAATACCTACCTGCCTGCCTTCCTGCGAGAATGCCTGCCTACCTGCGAGAATGCCTGCTGCCTGCCTGCCTGCCTGCCTGCGAGAATGCTTGCCTGCCTACCTGCCTGCCTACCTGCCTGCCTACCTGCCTGCCTGCCTACCTGCCTGCCTGCCTACCTGCCTGCCTGCCTACCTGCCTGCCTGCCTACCTGCCTACCTACCTGCCTGCTACCTGCCTGCTACCTGCCTGCTAACTGCCTGCTACCTGCCGGCTACCTGCCTGCGAGAATGCCTGCCTGCGAGAATGCCTGCCTGCCTGCATTCCTGCTAGAATGCCTGCCTGCCTGCCTGCCTCCCTGCCTGCCTGCCTGCCTGCCTGCGACAATGCCTGCCTGCCTGCCTGCCTGCCTGCCTGCGACAATGCCTGCCTGCCTGCCTGCCTGCGACAATGCCTGCCTGCCTGCCTGCCTGCCTGCCTGCCTTCCTGCCTGCGACAAAGCCTGCCTTCCTGCCTGCCTGCCTACCTGCCTGCCTGCCTACCTGCCTGCCTGCCTACCTGCCTACCTACCTGCCTGCTACCTGCCTGCTATCTGCCTGCTACCTGCCTGCTACCTGCCTGCGAGAATGCCTGCCTGCCTGCATTCCTGCTAGAATGCCTGCCTGCCTGCCTCCCTGCCTGCCTGCCTGCCTGCCTGCCTGTCTTCCTGCGAGAATGCCTGCCTGCGAGAATGCCTGCCTGCCTGCCTGCCTGCCAGTCTGCGAGAGTGCCTGCGTGCCTGCCTGCCTGCCTGCCTGCGACAATGCCTGCCTGCCTGCCTGCCTGCCTGCCTGCCTGCCTGCGACAATGCCTGCCTGCCTGCCTGCCTGCCTGCGACAATGCCTGCCTGCCTGCCTGCTACAATGCCTGCCTGCCTGCCTTCCTGCCTGCCTGCCTGCCTGCGACAAAGCCTGCCTTCCTGCCTGCCTGCCTGCCTGCCTGCCTGCGACAATGCCTGCCTGCCTGCCTGCCTGCCTGCCTGCGACAATGCCTGCCTGCCTGCCTGCCTGCCTGCCTGCCTGCCTGCGACAATGCCTGCCTGCCTGCCTGGGAGAATGCCTGCCTGCCTGCCTGCCTGCCTGCCTGCCTGCCTGCCTGCGAGAATGCCTGCCTGCCTGCCTGCCTGCCTGCCTGCCTGCCTGCGAGAATGCCTGCCTGCCTGCCTGCGAGAATGCCTGCCTGCCTGCCTGCCTGCCTGCCTGCCTGCCTGCCTGCCTGCGAGAATGCCTGCCTGCCTGCCTGCCTGCGACAATGCCTGCCTGCCTGCCTGCCTGCCTGCCTGCGAATAAGCCTGCATGCCTGCCTCCCTGCCTGCCTGCCTGCCTGCCTGCGACAATGCCTGCCTGCCTGCCTGCCTGCCTGCGACAATGACTGCCTGCCTGCCTGCCTGCCTGCCTGCGAGAATGCTTGCCTGCCTACCTGCCTGCCTACTTGCCTGCCTACCTGCCTGCCTACCTGCCTGCCTGCCTAACTGCCTGCCTGCCTACCTGCCTGCCTGCCTACCTGCCTGCCTGCCTACCTGCCTACCTACCTGCCTGCTACCTGCCTGCTACCTGCCTGCTAACTGCCTGCTACCTGCCTGCTACCTACCTGCTACCTGCCTGCTACCTGCCTGCTACCTGCCTGCTACCTGCCTGCGAGAATGCCTGCCTGCCTGCATTCCTGCTAGAATGCCTGCCTGCCTGCCTGCCTCCCTGCCTGCCTGCCTGCCTGCCTGCCTGTCTTCCTGCGAGAATGCCTGCCTGTGAGAATGCCTGCCCGCCTGGCAGCCTGCCAGTCTGCGAGAATGCCTGCGTGCCTGCCTGCCTGCCTGCCTGCCTGCCTGCCTGCCTGCGACAATGCCTGCCTGCCTGCCTGCCTGCCTGCCTGCGACAATGCCTGCCTGCCTGCCTGCCTGCCTGCCTGCCTGCCTGCCTGCCTGCCTGCCTGCGACAATGCCTGCCTGCCTGCCTGCCTGCGACAATGCCTTCCTGCCTGCCAGCCTGCCTGCCTGCCTGCCTGCCTGCCTGCCTGCGACAAAGCCTGCCTTCCTGCCTGCCTGCCTACCTGCCTGCCTGCCTACCTGCCTGCCTGCCTACCTACCTACCTACCTGCCTGCTACCTGCCTGCTACCTGCCTGCTACCTGCCTGCTACCTGCCTGCTACCTGCCTGCGAGAATGCCTACCTGCCTGCATTCCTGCTAGAATGCCTGCCTGCCTGCCTGCCTCCTTGCCTGCCTGCCTGCCTGTCTTCCTGCGAGAATGCCTGCCTGTGAGAATGCCTGCCTGCCTGCCTGCCTGCCAGTCTGCGAGAATGCCTGCGTGCCTGCCTGCCTGCCTGCCTGCCTGCGACAATGCCTGCCTGCCTGCCTGCCTGCCTGCGTGCCTGCGACAATGCCTGCCTGCCTGCCTGCCTGCCTGCCTGCTACAATGCCTGCCTGCCTGCCTGCCTGCGACAATGCCTGCCTGCCTGCCTGCCTGCCTGCCTGCCTGCCTGCCTGCGACAAAGCCTGCCTTCCTGCCTGCCTGCCTGCCTACCTGCCTGCCTACCTACCTGCCTGCCTACCTACCTACCTACCTGCCTGCTACCTGCCTGCTACCTGCCTGCTACCTGCCTGCTACCTGCCTGCTACCTGCCTGCTACCTGCCTGCGAGAATGCCTACCTGCCTGCATTCCTGCTAGAATGCCTGCCTGCCTGCCTGCCTGCCTGTCTTCCTGCGAGAATGCCTGCCTGCGAGAATGCCTGCCTGCCTGCCTGCCTGCCAGTCTGCGAGAATGTCTGCGTGCCTGACTGCCTGCCTGCCTGCCTGCCTGCCTGCGACAATGCCTGCCTGCCTGCCTGCCTGCGACAATGCCTGCCAGCCTGCCTGCCTGCCTGCGACAAAGCCTGCCTTCCTGCCTGCCTGCCTGCCTGCCTGCCTGCCTGCCTGCCTGGGACAATGCCTGCCTTCCTGCCAGCCTGCCTGCCTGCCTTCCTGCCTGCCTGCGACAATGCCTGCCTGCCTTCCTGCCTGCGACAATGCCTGCCTACCTGCCTGCCTGCCTGCGACAATGCCTGCCGGCCTGCCAGCGGGAATGCCTGCCTGCCTGCCTGCCTGCCTGCCTACCTGCCTGCCTGCCTGCCTGCGAGAATGCCTGCCTGCCTGCCTGCCTGCCAGCCTGCCTGCCTGCCTGCCTGCCTGCCTGCCTGCCTGCCTGCCTGCCTGCCTGCGAGAATGCCTGCCTGCCTGCCTGCCTGCCTGCCTGCCTGCCTGCCTGCGAGAATGCCTGCCTGCCTACCTGCCTGTCTGCCTGCGAGAATGCCTGCCTGCCTGCCTGCCTGCCTGCCTGCGAGAATGCCTGCCTGCCTGCCTGCCTGCCTGCGACAATGCCTGCCTGCCTGCCTGCCTGCCTGCGACAATGCCTGCCTGCCTGCCTGCGTGCCTGCCAGCCTGCGACAATGCCTGCCTGCCTGCCTGCCTGCCTGCCTGCGAGAATGCCTGCCTGCCTGCCTGCCTGCCTGCGACAATGCCTGCCTGCCTGCCTGCCTGCCTGCGACAATGCCTGCCTGCCTGCCTGCGTGCCTGCCAGCCTGCGACAATGCCTGCCTGCCTGCCTTCCTGCGAGAATGCCTGCCTACCTGCGAGAATGCCTGCTGCCTGCCTGCCTGCCTGCCTGCTTGTGAGAATGCTTGCCTGCCTACCTGCCTGCCTACCTGCCTGCCTACGTGCCTGCCTACCTGCCTGCGTGCCTACCTTCCTGCCTGCCTACCTGCCTGCCTGCCTACCTGCCTGCCTGCCTACCTGCCTACCTACCTGCCTGCTACCTGCCTGCTACCTGCCTGCTACCTGCCAGCTACCTGCCTGCTACCTGCCTGCTACCTGCAAGCTACCTGCCTGCGAGAATGCCTGCCTGCCTGCCTGCCTGCCTGCCTGCCTGCGAGAATGCCTGCCTGCCTGCCTGCCTGCCTGCGAGAATGCCTGCCTGCCTGCCTGCCTGCCTGCGACAATGCCTGCCTGCCTGCCTGCCTGCCTGCCTGCCTGCCTGCGACAATGCCTGCCTGCCTGCCTGCCTTCCTGCCTGCCTGCGACAATGCCTGCCTGCCTGCCTGCCTGCCTGCGACAATGCCTGCCTGCCTGCCTGCCTGCCTGCCTGCCTGCCTGCCTGCGACAATGCCTGCCTGCCTGCCTGCCTGCCTGCCTGCCTTCCTGCCTGCCTGCGAGAATGCCTGCGAGAATGCCTGCCTGCCTGCCTGCCTGCCTGCGACAATGCCTGCGACAATGCCTGCCTGCCTGCCTGCGACAATGCCTGCGACAATGCCTGGCTGCCTGCCTGCGACAATGCCTGCGACAATGCCTGCCTGCCTGCCTGCGACAATGCCTGCCTACGAGAATGCCTGCCTGCGTGCCTGGGAGATTGCCTGCCTGCGAGAATGCCTGCCTGCCTGACTGCCTGCCTACCTGCCTGCCTACCTGCCTGCGAGAATTCCTGCCTGCCTACCTGCCTGCGAGAATACCTACCTGCCTGCCTTCCTGCGAGAATGCCTACCTACCTGCGAGAATGCCTGCTGCCTGCCTGCCTGCCTGCCTGCCTGCGAGAATGCTTGTCTGCCTACCTGCCTGCCTACCTGCCTGCCTACCTGCCTGCCTACCTGCCTGCCTGCCTACCTGCCTGCCTGCCTACCTGCCTGCCTGCCTACCTGCCTGCCTGCCTACCTGCCTACCTACCTGCCTGCTACCTGCCTGCTACCTGCCTGCTAACTGCCTGCTACCTGCCGGCTACCTGCCTGCGAGGATGCCTGCCTGCCTGCATTCCTGCTAGAATGCCTGCCTGCCTGCCTGCCTACCTTCCTGCCTGCCTGCCTGCCTACCTGTCTTCCTGCGAGAATGCCTGACTGCGAGAATGCCTGCCTGCCTGCCTGCCTGTCAGTCTGCGAGAATGCCTGCGTGCGTGCCTACCTGCCTGCCTGCCTGCCTGCGACAATGCCTGCCTGCCTGCCTGCCTGCCTGCGACAATGCCTGCCTGCCTGCCTGCCTGCGACAATGCCTGCCTGCCTGCCTGCCTGCCTGCCTTCCTGCCTGCGACAAAGCCTGTCTTCCTGCCTGCCTGCCTACGTGCCTGCCTGCCTACCTGCCTGCCTGCCTACCTGCCTACCTACCTGCCTGCTACCTGCTTGCTACCTGCCTGCTACCTGCATGCTACCTGCCTGCGAGAATGCCTGCCTGCCTGCATTCCTGCTAGAATGCCTGCCTGCCTGAGTCCCTCCCTGCCTGCCTGCCTGCCTGCCTGTCTTCCTGCGAGAATGCCTGCCTGCGAGAATGCCTGCCTGCCTGCCTGCCTGCCAGTCTGCGAGAATGCCTGCGTGCCTGCCTGCCTGCCTGCCTACCTGCGACAATGCCTGCCTGCCTGCCTGCCTGCCTGCCTGCCTGCGACAATGCCTGCCTGACTGCCTGCCTGCCTGCCTGCCTGCCTGCGGGAATGCCTGCCTGCCTGCCTGCCTGCCTGCCTGCCTGCCTGCCTGCGACAATGCCTGCCTGCCTGCCTGTCTGCCTACCTGCCTGCCTCTCTACCTGCCTGCCTGCCTACCTGCCTACCTACCTGCCTGCTACCTGCCTGCTACCTGCCTGCTACCTGCCTGCTACCTGCCTGCTACCTGCCTGCGAGAATGCCTGCCTACCTGCATTCCTGCTAGAATACCTGCCTGCCTGCCTGCCTCCCTGTCTGCCTGTCTGCCTGCCTGCCTGTCTTCCTGCGAGAATGCCTGCCTGCGAGAATGCCTGCCTGCCTGCCTGCCAGTCTGCGAGAATGCCTGCGTGCCTGCCTGCCTGCCTGCCTGCCTGCCTGCGACAATTCCTGCCTGCCTGCCTGCGACAATGCCTGCCTGCCTGCCTGCCTGCCTGCCTGCCTGCGACAATGCCTGCCTGCCTGCGACAATGCCTGCCTGCCTGCCTGCCTGCCTGCGACAAAGCCTGCCTTCCTGCCTGCCTGCCTGCCTGCGACAATGCCTGCGACAATGCCTGCCTGCCTTCCTGCGACAATGCCTGCGACAATAACTGCCTGCCTGCCTGCGACAATGACTGCCTATGAGAATGCCTGCCTGCGTGCCTGGGAGATTGCCTGCCTGCGAGAATGCCTGCCTGCCTGCCTGCCTGCCTACCTGCCTGCCTACCTGCCTGCGAGAATTCCTGCCTGCCTACCTGCCAGCGAGAATACCTACCTGCCTGCCTTCCTGCGAGAATGCCTGCCACCTGCGAGAATGCCTGCTGCCTGCCTGCCTGCCTGCCTGCCTGTGAGAATGCTTGCCTGCCTACCTGCCTGCCTACCTGCCTGCCTACCTGCCTGCGTGCCTACCTTCCTGCCTGCCTACCTGCCTGCCTGCCTACCTGCCTGCCTGCCTACCTGCCTAACTACCTGCCTGCTACCTGCCTGCTACCTGCCTGCTACCTGCCTGCTACCTGCCTGCTACCTGCCTGCTACCTGCCTGCTACCTGCCTGCGAGAATGCCTGCCTGCCTGCCTGCCTGCCTGCCTGCCTGCCTGCCTGCCTGCGAGAATGCCTGCCTGCCTGCCTGCCTGCCTGCGAGAATGCCTGCCTGCTTGCCTGCCTGCCTGCGACAATGCCTGCCTGCCTGCCTGCCTGCCTGCCTGCCTGCCTGCCTGCCTGCCTGCCTGCGACAATGCCTGCCTGCCTGCCTGCCTTCCTGCCTGCCTGCGACAATGCCTGCCTGCCTGCCTGCCTGCCTGCGACAATGCCTGCCTGCCTGCCTGCCTGCCTGCCTGCCTGCCTGCCTGCCTGCCTGCCTGCGACAATGTGCCTGCCTGCCTGCCTGCCTGCCTGCCTTCCTGCCTGCCTGCGAGAATGCCTGCGAGAATGACTGCCTGCCTGCCTGCCTGCGACAATGCCTGCGACAATGCCTGCCTGCCTGCCTGCGACAATGCCTGCGACAATGCCAGGCTGCCTGCCTGCGACAATGCCTGCGACAATGCCTGCCTGCCTGCCTGCGACAATGCCTGCCTACGAGAATGCCTGCCTGCGTGCCTGGGAGATTGCCTGCCTGCGAGAATGCCTGCCTGCCTGCCTGCCTGCCTACCTGCCTGCCTACCTGCCTGCGAGAATTCCTGTCTGCCTACCTGCCTGCGAGAATACCTACCTGCCTGCCTTCCTGCGAGAATGCCTGCCTACCTGCGAGAATGCCTGCTGCCTGCCTGCCTGCCTGCCTGCGAGAATGCTTGCCTGCCTACCTGCCTGCCTACCTGCCTGCCTACCTGCCTGCCTGCCTACCTGCCTGCCTGCCTACCTGCCTGCCTGCCTACCTGCCTGCCTGCCTACCTGCCTACCTACCTGCCAGCTACCTGCCTGCTACCTGCCTGCTAACTGCCTGCTACCTGCCGGCTACCTGCCTGCGAGAATGCCTGCCTGCGAGAATGCCTGCCTGCCTGCATTCCTGCTAGAATGCCTGCCTGCCTGCCTGCCTCCCTGCCTGCCTGCCTGCCTGCCTGCGACAATGCCTGCCTGCCTGCCTGCCTGCGACAATGCCTGCCTGCCTGCCTGCCTGCGACAATGCCTGCCTGCCTGCCTGCCTGCCTGCCTGCCTGCCTTCCTGCCTGCGACAAAGCCTGCCTTCCTGCCTGCCTGCCTACCTGCCTGCCTGCCTACCTGCCTGCCTGCCTACCTGCCTACCTACCTGCCTGCTACCTGCCTGCTATCTGCCTGCTACCTGCCTGCTACCTGCCTGCGAGAATGCCTGCCTGCCTGCATTCCTGCTAGAATGCCTGCCTGCCTGCCTCCCTGCCTGCCTGCCTGCCTGCCTGCCTGTCTTCCTGCGAGAATGCCTGCCTGCGAGAATGCCTGCCTGCCTGCCTGCCTGCCAGTCTGCGAGAGTACCTGCGTGCCTGCCTGCCTGCCTGCCTGCGACAATGCCTGCCTGCCTGCCTGCCTGCCTGCCTGCCTGCGACAATGCCTGCCTGCCTGCCTGCCTGCCTGCGACAATGCCTGCCTGCCTGCCTGCTACAATGCCTGCTTGCCTGCCTTCCTGCCTGCCTGCCTGCCTGCGACAAAGCCTGCCTTCCTGCCTGCCTGCCTGCCTGCCTGCGACAATGCCTGCCTGCCTGCCTGCCTGCCTGCCTGCGACAATGCCTGCCTGCCTGCCTGCCTGCCTGCCTGCCTGCCTGCCTGCCTGCGACAATGCCTGCCTGCCTGCCTGGGAGAATGCCTGCCTGCCTGCCTGCCTGCCTGCCTGCCTGCCTGCCTGCGAGAATGCCTGCCTGCCTGCCTGCGAGAATGCCTGCCTGCCTGCCTGCCTGCCTGCCTGCCTGCCTGCGAGAATGCCTGCCTGCCTGCCTGCCTGCGACAATGCCTGCCTGCCTGCCTGCCTGCCTGCCTGCGAATAAGCCTGCATGCCTGCCTCCCTGCCTGCCTGCCTGCCTGCCTGCGACAATGCCTGCCTGCCTGCCTGCCTGCCTGCGACAATGACTGCCTGCCTGCCTGCCTGCCTGCCTGCGAGAATGCTTGCCTGCCTACCTGCCTGCCTACTTGCCTGCCTACCTGCCTGCCTACCTGCCTGCCTGCCTAACTGCCTGCCTGCCTACCTGCCTGCCTGCCTACCTGCCTGCCTGCCTACCTGCCTACCTACCTGCCTGCTACCTGCCTGCTACCTGCCTGCTAACTGCCTGCTACCTGCCTGCTACCTACCTGCTACCTGCCTGCTACCTGCCTGCTACCTGCCTGCTACCTGCCTGCGAGAATGCCTGCCTGCCTGCATTCCTGCTAGAATGCCTGCCTGCCTGCCTGCCTCCCTGCCTGTCTGCCTGCCTGCCTGCCTGTCTTCCTGCGAGAATGCCTGCCTGTGAGAATGCCTGCCTGCCTGGCAGCCTGCCAGTCTGCGAGAATGCCTGCGTGCCAGCCTGCCTGCCTGCCTGCCTGCCTGCCTGCCTGCCTGCGACAATGCCTGCCTGCCTGCCTGCCTGCCTGCCTGCCTGCGACAATGCCTGCCTGCCTGCCTGCCTGCCTGCCTGCCTGCGACAATGCCTGCCTGCCTGCCTGCCTGCGACAATGCCTTCCTGCCTGCCAGCCTGCCTGCCTGCCTGCCTGCCTGCCTGCCTGCGACAAAGCCTGCCTTCCTGCCTGCCTGCCTACCTGCCTGCCTGCCTACCTGCCTGCCTGCCTACCTGCCTGCCTGCCTACCTGCCTACCTACCTGCCTGCTACCTGCCTGCTACCTGCCTGCTACCTGCCTGCTACCTGCCTGCTACCTGCCTGCTACCTGCCTGCGAGAATGCCTACCTGCCTGCATTCCTGCTAGAATGCCTGCCTGCCTGCCTGCCTCCTTGCCTGCCTGCCTGCCTGCCTGCCTGTCTTCCTGCGAGAATGCCTGCCTGTGAGAATGCCTGCCTGCCTGCCTGCCTGCCAGTCTGCGAGAATGCCTGCGTGCCTGCCTGCCTGCCTGCCTGCCTGCGACAATGCCTGCCTGCCTGCCTGCCTGCCTGCGTGCCTGCGTGCCTGCGACAATGCCTGCCTGCCTGCCTGCCTGCCTGCCTGCTACAATGCCTGCCTGCCTGCCTGCCTGCCTGCGACAATGCCTGCCTGCCTGCCTGCCTGCCTGCCTGCCTGCCTGCCTGCCTGCGACAAAGCCTGCCTTCCTGCCTGCCTGCCTGCCTACCTGCCTGCCTACCTACCTGCCTGCCTACCTACCTACCTACCTGCCTGCTACCTGCCTGCTACCTGCCTGCTACCTGCCTGCTACCTGCCTGCTACCTGCCTGCTACCTGCCTGCGAGAATGCCTACCTGCCTGCATTCCTGCTAGAATGCCTGCCTGCCTGCCTGCCTGCCTGTCTTCCTGCGAGAATGCCTGCCTGCGAGAATGCCTGCCTGCCTGCCTGCCTGCCAGTCTGCGAGAATGTCTGCGTGCCTGACTGCCTGCCTGCCTGCCTGCCTGCCTGCGACAATGCCTGCCTGCCTGCCTGCCTGCGACAATGCCTGCCAGCCTGCCTGCCTGCCTGCGACAATGCCTGCCTGCCTGCCTGCCTGCCTGCCTGCCTGCCTGCGACAATGCCTGCCTGCCTGCCTGCCTGCCTGCGACAATGCCTGCCTGCCTGCCTGCTACAATGCCTGCCTGCCTGCCTTCCTGCCTGCCTGCCTGCCTGCGACAAAGCCTGCCTTCCTGCCTGCCTGCCTGCCTGCCTGCCTGCGACAATGCCTGCCTGCCTGCCTGCCTGCCTGCCTGCGACAATGCCTGCCTGCCTGCCTGCCTGCCTGCCTGCCTGCGACAATGCCTGCCTGCCTGCCTGGGAGAATGCCTGCCTGCCTGCCTGCCTGCCTGCCTGCGAGAATGCCTGCCTGCCTGCCTGCGAGAATGCCTGCCTACCTGCCTGCCTGCCTGCCTGCCTGCCTGCCTGCGAGAATGCCTGCCTGCCTGCCTGCCTGCGACAATGCCTGCCTGCCTGCCTGCCTGCCTGCCTGCGAATAAGCCTGCATGCCTGCCTCCCTGCCTGCCTGCCTGCCTGCCTGCGACAATGCCTGCCTGCCTGCCTGCCTGCCTGCGACAATGACTGCCTGCCTGCCTGCCTGCCTGCCTGCGAGAATGCTTGCCTGCCTACCTGCCTGCCTACTTGCCTGCCTACCTGCCTGCCTACCTGCCTGCCTGCCTAACTGCCTGCCTGCCTACCTGCCTGCCTGCCTACCTGCCTGCCTGCCTACCTGCCTACCTACCTGCCTGCTACCTGCCTGCTACCTGCCTGCTAACTGCCTGCTACCTGCCTGCTACCTACCTGCTACCTGCCTGCTACCTGCCTGCTACCTGCCTGCTACCTGCCTGCTAGAATGCCTGCCTGCCTGCCTGCCTCCCTGCCTGCCTGCCTGCCTGCCTGTCTTCCTGCGAGAATGCCTGCCTGTGAGAATGCCTGCCTGCCTGGCAGCCTGCCAGTCTGCGAGAATGCCTGCGTGCCTGCCTGCCTGCCTGCCTGCCTGCCTGCCTGCCTGCCTGCGACAATGCCTGCCTGCCTGCCTGCCTGCCTGCCTGCCTGCGACAATGCCTGCCTGCCTGCCTGCCTGCCTGCCTGCCTGCGACAATGCCTGCCTGCCTGCCTGCCTGCGAAAATGCCTTCCTGCCTGCCAGCCTGCCTGCCTGCCTGCCTGCCTGCCTGCCTGCGACAAAGCCTGCCTTCCTGCCTGCCTGCCTACCTGCCTGCCTGCCTACCTGCCTGCCTGCCTACCTACCTACCTACCTGCCTGCTACCTGCCTGCTACCTGCCTGCTACCTGCCTGCTACCTGCCTGCTACCTGCCTGCTACCTGCCTGCGAGAATGCCTACCTGCCTGCATTCCTGCTAGAATGCCTGCCTGCCTGCCTGCCTCCTTGCCTGCCTGCCTGCCTGCCTGCCTGTCTTCCTGCGAGAATGCCTGCCTGTGAGAATGCCTGCCTGCCTGCCTGCCTGCCAGTCTGCGAGAATGCCTGCGTGCCTGCCTGCCTGCCTGCCTGCCTGCGACAATGCCTGCCTGCCTGCCTGCCTGCCTGCGTGCCTGCGACAGTGCCTGCCTGCCTGCCTGCCTGCCTGCCTGCTACAATGCCTGCCTGCCTGCCTGCCTGCGACAATGCCTGCCTGCCTGCCTGCCTGCCTGCCTGCCTGCCTGCCTGCCTGCGACAAAGCCTGCCTTCCTGCCTGCCTGCCTGCCTACCTGCCTGCCTACCTACCTGCCTGCCTACCTACCTACCTACCTGCCTGCTACCTGCCTGCTACCTGCCTGCTACCTGCCTGCTACCTGCCTGCTACCTGCCTGCTACCTGCCTGCGAGAATGCCTACCTGCCTGCATTCCTGCTAGAATGCCTGCCTGCCTGCCTGCCTGCCTGTCTTCCTGCGAGAATGCCTGCCTGCGAGAATGCCTGCCTGCCTGCCTGCCTGCCAGTCTGCGAGAATGTCTGCGTGCCTGACTGCCTGCCTGCCTGCCTGCCTGCGACAATGCCTGCCTGCCTGCCTGCCTGCGACAATGCCTGCCAGCCTGCCTGCCTGCCTGCGACAAAGCCTGCCTTCCTGCCTGCCTGCCTGCCTGCCTGCCTGCCTGCCTGCCTGGGACAATGCCTGCCTTCCTGCCAGCCTGCCTGCCTGCCTGCCTGCCTGCCTGCGACAATGCCTGCCTGCCTTCCTGCCTGCGACAATGCCTGCCTACCTGCCTGCCTGCCTGCGACAATGCCTGCCGGCCTGCCAGCGGGAATGCCTGCCTGCCTGCCTGCCTGCCTGCCTACCTGCCTGCCTGCCTGCGAGAATGCCTGCCTGCCTGCCTGCCTGCCTGCCTGCCTGCCTGCCTGCCTGCGAGAATGCCTGCCTGCCTGCCTGCCTGCCAGCCTGCCTGCCTGCCTGCCTGCCTGCCTGCCTGCCTGCCTGCCTGCCTGCCTGCCTGCCTGCCTGCGAGAATGCCTGCCTGCCTGCCTGCCTGCCTCCCTGCCTGCCTGCCTGCCTGCCTGCGAGAATGCCTGCCTGCCTGCCTGCCTGTCTGCCTGCGAGAATGCCTGCCTGCCTGCCTGCCTGCCTGCGAGAATGCCTGCCTGCCTGCCTGCCTGCCTGCGACAATGCCTGCCTGCCTGCCTGCCTGCCTGCGACAATGCCTGCCTGCCTGCCTGCGTGCCTGCCAGCCTGCGACAATGCCTGCCTGCCTGCCTGCCTGCCTGCCAGCCTGCCTGCCTGCCTGCCTGCCTGCCTGCCTGCCTGCCTGCCTGCCTGCCTGCCTGCCTGCCTGCCTGCCTGCGAGAATGCCTGCCTGCCTGCCTGCCTGCCTGCCTGCCTGCCTGCCTGCGAGAATGCCTGCCTGCCTGCCTGCCTGTCTGCCTGCGAGAATGCCTGCCTGCCTGCCTGCCTGCCTGCCTGCGAGAATGCCTGCCTGCCTGCCTGCGACAATGCCTGCCTGCCTGCCTGCCTGCCTGCGACAATGCCTGCCTGCCTGCCTGCGTGCCTGCCAGCCTGCGACAATGCCTGCCTGCCTGCCTGCCTGCCTGCGAGAATGCCTGCCTGCCTGCCTGCCTGCCTGCGACAATGCCTGCCTGCCTGCCTGCCTGCCTGCGACAATGCCTGCCTGCCTGCCTGCGTGCCTGCCAGCCTGCGACAATGCCTGCCTGCCTGCCTGCCTGCCTGCCTGCCTGCCTGCCTGCGACAATGCCTGCCTGCCTGCCTGCCTGCCTGCGACAATGCCTGCCTGCCTGCCTGCCTGCCTGCCTGCCTGCGAGAATGCCTGCGAGAATGCCTGCCTGCCTGCCTGCCTGCCTGCGACAATGCCTGCGACAATGCCTGCCTGCCTGCCTGCGACAATGCCTGCGACAATGCCTGCCTGCCTGCCTGCGACAATGCCTGCGACAATGCCTGCCTGCCTGCCTGCGACAATGCCTGCCTACGAGAATGCCTGCCTGCGTGCCTGGGAGATTGCCTGCCTGCGAGAATGCCTGCCTGCCTGCCTGCCTGCCTACCTGCCTGCCTACCTGCCTGCGAGAATTCCTGCCTGCCTACCTGCCTACGAGAATACCTACCTGCCTGCCTTCCTGTGAGAATGCCTGCCTACCTGCGAGAATGCCTGCTGCCTGCCTGACGGCCTTCCTGCCTGCGAGAATGCTTGCCTGCCTACCTGCCTGCCTACCTGCTGCCTACCTGCCTTCCTGCCTACCTGCCTGCCTGCTTACCTGCCTGCCTGCCTACCTGCCTGCCTGCCTACCTGCCTACCTACCTGCCTGCTACCTGCCTGCAACCTGCCTGCTACATGCATGCTACCTGCCTGCTACCTGCCTGCTACCTGCCGGCTACCTGCCTGCTACCTGCCTGCGAGAATGCCTGCCTGCCTACATTCCTGCTAGAATGCCTGCCTGCCTCCCTGCCTGCCTGCCTGCCTGCCTGCCTGTCTTCCTTCTAGAATGCCTGCCTGCGACAATGCCTGCCTGCCTGCCTGCCTGCCTGCGACAATGCCTGCCTGCCTGCCTTCCTGCCTGCCTGCCTGCGACAATGCCTGCCTGCCTGCCTGCCTACCTGCGACAATGCCTGCCTGCCTGCCTGCCTGCCTGCCTGCGACAAAGCCTGCCTTCCTGCCTGCCTGCCTACCTGCCTGCCTGCCTACATGCCTGCCTGCCTACCTGCCTACCTACCTGCCTGCTACCTGCCTGCTACCTGCCTGCTACCTGCCTGCTACCTGCCTGCTACCTGCCTGCGAGAATGCCTACCTGCCTGTCTTCCTGCGAGAATGCCTGCCTGCGAGAATGCCTGCCTGCCTGCCTTGCTGCCAGTCTGCGAGAATGCCTGCGTGCCTGCCTGCCTGCCTGCCTGCCTGCCTGTGACAATGCCTGCCTGCCTGCCTGCCTGCCTGCCTGCGACAATGCCTGCCTGCCTGCCTGCCTGCCTGCCTGCCTGCCTGCGACAATGCCTGCCTGCCTGCCTGCCAGCCACAATGCCTGCCTGCCTGCCTGCCTGCCTGACTGCCTGCCTGCCTGCCTGCCTGCGACAAAGCCTGCCTTCCTGCCTGCCTGCCTGCCTGCCTGCCTGCCTGCCTGCCTGCGACAATGCCTGCCTGCCTGCCAGCCTGCCTGCCTGCCTGCCTGCCTGCTAGCCTTCCTGCGACAATGCCTGCCTGCCTGCCTGCCTGCCTGCGACAATGCCTGCCTGCCTGCCTGCCTGCCTGACTGCCTGGCTGCCTGCCTGCCTCCGAGAATGCCTGCCTGCCTGCCTGCCTGCCTGCCTGCCTGCGAGAATGCCTTCCTGCCTGCTTGCCTGCCTGCCTGCCTGCCTGCGACAATGCCTGCCTGACTGCCTGCCTGCCTGCCTGCCTGCCTGCGACAATGCCTGCCTGCCTGCCTGCCTGCCTGCCTGCGACAATGCCTGCCTGACTGCCTGCCTGCCTGCCTGCCTGCCTGCGAAAATGCCTGCCTGCCTGCGACAATGCCTGCCTGCCTGCCTGCCTGCCTGCCTGCGACAATGCCTGCCTGCCTGCCTGCCTGCCTGCCTGCGAGAATGCTTGCCTGCCTACCTGTCTGCCTAACTGCCTGCCTACCTGCCTGCCTACCTGCCTGCCTGCCTACCTGCCTGCCTGCCTACCTGCCTGCCTGCCTACCTGCCTGCCTGCCTACCTGCCTACCTACCTGCCTGCTACCTGCCTGCTACCTGCCTGCTACCTGCCTGCTCCCTGCCTGCTCCCTGCCTGCAACCTGCCTGCTACCTGCCTGCGAGAATGCCTGCCTGCCTGCATTCCTGCTAGAATGCCTGCCTGCCTGCCGGCCTCCCTGCCTGCCTGCCTGCCTGCCTGCCTGCCTGTCTTCCTGCGAGAATGCCTGCCTGCGAGAATGCCTGCCTGCCTGCCTGTCTGCCAGTCTGCGAGAATGCCTGCGTGCCTGCCTGCCTGCCTGCGACAATGCCTGCCTGCCTGCCTGCCTGCCTGCGACAATGCCTGCCTGCCTGCCTGCCTGCGACAATGCCTGCCTGCCTGCCTGCCTGCTTGCTTGCCTGCGACAAAGCCTGCCTTCCTGCCTGCCTGCCTACCTGCCTGCCTGCCTACCTGCCTGCCTGCCTACCTGCCTGCCTGCCTACCTGCCTACTTACCTGCCTGCTACCTGCCTGCTACCTGCCTGCTACCTGCCTGCTACCTGCCTGCGAGAATGCCTGCCTGCCTGCATTCCTGCTAGAATGCCTGCCTGCCTGCCTCCCTGCTTGCCTGCCTGCCTGCCTGCCTGTCTTCCTGCAAGAATGCCTGCCTGCGAGAATGCCTGCCTGCCTGCCTCCCTGGCAGTCTGCGAGAATGCCTGCGTGCCTGCCTGCCTGCCTGCGACAATGCCTGCCTGCCTGCCTGCCTGCCTGCCTGCCTGCCTGCGACAATGCCTGCCTGCCTGCCTGCCTGCCTGCGACAATGCCTGCCTGCCTGCCTGCCTGCCTGCGACAATGCCTGCCTGCCTGCCTGCCTGCGACAATGCCTGCCTGCCTGCCTGCCTGCGAGAATGCTTGCCTGCCTACCTGCCTGCCTACCTGCCTGCCTACCTGCTTGCCTACCTGCCTGCCTGCCTACCTGCCTGCCTGCCTACCTGCCTGCCTGCCTACCTGCCTACCTACCTGCCTGCTACCTGCCTGCTACCTGCCTGCTACCTGCCTGCTACCTGCCTGCTACCTGCCTGCTACCTGCCTGCGAGAATGCCTGCCTGCCTGCATTCCTGCTAGAATGCCTGCCTGCCTGCCTGCCTCCCTGCCTGCCTGCCTGCCTGCCTGTCTTCCTGCGAGAATTCCTGCCTGCGAGAATGCCTGCCTGCCTGCCTGCCTGCCAGTCTGCGAGAATGCCTGCGTGCCTGCCTGCCTGCCTGCCTGCCTGCCTGCCTGCCTGCCTGCGACAATGCCTGCCTGCCTGCCTGCCTGCCTGCCTGCCTGCGACAATGCCTGCCTGCCTGCCTGCCTGCGACAATGCCTGCCTGCCTGCCTGCCTGCCTGCCTGCCTTCGACAAAGCCTGCCTTCCTGCCTGCCTGCCAACCTGCCTGCCTGCCTACCTGCCTGCCTGCCTACCTGCCTACCTACCTGCCTGCTACCTGCCTGCTACCTGCCTGCTACCTGCCTGCTACCTGCCTGCTACCTGCCTGCTACCTGCCTGCGAGAATGCCTGCCTGCCTGCATTCCTGCTAGAATGCCTGCCTGCCTGCCTGCCTCCCTGCCTGCCTGCCTGCCTGCCTGCCTGTCTTCCTGCGAGAATGCCTGCCTGCCTGCCTGCCTGCCAGTCTGCGAGAATGCCTGCGTGCCTGCGTGCCTGCCTGCCTGCCTGCCTGCCTGCGACAATGCCTGCCTGCCTGCCTGCCTGCCTGCCTGCCTGCGACAATGCCTGCCTGCCTGCCTGCCTGCGACAATGCCTGCCTGCCTGCCTTCCTGCCTGCCTGCCTGCCTGCGACAAAGCCTGCCTTCCTGCCTGCCTGCCTGCCTGCCTACCTGCCTGGCTGCCTACTGCCTGCCTGCCTACCTGCCTGCCTGCCTACCTGCCTGCCTGCTACCTGCCTGCTAGAATGCCTGCCTGCCTGAGTGCCTCCCTGCCTGCCTGCCTGCCTGCCTGCCTGTCTTTCTGCGAGAATGCCTGCCTGCGAGAATGCCTGTCTGCCTGCCTGCCTGCCAGTCTGCGAGAATGCCTGCGTGCCTGCCTGCCTGCCTGCCTGCCTGCGACAATTCCTGCCTGCCTGCCTGCCTGCCTGCCTGCCTGCCTGCCTGCCTCTCTGCGACAATGCCTGCCTGCCTGCCTGCCTGCCTGCCTGCCTGCCTGCGACAATGCCTGCCTGCCTGCCTGCCTGCGACAATGCCTGCCTGCCTGCCTGCCGGCCTGCCTTCGACAATGCCTGCCTACCTGCCTGCCTGCGACAATGCCTGCCTGCCTGCCTGCCTGCCTGCCTACCTGCCTGCCTGCCTGCGACAAAGCCTGCCTTCCTGCCTGCCTGCCTACCTGCCTGCCTGCCTACCTGCCTGCCTGCCTACCTGCCTGCCTGCCTACCTGCCTACCTACCTGCCTGCTACCTGCCTGCTACCTGCCTGCTACCTGCCTGCTACCTGCCTGCGAGAATGCCTGTCTGCCTGCATTCCTGCTAGAATGCCTGCCTGCCTGAGTGCCTCCCTGCCTGCCTGACTTCCTGCCTGTCTTCCTGTGAGAATGCCTGCCTGCGAGAATGCCTGCTGCCTGCCTGCCTGCCTGCCTGCATGCCTGCGAGAATGCTTGCCTGCCTACCTGCCTGCCTACCTGCCTGCCTACCTGCCTGCCTACCTGCCTGCCTGCCTACCTGCCTGCCTGCCTACCTGCCTACCTACCTGCCTGCTACCTGCCTGCTACCTGCCTGCTACCTGCCTGCTCCCTGCCTGCTACCTGCCTGCGAGAATGCCTGCCTGCCTGCATTCCTGCTAGAATGCCTGCCTGCCTGAGTGCCTCCCTGACTGCCTGCCTGCCTGCCTGCCTGTCTTCCTGCGAGAATGCCTGCGTGCCTGCCTGCCTGCCTGCCTGCCTGCCTGCGACAATGCCTGCCTGCCTGCCTGCCTGCCTGCGACAATGCCTGCCTGCCTGCCTGCCTGCGACAATGCCTGCCTGCCTGCGACAATGCCTGCCTGCCTGCCTGCCTGCGACAATGCCTGCCTGCCTGCCTGCCTGCTTGCGACAAAGCCTGCCTTCCTGCCTGCCTGCCTACCTGCCTGCCTCCCTACCTGCCTGCCTGCCTACCTGCCTACCTACCTGCCTACTACCTGCCTGCTACCTGCCTGTTACCTGCCTGCTACCTGCCTGCTACCTGCCTGCTACCTGCCTGCTACCTGCCTGTGAGAATGCCTGCCTGCCTGCATTCCTGCTAGAATACCTGCCTGCCTGCCTGCCTCCCTGCCTGCCTGCCTGCCTGCCTGCCTGTCTTCCTGCGAGAATGCCTGCCTGCGAGAATGCCTGCCTGCCTGCCTGCCTGCCAGTCTGCGAGCATGCCTGCGTGCCTGCCTGCCTGCCTGCCTGCCTGCCTGCCTGTCTGCGACAATGCCTGCCTGCCTGCCTGCCTGCCTGCGACAATGCCTGCCTGCCTGCCTGCCTGCCTGCCTGCCTGCCTGCGACAATGCCTGCCTGCCTGCCTGCCTGCCTGCCTGCCTGCGAAAATGCCTGCCTGCCTGCCTGCCTGCCTGCCTGCGACAAAGCCTGCCTTCCTGCCTGCATGCCTGCCTGCCTGCGACAATGCCTGCCGGCCTGCCTGCGACAATGCCTGCGACAATACCTGCCTGCCTGCCTGCGACAATGCCTGCCTACGAGAATGCCTGCCTGCGTGCCTGGGAGATTGCCTGCCTGCGAGAATGCCTGCCTGCCTGCCTACCTACCTACCTGCCTGCCTACCTGCCTGCGAGAATTCCTGCCTGCCTACCTGCCTGCGAGAATACCTACCTACCTGCATTGCTGCGAGAATGCCTGCCTACCTGCGAGAATGCCTGCTGCCTGCCTGCCTGCCTGCCTGCCTGTGAGAATGCTTGCCTGCCTACCTGCCAGCCTACCTGCCTGCCTACCTGCCTGCCTGCCTACCTGCCTCCCTCCCTACCTGCCTGCCTGCCTACCTGCCTGCTACCTGCCTGCTACCTGCCTGCTCCCTGCCTGCTACCTGCCTGCGAGAATGCCTGCCTGCCTGCATTCCTGCTAGAATGCCTGCCTGCCTGAGTGCCTCCCCGCCTGCCTGCCTGCCTGCCTGCCTGTCTTCCTGCGAGAATGCCTGCCTGCGAGTATGCCTGCCTGCCTGCCTGCCTGCCAGTCTGCGAGAATGGCTGCATGCCTGCCTGCCTGCGACAATGCCTGCCTGCCTGCCTGCCTGCCTGCCTGCCTGCCTGCCTGCCTGCGACAATGCCTGCCTGCCTGCCTGCCTGCCTGCCTGCGACAATGCCTGCCTGCCTGCCTGCCTGCGACAATGCCTGCCTGCCTGCCTGCCTGCCTGCGACAAAGCCTGCCTTCCTGCCTGCCTGCCTGCCAGCGCCAAAGCCTGCCTTCCTGCCTGCCTGCCTGCCTGCCTGCCTGCCTGCCTGCCTGCTTGCCTGCCAGCGAGAATGCCTGCCTGGCTGCCTGCCTGCCTGCCTGCCTGCGAGAATGCCTGCCTGCCTGCCTGCCTGCCTGCCTGCCTGCCTGCGAGAATGCCTGCCTGCCTGCCTGCGACAATGCCTGCGACAATGCCTGCCTGCCTGCCTGCGACAATGCCTGTGACAATGCCTGCCTGCCTGCCTGCGACAATGCCTGCCTACGAGAATGCCTGCCTGCGTGCCTGGGAGATTGCCTGCCTGCGAGAATGCCTGCCTGCCTGCCTGCCTGCCTACCTGCCTGCCTACCTGCCTGCGAGAATTCCTGCCTGCCTACCTGCCTGCGAGAATACCTACCTGCCTGCCTTCCTGCGAGAATGCCTGCCTACCTGCGAGAATGCCTGCTGCCTGCCTGCCTGCCTGCCTGCCTGCGAGAATGCTTGCCTGCCTACCTGCCTGCCTACCTGCCTGCCTACCTGCCTGCCTACTTGCCTGCCTGCCTACCTGCCTGCCTGCATACCTGCCTGCCTGCCTACCTGCCTGCCTGCCTACCTGCCTACTTACCTGCCTGCTACCTGCCGGCTACCTGCCTGCTACATGCCTGCTACCTGCCTGCTACCTGCCTGCTACCTGCCGGCTACCTGCCTGCTACCTGCCTGCGAGAATGCCTGCCTGCCTTCATTCCTGCTAGAATGCCTGCCTGCCTCCCTGCCTGCCTGCCTGCCTGTCTGCCTGTCTTCCTGCGAGAATGCCTGCCTGCGAGAATGCCTGCCTGCCTGCCTGCCTGCCAGTCTGCGAGAATGCCTGCGTGCCTGCCTGCCTGCCTGCCTGCCTGCCTGCGACAATGCCTGCCTGCCTGCCTGCCTGCCTGCGACAATGCCTCCCTGCCTGCCTGCCTGCCTGCATGCCTGCGACACTGCCTGCCTGCCTGCCTGCCTGCGACAATGCCTGCCTGCCTGCCTGCCTGCCTGCCTGCCTGCCTGCCTGCCTGCCTGCCTGCCTGCCTGCGACAAAGCCTGCCTTCCTGCCTGCCTGCCTACCTGCCTGCCTGCCTACCTGCCTGCCTGCCTACCTGCCTACCTACCTGCCTGCTACCTGCCTGCTACCTGCCTGCTACCTGCCTGTTACCTGCCTGCTACCTGCCTGCGAGAATGCCTGCCTGCCTGTCTTCCTGTGAGAATGCCTGCCTGCGATAATGCCTGCCTGCCTGCCTGCCTGCCAGTCTGCGAGAATGCTTGCGTGCCTGCCTGCCTGCCTGTCTGCCTGCCTGCGACAATGCCTGCCTGCCTGCCTGCCTGCCTGCCTGTCTGCCTGCCTGCCTGCGACAATGCCTGCCTGCCTGCCTGCCTGCCACAATGCCTGCCTGCCTGCCTGCCTGCCTGCCTGCCTGCCTGCCTGCCTGCGACAAAACCTGCCTTCCTGCCTGCCTGCCTGCCTGCCTGCCTGCCTGCCTGGCACAATGCCTGCCTGCCTGCCTACCTGCCTACCTACCTGCCTGCTACCTGCCTGCTACCTGCCTGCTACCTGCCTGCTACCTGCCTGCTACCTGCCTGCGAGAATGCCTGCCTGCCTGCATTCCTGCTAGAATGCCTGCCTGCCTGAGTGCCTCCCTGCCTGCCTGCCTTCCTGCCTGTCTTCCTGTGAGAATGCCTGCCTGCGAGAATGCCTGCTGCCTGCCTGCCTGCCTGCCTGCATGCCTGCGAGAATGCTTGCCTGCCTACCTGCCTGCCTACCTGCCTGCCTACCTGCCTGCCTACCTGCCTGCCTGCCTACCTGCCTGCCTGCCTACCTGCCTACCTACCTGCCTGCTACCTGCCTGCTACCTGCCTGCTACCTGCCTGCTACCTGCCTGCTACCTGCCTGCGAGAATGCCTGCCTGCCTGCATTCCTGCTAGAATGCCTGCCTGCCTGAGTGCCTCCCTGCCTGCCTGCCTGCCTGCCTGCCTGTCTTCCTGCGAGAATGCCTGCGTGCCTGCCTGCCTGCCTGCCTGCCTGCCTGCGACAATGCCTGCCTGCCTGCCTGCCTGCCTGCGACAATGCCTGCCTGCCTGCCTGCCTGCGACAATGCCTGCCTGCCTGCGACAATGCCTGCCTGCCTGCCTGCCTGCGACAATGCCTGCCTGCCTGCCTGCCTGCTTGCGACAAAGCCTGCCTTCCTGCCTGCCTGCCTACCTGCCTGCCTCCCTACCTGCCTGCCTGCCTACCTGCCTACCTACCTGCCTACTACCTGCCTGCTACCTGCCTGTTACCTGCCTGCTACCTGCCTGCTACCTGCCTGCTACCTGCCTGCTACCTGCCTGTGAGAATGCCTGCCTGCCTGCATTCCTGCTAGAATACCTGCCTGCCTGCCTGCCTCCCTGCCTGCCTGCCTGCCTGCCTGCCTGTCTTCCTGCGAGAATGCCTGCCTGCGAGAATGCCTGCCTGCCTGCCTGCCTGCCAGTCTGCGAGCATGCCTGCGTGCCTGCCTGCCTGCCTGCCTGCCTGCCTGCCTGCTACCTGCCTGCTACCTGCCTGCTCCCTGCCTGCTACCTGCCTGCGAGAATGCCTGCCTGCCTGCATTCCTGCTAGAATGCCTGCCTGCCTGAGTGCCTCCCCGCCTGCCTGCCTGCCTGCCTGTCTTCCTGCGAGAATGCCTGCCTGCGAGAATGCCTGCCTGCGAGAATGCCTGCCTGCCTGCCTGCCTGCCAGTCTGCGAGAATGGCTGCATGCCTGCCTGCCTGCGACAATGCCTGCCTGCCTGCCTGCCTGCCTGCCTGCCTGCCTGCCTGCCTGCGACAATGCCTGCCTGCCTGCCTGCGACAATGCCTGCCTGCCTGCCTGCCTGCGACAATGCCTGCCTGCCTGCCTGCCTGCCTGCGACAAAGCCTGCCTTCCTGCCTGCCTGCCTGCCTGCGACAAAGCCTGCCTTCCTGCCTGCCTGCCTACCTGCCTGCCTGCCTACCTGCCTGCCTGCCTGCCTGCCTGCCTGCCTGCCTGCTTGCCTGCCAGCGAGAATGCCTGCCTGGCTGCCTGCCTGCCTGCCTGCCTGCCTGCGAGAATGCCTGCCTGCCTGCCTGCCTGCCTGCCTGCGAGCATGCCTGCCTGCCTGCCTGCGACAATGCCTGCGACAATGCCTGCCTGCCTGCCTGCGACAATGCCTGTGACAATGCCTGCCTGCCTGCCTGCGACAATGCCTGCCTACGAGAATGCCTGCCTGCGTGCCTGGGAGATTGCCTGCCTGCGAGAATGCCTGCCTGCCTGCCTGCCTGCCTACCTGCCTGCCTACCTGCCTGCGAGAATTCCTGCCTGCCTACCTGCCTGCGAGAATACCTACCTGCCTGCCTTCCTGCGAGAATGCCTGCCTACCTGCGAGAATGCCTGCTGCCTGCCTGCCTGCCTGCCTGCCTGCGAGAATGCTTGCCTGCCTACCTGCCTGCCTACCTGCCTGCCTACCTGCCTGCCTACTTGCCTGCCTGCCTACCTGCCTGCCTGCATACCTGCCTGCCTGCCTACCTGCCTGCCTGCCTACCTGCCTACTTACCTGCCTGCTACCTGCCGGCTACCTGCCTGCTACATGCCTGCTACCTGCCTGCTACCTGCCTGCTACCTGCCGGCTACCTGCCTGCTACCTGCCTGCGAGAATGCCTGCCTGCCTTCATTCCTGCTAGAATGCCTGCCTGCCTCCCTGCCTGCCTGCCTGCCTGCCTGCCTGTCTGCCTGTCTTCCTGCGAGAATGCCTGCCTGCGAGAATGCCTGCCTGCCTGCCTGCCTGCCAGTCTGCGAGAATGCCTGCGTGCCTGCCTGCCTGCCTGCCTGCCTGCCTGCGACAATGCCTGCCTGCCTGCCTGCCTGCCTGCGACAATGCCTCCCTGCCTGCCTGCCTGCCTGCATGCCTGCGACACTGCCTGCCTGCCTGCCTGCCTGCGACAATGCCTGCCTGCCTGCCTGCCTGCCTGCCTGCCTGCCTGCCTGCCTGCCTGCCTGCCTGCGACAAAGCCTGCCTTCCTGCCTGCCTGCCTACCTGCCTGCCTGCCTACCTGCCTGCCTGCCTACCTGCCTACCTACCTGCCTGCTACCTGCCTGCTACCTGCCTGCTACCTGCCTGTTACCTGCCTGCTACCTGCCTGCGAGAATGCCTGCCTGCCTGTCTTCCTGTGAGAATGCCTGCCTGCGATAATGCCTGCCTGCCTGCCTGCCTGCCAGTCTGCGAGAATGCTTGCGTGCCTGCCTGCCTGCCTGTCTGCCTGCCTGCGACAATGCCTGCCTGCCTGCCTGCCTGCCTGCCTGTCTGCCTGCCTGCCTGCGACAATGCCTGCCTGCCTGCCTGCCTGCCACAATGCCTGCCTGCCTGCCTGCCTGCCTGCCTGCCTGCCTGCGACAAAACCTGCCTTCCTGCCTGCCTGCCTGCCTGCCTGCCTGCCTGCCTGGCACAATGCCTGCCTGCCTGCCTACCTGCCTACCTACCTGCCTGCTACCTGCCTGCTACCTGCCTGCTACCTGCCTGCTACCTGCCTGCTACCTGCCTGCGAGAATGCCTGCCTGCCTGCATTCCTGCTAGAATGCCTGCCTGCCTGAGTGCCTCCCTGCCTGCCTGCCTTCCTGCCTGTCTTCCTGTGAGAATGCCTGCCTGCGAGAATGCCTGCTGCCTGCCTGCCTGCCTGCCTGCATGCCTGCGAGAATGCTTGCCTGCCTACCTGCCTGCCTACCTGCCTGCCTACCTGCCTGCCTACCTGCCTGCCTGCCTACCTGCCTGCCTGCCTACCTGCCTACCTACCTGCCTGCTACCTGCCTGCTACCTGCCTGCTACCTGCCTGCTACCTGCCTGCTACCTGCCTGCGAGAATGCCTGCCTGCCTGCATTCCTGCTAGAATGCCTGCCTGCCTGAGTGCCTCCCTGCCTGCCTGCCTGCCTGCCTGCCTGTCTTCCTGCGAGAATGCCTGCGTGCCTGCCTGCCTGCCTGCCTGCCTGCCTGCGACAATGCCTGCCTGCCTGCCTGCCTGCCTGCGACAATGCCTGCCTGCCTGCCTGCCTGCGACAATGCCTGCCTGCCTGCGACAATGCCTGCCTGCCTGCCTGCCTGCGACAATGCCTGCCTGCCTGCCTGCCTGCTTGCGACAAAGCCTGCCTTCCTGCCTGCCTGCCTACCTGCCTGCCTCCCTACCTGCCTGCCTGCCTACCTGCCTACCTACCTGCCTACTACCTGCCTGCTACCTGCCTGTTACCTGCCTGCTACCTGCCTGCTACCTGCCTGCTACCTGCCTGCTACCTGCCTGTGAGAATGCCTGCCTGCCTGCATTCCTGCTAGAATACCTGCCTGCCTGCCTGCCTCCCTGCCTGCCTGCCTGCCTGCCTGCCTGTCTTCCTGCGAGAATGCCTGCCTGCGAGAATGCCTGCCTGCCTGCCTGCCTGCCAGTCTGCGAGCATGCCTGCGTGCCTGCCTGCCTGCCTGCCTGCCTGCCTGCCTGCTACCTGCCTGCTACCTGCCTGCTCCCTGCCTGCTACCTGCCTGCGAGAATGCCTGCCTGCCTGCATTCCTGCTAGAATGCCTGCCTGCCTGAGTGCCTCCCCGCCTGCCTGCCTGCCTGCCTGTCTTCCTGCGAGAATGCCTGCCTGCGAGAATGCCTGCCTGCCTGCCTGCCTGCCAGTCTGCGAGAATGGCTGCATGCCTGCCTGCCTGCGACAATGCCTGCCTGCCTGCCTGCCTGCCTGCCTGCCTGCCTGCCTGCGACAATGCCTGCCTGCCTGCCTGCGACAATGCCTGCCTGCCTGCCTGCCTGCGACAATGCCTGCCTGCCTGCCTGCCTGCCTGCGACAAAGCCTGCCTTCCTGCCTGCCTGCCTGCCTGCGACAAAGCCTGCCTTCCTGCCTGCCTGCCTACCTGCCTGCCTGCCTACCTGCCTGCCTGCCTGCCTGCCTGCCTGCCTGCCTGCTTGCCTGCCAGCGAGAATGCCTGCCTGGCTGCCTGCCTGCCTGCCTGCCTGCCTGCGAGAATGCCTGCCTGCCTGCCTGCCTGCCTGCCTGCGAGCATGCCTGCCTGCCTGCCTGCGACAATGCCTGCGACAATGCCTGCCTGCCTGCCTGCGACAATGCCTGTGACAATGCCTGCCTGCCTGCCTGCGACAATGCCTGCCTACGAGAATGCCTGCCTGCGTGCCTGGGAGATTGCCTGCCTGCGAGAATGCCTGCCTGCCTGCCTGCCTGCCTACCTGCCTGCCTACCTGCCTGCGAGAATTCCTGCCTGCCTACCTGCCTGCGAGAATACCTACCTGCCTGCCTTCCTGCGAGAATGCCTGCCTACCTGCGAGAATGCCTGCTGCCTGCCTGCCTGCCTGCCTGCGAGAATGCTTGCCTGCCTACCTGCCTGCCTACCTGCCTGCCTACCTGCCTGCCTACTTGCCTGCCTGCCTACCTGCCTGCCTGCTTACCTGCCTGCCTGCCTACCTGCCTGCCTGCCTACCTGCCTACTTACCTGCCTGCTACCTGCCGGCTACCTGCCTGCTACATGCCTGCTACCTGCCTGCTACCTGCCTGCTACCTGCCGGCTACCTGCCTGCTACCTGCCTGCGAGAATGCCTGCCTGCCTTCATTCCTGCTAGAATGCCTGCCTGCCTCCCTGCCTGCCTGCCTGCCTGCCTGCCTGTCTGCCTGTCTTCCTGCGAGAATGCCTGCCTGCGAGAATGCCTGCCTGCCTGCCTGCCTGCCAGTCTGCGAGAATGCCTGCGTGCCTGCCTGCCTGCCTGCCTGCCTGCCTGCGACAATGCCTGCCTGCCTGCCTGCCTGCCTGCCTGCGACAATGCCTGCCTGCCTGCCTGCCTGCCTGCATGCCTGCCTGCATGCCTGCCTGCCTGCCTGCCTGCGACAATGCCTGCCTGCCTGCCTGCCTGCCTGCCTGCCTGCCTGCCTGCCTGCGACAAAGCCTGCCTTCCTGCCTGCCTGCCTACCTGCCTGCCTGCCTACCTGCCTGCCTGCCTACCTGCCTACCTACCTGCCTGCTACCTGCCTGCTACCTGCCTGCTACCTGCCTGTTACCTGCCTGCTACCTGCCTGCGAGAATGCCTGCCTGCCTGTCTTCCTGTGAGAATGCCTGCCTGCGAGAATCCCTGCCTGCCTGCCTGCCAGTCTGCGAGAATGCTTGCGTGCCTGCCTGCCTGCCTGTCTGCCTGCCTGCGACAATGCCTGCCTGCCTGCCTGCCTGCCTGCCTGCCTGTCTGCCTGCCTGCCTGCGACAATGCCTGCCTGCCTGCCTGCCTGCCACAATGCCTGCCTGCCTGCCTGCCTGACTGCCTGCCTGCCTGCCTGCCTGCGACAAAACCTGCCTTCCTGCCTGCCTGCCTGCCTGCCTGCCTGCCTGCCTGCCTGCCTGCCTGCCTGCGACAATGCCTGCCTGCCTGCCAGCCTGCCTGCCTGCCTGCCTGCCTGCCTGCCTGCCTGCCTGCCTGCGACAATGCCTGCCTGCCTGCCTGGGAGAATGCCTGCGACAATGCCTGCCTGCCTGCCTGGGAGAATGCCTGCCTGCCTGCCTGCCTGCCTGCCTGCCTGCCTGCCTGTCTGCCTGCCTGCCTGCCTGCGAGAATTCCTGCCTGCCTGCCTGCCTGCCTGCCTGCCTGCCTGCCTGCCTGCCTGCCTGCGAGAATGCCTGCCTGCCTGCCTGCCTGCCTGCCTGCGAGAATGCCTGCCTGCCTGCCTGCCTGCCTGCCTGCGAGAATGCCTGCCTGCCTGCCTGCCTACCTGCCTGCCTGCCTACCTGCCTGCCTGCTACCTGCCTGCGAGAATGCCTGCCTGCCTGCATTCCTGCTAGAATGCCTGCCTGCCTGAGTGCCTCCCTGCCTGCCTGCCTTCCTGCCTGTCTTCCTGTGAGAATGCCTGCCTGCGAGAATGCCTGCTGCCTGCCTGCCTGCCTGCCTGCATGTCTGCGAGAATGCTTGCCTGCCTACCTGCCTGCCTACCTGCCTGCCTACCTGCCTGCCTACCTGCCTGCCTGCCTACCTGCCTGCCTGCCTACCTGCCTACCTACCTGCCTGCTACCTGCCTGCTACCTGCCTGCTACCTGCCTGCTACCTGCCTGCTACCTGCCTGCGAGAATGCCTGCCTGCCTGCATTCCTGCTAGAATGCCTGCCTGCCTGAGTGCCTCCCTGCCTGCCTGCCTGCCTGCCTGCCTGTCTTCCTGCGAGAATGCCTGCCGGCCTGCCTGCCTGCCAGTCTGCGAGAATGCCTGCGTGCCTGCCTGCCTGCCTGCCTGCCTGCGACAATGCCTGCCTGCCTGCGACAATGCCTGCCTGCCTGCCTGCCTGCCTGCGACAATGCCTGCCTGCCTGCCTGCCTGCCTGCGACAATGCCTGCCTGCCTGCCTGCCTGCGACAATGCCTGCCTGCCTGCCTGCCTGCCTGCCTGCCTGCCTGCGACAAAGCCTGCTTCCCTAACTGCCTGCCTACCTGCCTGCCTCCCTACCTGCCTGCCTGCCTACCTGCCTACCTACCTGCCTACTACCTGCCTGCTACCTGCCTGCTACCTGCCTGCTACCTGCCTGCTACCTGCCTGCTACCTGCCTGCTACCTGCCTGCTACCTGCCTGCGAGAATGCCTGCCTACCTGCATTCCTGCTAGAATACCTGCCTGCCTGCCTGCCTCCCTGCCTGCCTGCCTGCCTGCCTGCCTGTCTTCCTGCAAGAATGCCTGCCTGCGAGAATGCCTGCCTGCCTGCCTGCCTGCCAGTCTGCGAGAATGCCTGCGTGCCTGCCTGCCTGCCTGCCTGCCTGCCTGCGACAATGCCTGCCTGCCTGCCTGCCTGCCTGCGACAATGCCTGCATGCCTTCCTGCCTGCCTGCCTGCCTGCCTGCCTGCCTGCCTGCGACAATGCCTGCCTGCCTGCCTGCCTGCCTGCGACAATGCCTGCCTGCCTGCCTGCCTGCCTGCGACAATGCCTGCCTGCCTTCCTGCCTGCCTGCCTGCCTGCCTGCCTGCCTGCGACAATGCCTGCCTGCCTGCGACAATGCCTGCCGGCCTGCCTGCGACAATGCCTGCGACAATACCTGCCTGCCTGCCTGCGACAATGCCTGCCTACGAGAATGCCTGCCTGCGTGCCTGGGAGATTGCCTGCCTGCGAGAATGCCTGTCTGCCTGCCTACCTGCCTACCTGCCTGCCTACCTGCCTGCGAGAATTCCTGCCTGCCTACCTGCCTGCGAGAATACCTACCTACCTGCCTTCCTGCGAGAATGCCTGCCTACCTGCGAGAATGCCTGCTGCCTGCCTGCCTGCCTGCCTGCCTGTGAGAATGCTTGCCTGCCTACCTGCCTGCCTACCTGCCTGCCTGCCTACCTGCCTGCCTGCCTACTTGCCTCCCTCCCTACCTGCCTGCCTGCCTACCTGCCTACCTACCTGCCTGCTACCTGCCTGCTACCTGCCTGCTACCTGCCTGCTACCTGCCTGCTACCTGCCTGCGAGAATGCCTGCCTGCCTGAGTGCCTCCCCGCCTGCCTGCCTGCCTTCCTGCCTGCCTGTCTTCCTACGAGAATGCCTGCCTGCGAGAATGCCTGCCTGCCTGCCTGCCTGTCAGTCTGCGAGAATGCCTGCATGCCTGCCTGCCTGCCTGCCTGCCTGCCTGCCTGCCTGCCTGCCTGCCTGCCTGCCTGCGACAATGCCTTCCTGCCTGCCTGCCTGCCTGCCTGCCTGCCTGCCTGCCTGCCTGCCTGCCTGCCTGCCTGCGACAATGCCTGCCTGCCTGCCTGCCTGCCTGCCTGCGACAATGCCTGCCTGCCTGCCTGCCTGCGACAATGCCTGCCTGCCTGCCTGCCTGCCTGCGACAAAGCCTGCCTTCCTGCCTGCCTGCCTACCTGCCTGCCTGCCTACCTGCCTGCCTGCCTGCCTGCCTGCCTCTGAGAATGCCTGCCTGCCTGCCTGCCTGCCTGCCTGCCTGCTTGCCTGCCTGCGAGAATGCCTGCCTGGCTGCCTGCCTGCCTGCCTGCCTGCCTGCGAGAATGCCTGCCTGCCTGCCTGCCTGCCTGCCTGCCTGCCTGCGACAATGCCTGCGACAATGCCTGCCTGCCTGCCTGCGACAATGCCTGCGACAATGCCTGCCTGCCTGCCTGCGACAATGCCTGCGACAATGCCTGCCTGCCTGCCTGCGACAATGCCTGCCTACGAGAATGCCTGCCTGCGTGCCTGGGAGATTGCCTGCCTGCGAGAATGCCTGCCTGCCTGCCTGCCTGCCTGCCTACCTGCCTGCCTACCTGCCTGCGAGAATTCCTGCCTGCCTACCTGCCTGCGAGAATACCTACCTGCCTGCCTTCCTGCGAGAATGCCTGCCTACCTGCGAGAATGCCTGCTGCCTGCCTGCCTGCCTGCCTGCCTGTGAGAATGCTTGCCTGCCTACCTGCCTGCCTACCTGCCTGCCTACTTGCCTGCCTACTTGCCTGCCTGCCTACCTGCCTGCCTGCTTACCTGCCTGCCTGCCTACCTGCCTGCCTGCCTACCTGCCTACTTACCTGCCTGCTACCTGCCTGCTACCTGCCTGCTACATGCCTGCTACCTGCCTGCTACCTGCCTGCTACCTGCCGGCTACCTGCCTGCTACCTGCCTGCGAGAATGCCTGCCTGCCTGCATTCCTGCTAGAATGCCTGCCTGCCTCCCTGCCTGCCTGCCTGCCTGCCTGTCTGCCTGTCTTCCTGCGAGAATGCCTGCCTGCGAGAATGCCTGCCTGCCTGCCTGCCTGCCAGTCTGCGAGAATGCCTGCGTGCCTGCCTGCCTGCCTGCCTGCCTGCCTGCGACAATGCCTGCCTGCCTGCCTGCCTGCCTGCCTGCCTGCCTGCGACAATGCCTGCCTGCCTGCCTGCCTGCGACACTGCCTGCCTGCCTGCCTGCCTGCGACAATGCCTGCCTGCCTGCCTGCCTGCCTGCCTGCCTGCCTGCCTGCGACAAAGCCTGCCTTCCTGCCTGCCTGCCTACCTGCCTGCCTGCCTACCTGCCTGCCTGCCTACCTGCCTACCTACCTGCCTGCTACCTGCCTGCTACCTGCCTGCTACCTGCCTGTTACCTGCCTGCTACCTGCCTGCGAGAATGCCTGCCTGCCTGCATTCCTGCTAGAATGCCTGCCTGCCTCCCTGCCTGCCTGCCTGCCTGCCTGCCTGTCTGCCTGTCTTCCTGCGAGAATGCCTGCCTGCGAGAATGCCTGCCTGCCTGCCTGCCAGTCTGCGAGAATGCCTGCGTGCCTGCCTGCCTGCCTGCCTGCCTACCTGCCTGCCTACCTGCCTGCGAGAATTCCTGCCTGCCTACCTGCCTGCGAGAATACCTACCTGCCTGCCTTCCTGCGAGAATGCCTGCTGCCTGCCTGCCTGCCTGCCTGCCTGTGAGAATGCTTTCCTGCCTACCTGCCTGCCTACCTGTCTGCCTACTTGCCTGCCTACTTGCCTGCCTGCCTACCTGCCTGCCTGCTTACCTGCCTGCCTGCCTACCTGCCTGCCTGCCTACCTGCCTACTTACCTGCCTGCTACCTGCCTGTTACCTGCCTGCTACATGCCTGCTACCTGCCTGCTACCTGCCTGCTACCTGCCGGCTACCTGCCTGCTACCTGCCTGCGAGAATGCCTGCCTGCCTGCATTCCTGCTAGAATGCCTGCCTGCCTCCCTGCCTTCCTGCCTGCCTGCCTGCCTGTCTGCCTGTCTTCCTGCGAGAATGCCTGCCTGCGAGAATGCCTGCCTGCCTGCCTGCCTGTCTTCCTGCGAGAATGCCTGCGTGCCTGCCTGCCTCCCTGCCTGCCTGCCTGCGACAATGCCTGCCTGCCTGCCTGCCTGCCTGCCTGCCTGCGACAATGCCTGCCTGCCTGCCTGCCTGCCTGCATGCCTGCGACACTGCCTGCCTGCCTGCCTGCCTGCGACAATGCCTGCCTGCCTGCCTGCCTGCCTGCCTGCCTGCCTGCCTGCCTGCCTGCCTGCCTGCGACAAAGCCTGCCTTCCTGCCTGCCTGCCTACCTGCCTGCCTGCCTACCTGCCTGCCTGCCTACCTGCCTACTTACCTGCCTGCTACCTGCCTGCTACCTGCCTGCTACCTGCCTGTTACCTGCCTGCTACCTGCCTGCGAGAATGCCTGCCTGCCTGTCTAGCTGCGAGAATGCCTGCCTGCGAGAATGCCTGCCTGCCTGCCTGCCAGTCTGCGAGAATGCCTGCGTGCCTGCCTGCCTGCCTGCCTGCCTGCCTGCGACAATGCCTGCCTGCCTGCCTGCCTGCCTGCCTGCCTGTCTGCCTGCCTGCCTGAGACAATGCCTGCCTGCCTGCCTGCCTGTCTGCCACAATGCCTGCCTGCCTGCCTGCCTGCCTGCCTGCCTGCCTGCCTGCCTGCCTGCCTGCCTGCGACAATGCCTGCCTGCCTGCCTGCCTGCCTGCCTGCGACAATGCCTGCCTGCCTGCCTGGGAGAATGCCTGCCTGCCTGCCTGCCTTCCTGCCTGCCTGCCTGCCTGCCTGCCTGCCTGCCTGCCTGCCTGCCTGCCTGCGACAATGCCTGCCTGCCTGCCTGCCTGCCTGCCTGCCTGCCTGCGACAATGCCTGCCTGCCTGCCTGCCTGCCTGCCTGCGACAATGCCTGCCTGCCTGCCTGGGAGAATGCCTGCCTGCCGGCTAGCCTGCCTGCTTTCCTGCCTGCCTGCCTGTCTACCTGCCTGCCTGCCTGCCTGCCTGCCTGCCTGCATGCATGCCTGTCTACGAGCCTGCCTGCCTGCGAGCCTGCCTGCCTGCGAGCCTGCCTGCTAGCCTGCTAGCTTTCTTGCCTGCTTGTCTGCCTGCCTGACTGCCTGCCTGCGAGCCTGCCTGCCTGTGCGAGCCTCTGAGCTTGCTTGCCTGCCTGCCTGCCACCGAGCGAGCATGTGAGCTTCCTTGCCTGCCTGCCTGCGTTCAAGCCTGCCTGCCTGCTAGACTTCCTGCTTGCCTGCCTTCCTGCCTGCCTGCCTGTCTACCTACCTGCCTGCCTGCCTGCCTGCCTGCAAGCCTTCCTGCCTGCCTGCCTGCCTGGCTGCCTGCATGCATTCCTGCCTACCTGACTGCGAGCCTGCCTGCCTGCGAGCCTGCCTGCCGGCCTGCCTGCCTGCGAGCCTGTGCCTGTGAGCCTGCTTGCCTGCCTGCCTGCCTGCGAGCCTGCCTGCCTGCCTGCCTGCCTGCCTGCCTGTGAGCCTTCCTGCCTGCGAACCTGCCTGCCTGCCTGCGAGCCTGCCTGCCTGCCTGCCTGCCTGCCTGCGAGCCTGCGAGCTTGCTTGCCTGCTTGCCTGCCTGCCTGCCTGCGGCCTGCCTGCCTGCCTGAGAGCCTGTGAGCTTGCTTGCCTGCCTGCATGTACGCGAGCCTGCCTGCCTGCGAGCCTGCCTGCCTGCCTGCCTGCATGCATGCCTGCCTGCCTGCCTGCCTGTCTGCCTGCGAGCCTGCCTGCCTGCCTGCTACCCTGGCTGCCTGCCTGCCTGACTGCCTGCCTGCGAGCCTGCGAGCTTGCTTGCCTGCCTGCCTGCCTGCCTGCCTGCCTGCCTGCCTGCCTGCCTGCCTGCCTGCCTGCCTGCCTGCCTGCCTGCCTGCCTGCCTGCCTGCCTGCCTGCCTGCGAACCTTCCTGCCTACCTGCTTGCGAGCCTGCCTGCCTGTCTGTCTGCATGCCTGCCTGCCTGCCTGCCTGCCTGCCTGCCTGGAAGCCTGCCTGCCTGCCTGCCTGCCTGCTAGCCTGGCTGCCATGGCTGCGTACCTGCCTGCCTGCCTGTGGTCTGCCTGCCTGCCTGCCTGCGAGCCTGCGAGATTGCTTGCCTGCCTGCCTGCCTGCCTGTGAACTTCCTGCCTACATGCCTGCGAGTCTGCCTGCCTGCTTGCCAGCGAGCCTGCCTGGTGCGAGCCTGCCTGGTGCGAGCCTGCCTGCCTGCCTGCCTGCCTGCCTGCCTGCCTGCCTGCCTGCCTGCCTCCCTGCGAGCCTGCGAGCCTGCGAGCCTGCGAGCCTGCGAGCCTGCGAGCCTGCGAGCCTGCGAGCCTGCGAGCCTGCGAGCCTGCGAGCCTGCGAGCCTGCCTGCCTGCCAGTTACAGAAAGGGACTAACATCGTCCCTTTTCCCTATAGGGCACAGTCTAAAATGTCTGGTCTTTTCACAACAGACTCCATTTTGAGTCCTGCACCTCCATCTTAGCTCTCAAGGCTCTCCCCTAAGCGACCCCCTCCCCTGCTCAACCCCAAATTCCTGGAACCAGCTGGTCCCAAAGCCAGAATGTTTTCTGAAGATATGGTCACTCCACGCGTCCCTGACATATAAGTAAGATTAACGACCTTCTCCCTTCTGAAGCACCTGTGTGCGCAGACGCTCCCCAGCTTTGATCCTCCCCAGCTGTGCCTGCCAGCAGTGGGCATAAAAACGCGGCCAGGATTTTTCCCCCCTGCGCGGCTTCAATAGCTCAATACCCTGAGTTGCTGAACCCGCCCACAAGCTTCTCAATAAAGCCTGCTTCTAAAACTTCGTTAATTGCATCTTTGATTCTGTTTTCGCGTCCAAATAAACCTTATACACCGAGCCTCGAGAAGGCTTTGGGAGTCAAAATCCTCCCAGCCTCCAGGCAGCAGCGTCCCAGCACCCTCACAAATGCAGCCCGGGAAGGCAGGCGAGTTCCCAGGAAAGCAGGCACAGAGAGGCACGTCAAGTCCCGCACACCAGCAAGAAACGGCGCAAAGACGGACACCAGCAAGAAACGGCGCAAAGACGGACACCAGCAAGAAACGGCGCAAAGACGGACACCAGCAAGAAACGGCGCAAAGACGGACAACGTGAATTCAACCCAACAATTCTCGCGAGGGTGGTGAGGTCAAAGGAGCCCAGAGGGGCCCCAAACCCGTGAGACCAACATGGGAGGGCCCACTCCTGGGGCCGGCTTACCTCATAGCTCAGAGTCACACAGCACTGCTTTCTGTTCAACCTCTCCGGGGACGGGTGTGCCTCGGTCCTCGGCTCCACGCGAGAAACAACTCACGCTGAGGCTTGGTTTGGGAACCCCGTGAGTTTTATGAGCGGTTAGGAAGGCGTGGTCAATGACGTGGGTCGACCCCATTGGCTGAATTGTTGAATGGAATTCACCTGGCCTAGGTGAGCCAATGCAGGTACAGCGCCCACCCAGGCATAGCTCCCCCTCCTGGCTGGAAACCTGAACTTCTGAGCATGCAGTGAGCCACTGCTTCATGAGCCGCTAGCTCGGACCTCTGAGCATGTGTAATGGGCATGCCAGTCCCTATGCTAGCTCCCTAACAGGTTTTCCAGCCAAAGGTCTGCCTTCTGGAGCTGTTCTACAGAAAGCACTTTGTTCCCGACCCCTACGCATTCGGGCTAATGGCTGCCCTCGCTTCCGTGCTTGCTTCTATGTCACTCTGGAATGATCCTTGTTTCACAAGGTCGGCGAGGTCAGGAATTCTGGGCTGGTTGGCTACCAAGCACAAAATAAATAGCCAACAGATTGAAATCTCAACCCCTATATTGGTTTGTTATCAACCTCACAAACTTGTCTTCTGGAACTTCCCTCCTAAATTTCTGAACCCTTAAACTCCTTGACACATGTACTTGGAAAGCAAGGATTCCAAACTCTGATCACCATATCTGACTGCTCCCCCAGTCCCTCTGCACTGTCAACCAGCAAAGTCGGGCCTCCCCATTTCTCAGAAGCTGCAGATTGTTACATGACATCACCCTGTGTTTAAATGCTAGTGATCATGCCATTTAAAAAACAAATGTGTGAGCCAACTGGAGGCAAACAAGACTCGTTTCAAACACCAGCTCTGTCTCCTCTAAGGGCCTGTGTACAACTGAGACAACACAACAGCGGGTCCTGCTGGGTCCCCATTAGCATCTGGGAGGAAGGCTATTTATGACAGGGAATCCTACCTTTGTCCCTTGGTGTTAATTGCAGACTCACTGGGTGACGGATTGTATCTGACACGCACCACGTTTGCCGCAGCAAACACCAACACTTTGTCAAACTCCGTTTGCTATTGCTCCATCCCTCCATTATTCTCCCTAATGACAAAAATAATTAACACATTCATATAAAAGCACAGGATGAGGAAAGCTTTAATTTATGCATCTAGTTCAGGGTCATCCCTCTTATCAATATATGACAATCTCATGAGGCTTAATTAAAAAGTAGCAGTGAAGAAATTTAGGAAACTGAGGGATTGTCACGAGTCCTGGTTGTGACAGCATGTTTTGTGCACCATGGAAGATAACAGATTTGTCTTCTGTGGTATCTCATATCCATCATCCCCAAACTACCTGCTCTTAGGGGTAGAGAGAGCGAGCTTGTCTTTGAAAACAGTGCCTGGGTTTGGTAGCTGCTCACAGGACGGCAGGTGTAATGTATTATGAGAACTTAACAAGGCTCTGAGAAGATGGCTATTGGAAGGTCTGGCTGGAGGGCAAGGTCATGGCCCTGAAGGATTCAGGATCCAGAAGTCAAGTCAGAACTGGATGCCAGAGACTTTCTCAATCCAGCCCTCTTTGCCCCTCCCCTAAGGCCAATACATTTCTAAGGGTTATGGATTCTACTTCAGAATCTTTCTCAAACCCAAGGCCCTCTTCACCATTATTGTCTAGACCTGGTCACCTCTTGCCTTATAAATAAAAATATGGGTTTATTGTAAGTCTGGGTCTGTTAGGTTTCTCGGGTGGGAAATGTCTCGGTCCTTGGCTACACACTGGAAAGAAATTCACACCAAAGCCTGGTTGGTAATCCGAGTGGGTTTATATACATGAGAGAAGAAGGTTCCGGCGTTACACTAAACTGAACACGGGCACCCTCATGACACTGCACACCCAGCCCTGCTGAGTGGAAGGCAGAGAAGCAGCTGAAGGGAAGGGGCGGTGGTCTCCAGATTCCAGCCTTTTAAGGGCTTTCAGCTGGGAGGCGTCAATTAAGCTCTCCTGGCTTGGGCTTAGCCCGCATTGGCTTCCAACCTCCCGTAGGGGGCCCCCTAAGCATGGAGAGGAACAACCCCTTGTCTTGCTACCTAACCGGTCTACATTCCTGCATGGCTACATTGAGATGGAACTAGCCCCTTTAGACAGCCTGTGTGGTTCACCAGGAGACACGGGCCCCAGTGTTCCCTGTGACCACCTTAACCCTTAAACTACTGTTGCAGTTTATAGTACCTGTGTGGGTCTGTGGGCATGGGACGTTTCCATGCCAGAGACCTGAAGTTGCACAAATAGGCATCCAGAACAGAACTCATACAGGCTCTAATAAGATGCTCAGATGCTTCTCGCTAGGATGAGAATTTAACGAAGTGTGTGAGCAGTTGAGATCTTGTAAGGGAGAACAGGTCGGTAGGGTATCCAGAGAAGAGAGCAAAGGTCAGGGGAAAGAGAGGGGGCCCACAGACATCTGTGCTCTGTGTTTGGCCACAAGACAAGAAACCGGGTCTCCTTGCAAAAGAAAGCAGAACAGCAAGTCCCTCAGAACTAGGACACTTTTAAACATGACCTATACAACACTCGGCTCAAGGAGGCGCCTTGGAAAACCATAAAAGCCCTAAAAGAGGGGCAAGGAGGAAGCCCAAGTCTTTGATTTTCCCTGCTGTGCTTTCAGTGTTGAAATGTCTGTGTACGGAGCCTTTGAAATTTCAGAATCAGAGAGTGGATTCACAAGCTCCTGCTTTATTCTTCAATGCATTTTGGCCCAGCTTCTCCTTGGTGAGACATGTGACAGAAATTCTGGACTTATGAGCCACTTGGTCCTTGGACACGAGGATATTTCAGTGGAATCTAAAACAGGACTCTAAACGCCAGCTGGACTGGCCTAGGAAGCCCAAGTGTTCAGTCTCCCAAACACCAACCTCCAGTTGCTCGTCATCTGCCTCCACCTTGTTCAGCTTTAGTTGTCCGTGGAAGCGTTTGGCACCCATCTGATGCTTCGGAACCCAGAAAGGAGGAAAGTTAAAATTGGGATTCAAATGAAACAGACTTAAGCAGGACCATAGCCAAGATGTGCCCAGGGCTCCTCGTGGCATTTGTCACCTTCATTTCCCTCTTCGGACTCAGACGTGGCAAGGTTCAGAATCAAGCTTTACCAGAAAGAACAGCTGTGAACCCAGCCTGCTTCCAAGTGAGAAAAAGCCCTTTACACATGAGTTCCTGAGGTCAGCCCAGCCCTGTGCACCTCCACCCCTCCCAGAGTCCCCGGCTCTCTGGCGAAGCATTAAAGCAAGTGGAACCAGAGATTTGCTCAGAATAAAAAATCATTTTTCACAATAGCACGGCACGTTCTGGATGGCAATCACGGCTGCACAAACCATATCCGTCCTCCAGCCATAACGCTGGTGCCTCAGTGACCACGCACATACATTGTGTGTCGAGACTCAGAGCCTATTCCATTTGTGATCAATTGTTTCCTCCCTCTCCATACTTTGCACTTAGGAGACATGCTCTCTGGAGGTGGTTGAGGCTTGTCTTGTCACCAATAATCATCTCCTACGCCTTCCTTTACAGTCACTAATTTGATGTGTTCACTCAGAGAAATGCCAATAATATGAGGTTTCAGAGGAGAGCCCCTAGAGCTCCCCCAGACAACAAGGAGGCCGAGTGTCACCATCATTATCCTGAGCTGGGAGGGGGCACTAGTGTTCCACAAGCTGGGAATCCGTCACTGCCTGCCCACTGCACAGACAGAGCAGGTGCTGGTTATATTTGCTTCTAGACGTCCTGCCATGCTGAGTTGAAAGTCAAACCCGTAAACGCTGCCCGACTACAATAAAACTGGAGTACACAGACATTTCTGCATCATTGCTGGGTGAAAATATACTGAGTGGAGTTGGATGAGATGGCAGCAAGTGCCTAAGGAGGGGATGCTGTGGGAATACCAACAAGATGACTGTCAGTCGCCGTTTCCTCCTCTCGTTTGCTTTTTTCCCCCTTTCTTTCAGGACCAAAAGACATGACAAATATGTAAGGAAACAAATTTGTTCATTTTTAGAGTAGTCTCCCACCCCACCCCACCCCACCCCCATCCACCTCTGGCCTCCTTTGAGCAAGTCAGTAGAGCTTTTTTTTTTTTTTTTAAACCTGGCTTCTACTATGGCAATTTCCGGAGTTGCTATGTGGCTGTGTTTAAAAGTCGCCTTTGGGATCCAGAGCACAATCCTTGTCACAAAGGCATTCTCCCACTCCCAAATAGCAATGGGACCTCATTTCAGAAGGTTGTTCTTGTTTCTGTAGACCCAGAAAGAAGTTCAAGCTGTTGATCCTGACCGTGTTTGTCGAGTCAGCCTCTCATGGGCACCTCATGGGAAGCGGAGCAAACTATGCCAGTCTGTGCTATCACCAGGTCTGGGTGGGGAAGCCAACCATGGCGGCCCAGAGGTCGATGTGTGGATGGAGATGATCAGGTCTTTCGTCCTTATTCTATTTCAGTCTGGAAACATCACATTTGTGAGTGGTGATACTGAGAGGGTTGTGGGAGGGTGGATTGGAAAGAGGGAACTGATTACAAGTATCTACATGTGACCTCCTCCCTGGGGGACGGACAACAGAAAAGTGGGTGAAGGGAGACATCGGAGCGGTCAAGATCCTGCCTTTTCAATTCCTCCATAGGGAGGCATGGTTGACGGTCATGGTCAACACCAATGGCTGGATTGAATTCACCTGGCCCAGATGGGCCAATCCAGGTGTAATGCCCACCTAGGTGTACCACCCCTTCCTGGCCGGAAGTTTGAACCTGAGCATATGTAATGGATGACCCAGTCCCTATGCTAAACCACCTAATAGTATTTGCAAGATGCCAAGCACCGTTCTAAGCTTTTTGTGTATAATAATTCAATTATTCCACTTAACAAGCCTATGTGTGGACTCTATTCTGGCCTCATTTTACAGATGAAAAATCAGTGGCACAGGATGATAAAGTCATGAGCCTAGGACCACACAGTGAAGAAGTGGGAAGGAGAGATTTGGACCCAGGCTGCAGAGCCCATGCCTTGGGTGCCTACAGCTGCCATGCAGGACACAGAAAAGCATGGAGCAGACTCGGCGTAAGACATTAGGGAGTTGGGAGGACTGTAGCATGAATGTATGTGCTATGACTTCATGACAGTAGCTGCTACTCAGATCCAGAAGAAAATACAAGCCTTTTGCAAAAATTATTTTTGCCAAGACAGGGTGGAAATCTGCATCTTGTGCAAAATCCCCCCAACCTGCACATATGCATAGCTATTTCAGAAGGTGCCACACAATGTGTGCTGTGCGGCAAACCAAACTGAGCTCAGGGGGAGCTGGTCTGTGGGTTATGTTAGCCAGAAGGTGAGCAGTTTGAACTCACCAGCCACCACTCCAAGGGAGAAAGAGGAGGCTTTCTGCTCCCATGGACTTACAGTCTTCAAAGTGGCAGGGAGCATTTCCATGCGTCCTATGATTAGGATCTCGGAGGGTGAGGGTGGAGTTGGTTGAGACCTGTCTTCAGGGCATTTCCCAGAAGGGCTTCCTGCAGTGGCTCTGCCTTCAGGAATGTCTGATGACCTTGAGGGCAGCAAAGTCCTAAACACTCTCGGGCAGTGGTTCTCAACCTTCCTAATACAGGTCCTCTTGTTGTGGTGATGCCCCCCTCCCCCAACCATTAAATGATTTTCTTGCTACTTCATCACTGTAATTTTGCTACAGTTATGAATTGGGTGAGCCCTGTGAAAGGGTCATATGACTCCCAAAGGGGTCGCAACCCACAGGTTGAGAACCACTGCACTAAGGGTTCCCCACCCAGGCAGCCCTACCAGTGTCTCAGTGTCTGGTGTGCATAGTTCTGTGAGGTGAGAGAAATGGACTTAGTGTCTGCTTCTGGGGACAGTTGATGTGGGTGGGCTTTCTCCCTATGTCAAATCCCTCTCAAGCCATTTGTCACCACAACAGAGGGAGCCATGCACAAAAAGCAAGAAGAGGATGCAGCACAGCAGGACAGCAAGCAGAACAAAGATTGAATAAGCACAATCCACTTCAATCATGAATCCGGTGCCCTTGAGATGTGAGGAAGACCCCAGTCTAGTGACATTAGATCAGGTTTAGGGATTGAGTGAAGGGACCCCTCTTGGCTCCCCTCAGCCCCTATTTTGCTTTCCCATTGACCCTGACCCTTGCATCGTGATTGGTCCTTATTCCAGCATGATGGTTGGTTTCATAACCACGGCATTTGGGAATGTGTTAGTCGATAGGTTATACAGGCACAGCCTCTGGAATGGGTAAGTGAGGAGGCGATTTGGGCTCACTCATGCAGACCTCTAGTTGTCCTTGACATGACTGGTAGAATGGATCATGTGAAGTGATTTGAGATCGGCGTTGAGATCTGATAGGTCATGCAGACTTCTAGCTGATCCTGGCAGTACCCTATTTTAAGGAAACAGAATGTTTGGCGTTTAAGTCGTATTTGAGCTTAAATTTTGAGCAATAGGCTGTGGCTCACAGTGAGAGTCTATGTGGAGACCCTACATCCATTTTGAGGGGCCACAGATTCAGCCGCCATTGAGTTCTTTCCTACTGCTGACTGGCAGTGGAAAGCTTGTCCCTCAGGCAGTGTGCTTGCGTCCACTCCCCGGGCCAACACTCAACGATATACGGTAGTGTGCACATCCCAATGAAGATCCCGCTCATGCTCTCACAGGCCCTCCTGAAACTCCATGAATTGATCTGTCTTCAGTCACAATTTTGTGACAAAGTTGTTTGTTTTCTATGTCTTATTTAAGTTTTCAGGAGCCCAGGTGGTAATGCTGGATAGTGTTGGACTATTAAGAGCAAGGTCGCTGGTTCAAAGCCACTAGTCATTCCACAGGAGAAAGATGAGGCTATTGCTTCCTGTAAAGGTAGCCACTTCAGGATCCCTACACAGAGTCACTATGAGTCAGAGTCAGCAGGACAGAATGGGTGTCATTTTATTTAAGTAACTGTGGCTGTGGGTCCTTCCGACACCATTGGGGCCTCATGCGGATGCTCTCCTTCATCCAGAACAGCAGTTTGTGCCTTTTTCTTGTGTAAAACTTAGCAAAGGAGTTCCTAATAAAATATAGTTGAATTGGGAGTCTTTTCCCCCTAAAAACGAAGTAAATACATAAATAGAAATGAGACTATGGTGCTAATAACCAGTTGGAGAGTTGAGAGAGCTGAACTCTCAGTGCTGATAGAAACCCATTGTGACTGAGCACCTGATCAAGGTCATCCACAGCCTATGAGGTTGAGCCTATGTGTTGGGGAGTAATTGTGTACATAAAGTTAACAATTTATCTTTCTAAAGATTCTGTCTAAAACTTACTTTAAATAATAAGTTTTCCCCTGGGCTAGGTAAAGTTCAGGGAGTTTAACCCCCTAGTATCCACCCCCTCTCAGCATTCATCATGTTAGACCAGAGGAGGCAAATCACACCCACTACCCAGGGAGCACTGCTTCCAAAAGTACATTGCCTGTGCCGGGGCAGAGGGGAGGTACCCGGACCAGAAATGCTGACAGAGTGGAACCAGAGAGCTCAGCCCCCAGCTTCCCGAGGGAGCAGCTGTGATGGTTCACTTCTGGATGAATATGTTTAAGCAAAGGCCAAGGGCATGACTTGGGCAGCACGAAAAGCAGATGTGCAGAGGTTGTTCACTGCATTTCAGAAGTTCACACACTCTCCGGAGGCTCCTTGGCTCAATGGCAGGAAGTCATTGGTGGCTTCCACCTTCAATCCCAAAAGGTCACTGCCGTCCAGTGGATTCCAACCGCAGTGACCCTATATGGAGTTTTCAAGACTGTAAATCTTCATGGGAGCCAGCAGTCTCATTGTCCCCCTTGGGACAGGGAGCTAGCAGCCCGTTTTGCCACCAGGGCTCCTTCCTCTCTAATTCTGGATCCAGTCCCTCCGAATATCCTGCCCTGCCCTTGTCTAGGCTTCTTAAATGCGTTCCACGCTGCTTATGTTAGTCTGGGTGCATTCGAGAAACAAATCCACAGAAACACGAATGTATAAGAGAGTTGTATGTAAAGGGTGAGTGCACATCAAGAAAACATGCTCGCATGTGCTTATGCACCCACTTTGTCTTCAGCGATCATGTCGGGGTAGGCTGGTGTGCTTTTTCCATGGGGGCTTTGTTGTTTCTTAGCTAGATGGCCCCCTGTTTATCTTCCAGCCTTTAAGATCCCAGACGCTATATCCTTTGATAGCCGGACACCATGGTGCTTAACTACTACACCACCAGGGTTCATTAGCATGTGACTTATCTCCTGTCATTCACACTAGATGCTCAAAATAGCAGGAAACCAGGTTTCTCCTTTGTGGCCACACCAGGTACTGACAGAACCAAGAACAGAGACACAGTAATATATCTTGACTATCATTTGCATATTAAATGCCAGGCAATCTGTTACCCTTTGCTCCCCTAACCTCTCACAGCCTCGGTAAAATGAAGTTAATAAAAGTAGTGATCTCACAAACTTAGTAAGAGATTAAACAACTCACGTAAGGCTACACAACCCATCCACCAGGAGGCGAGATGAGGCAGTGTGTGGCTGCTGAACCCACACCCTTCACAACACCGCCATTAAAATGAGTGAGGGCTATGGGGAATCAGACAGAAGCAGGTTCACACCCCAGATTTAGTCAATTAAACTGTCTATTGTGCCTGACCCTTCTATCTCCGATCTTAGAAATGGGGTTCACAACAACAAAACACTATAGAAGAAATGTCCAGCAGGTGCCAGGCACATGATTAAAAAACAAAAAATAAATCACTTAAGTTGAAATTCTAACTCCTGGAAACCCCTCACATGCGTGCAGAGAAGGATTGAGCCCATATGGTGTTTCCAGTGGCCCCGCCCTTCCCCTCTAAAATGAGCAGTTGAGAAGGTAATGCCTGGATTGTTCCAAGCCCCAGACTGTGGAGAACTAAAGGAAAGCCCAGCATTATGAATCTTTGAGCACAGCCCTGCTGGGAAACCGCCCTGCAGCCACTTACTGTTGATGACTGGAGGAGGGACGGGAGTAGGCAGAAGAACGGGGACTGAATGTGGCACATAAGCAGGGGTGGCCTACATTCCATAAAGGGAAACACTCAAGGTCTGCTTTTCTGGTGCCAGAAAGTTAGAACCCATCCGGTGCAGTTGAAAAGGTGTGTGTGTGTAGTGGGGGGGGGAGGTAGGGGGGCGGGGCGATGAGTCCAAAGGATGAACTCCATCTGCAATTGTGTCCTCAACGGCTTTCCCCTGCTAGCCACACGATATCTGTGGCTGGCCTGCCCTGCTTTTGTTATCAAGCCCAGAGAGGGCAAGAGACTAAGTCACACTGTAAGTTGGCAGCAGAGTCAGCCTTAGAACTCGGGATGCTTAGAAAGCTTCGCACAGACCTGAGAAAGTACCAAGGGAAGACCTGTTCGCTAACTGGGCAGCACTCACTGCATGCCAGCACTGTTCCAGTGCCCCAGCCAGGGCACTGCTCCCTCTGTCCGTGTGTCTTCAGTGATGCACACAGGTGATGAATTGGCTTTTAATAGCATGCTTGGAAGGTTGAGTCCACCCAGCAGCACCTCAAAAGAAAGGCCTGCCAATCTACTTCAGACCAAGCAGCCTTTCAAGATCTTGGGGAGCACAGTTCTGCTTGGACACACAAGGGGGCCAGGAGTTGAAGTTGATTCCATGCTGTAGTTGATTCCATGGTTACTGGTTGTAGCTATACCTAGAGTCACATCCACATTCATGTTTACATCTCTTCACTCCCTGGGGTGTTCATGGCTCCAGCTCTTCTGAAGCAGACCACCAGGATTTTTTTAAGGGGCCTCAGGATAGGTTTGAACTGCCAACCTTTTGGTTTGCAGCTGAGTGCTAAACAAGCTGTGCCATGCAGGGTGCTAAGCTCAGAAACTCAGTCGGTGCTTGATGATCTCAGTTGGAATTACAGAGAGGGTCAGTGATGACCCATTGACTGCTGGGTAATTGTTGATGTAGTCTCCCTGTGCAGACATGTAAAGTACCTGAAAACTTAAAATCCAGCTCATCGAGTGCATCATCCTGCCGTGCTCCAGCCCAGCAGTGTGCTCTGCAGGGGACATTTGGCCATGCCTGGAGACATTCTGCAGAAGGGAGTCCCACTGCCATCTAGTGAGCTGAGACCAGGGATGCTCGCTTAGCATCCGGGTGCAGGGAAAAAGACGCCCCCACAGCAATGATGTTGCCCAAAATGTCAGCAGTGCTGCCTCTGGGAAAATGGTCTAGTCCAAGCCCTGACCTTCGTAGAGGAAGAAAGCCAATCCAGAGCAGCTAAGTGACCTGCTGTGGGTTGGACAGTCTGATTCCAAGCCCAGTACTCCACCCAAAGCTGTGACCACGTCCAAAATTACACAGCAATGCCTCACCAAAGGCCTCTTCATTTGAGGACCGAGTAAGACATTAATGAGAAAGCCCTTTGACAAATATGGCATGCTGCACAAACATGAGATGTTATTACCCAGGAACTTTTGATATATGTAAATAGATCTTGTACTAGGTCAGTTAATTTTCTAACTACTCTATCTGAGCTTCAAGATGGCAGCACCTCTGTCCAATCCAGGAAAGGTCTCCTGTGCAGGCTGAGCCGCCCTGGAAAGCCTCATGCCTGGCTTCTTGACCCCTCAGCTAATCTCCCAGTGATTAATAAGGGCTCTGACTCTGTTGTGCCTCCCAGCTGACAGATGCTAGGCTATCAGTGCACTCATGTCACCTCCTTGATGCCTGAGGAGGAATATAGTCTAATGTGTGAGAGAAGCCACGAATATCTCCCTTCTCACAAGTGTGCAGCAAACGAGATCTCCCGATCTGATTTTCTGCCCTCCTGTCTTTCCAAGTGAAGTGGATGGTCCATTTCACGTTGTCTCAAGTCTCTGCACATTGCATACCAACATTGCCATACAGGGTGTGGCTGTGGGTCTTAGTAGACAAAGCCCCACCCCCTGGACCCCTTCCCCCAAAGCTACTTGGTCACCTGCACAATGCAGGTCCAGGCCGGGCTCCACACTGCAAGGCGATCAACCCTAACCCCCCAGTTTGGCCGTCCTCACACCCTTCCACAACCACCTAGAAGGACTGGAGATGAGAGATTTTGGAAGCTCTCTGCCTCATCTGCCTCCATTCCCAGAGTGACAGAGCAACTGTAACTGACGAGGCAGGATGCAGCCTCGTTCCCAGTCCCCACCCTCTCTGGGAGAGCAGGGCTGTCTGGCCCCTCATCCAAGGCCTTTCCCCTGTGATCTCATTTACTGAGGAGCTGCTTCTCTCCCGCCCACCTCCGTGCCCTCATCTACATATGGGGGAGATGACTGTGTCTTACTTGCTGCTCCTTCCCTGAGTCCATCTCAGGAGCTCCCTGAACAGATCAATTACTTCAAGTTACACCTGCAGATACTGCTGAAGAGAGCCAGGCGCCTCCCCTGCTGCTGCCAGGCTCCAGTGCACATGTGCACACACACGTGCACACACACTGTACAGATACACTCACATGTACACACATGCATGCGCACAATGTGCACAAACTGTCAACAGGTGGGAATTCTGCCCATTTTTGCCTCTAATATTGCAATTAGAGAGTGATATAATAGTGAAGGTGCAGGTGGATGAAGAAAGATCTGTTTATTCCCTTACTCGTTACATAAACCATTCAGGGCTCTTTTTTTTTTGTATGAAAACCCCACCACCACCATCAACAATAACACAGTAGCTGTCATGTATGTAGCGCTGCCCTATTCAAGGCGGTGCTGAGTATGTTCGGAGGATTCTCTAAAGCACAGCTCTGAGGAAGTCTGTCTCCTTCGCCCTTTTACACAGGCAGGGAGAAGAGCCTGCAGGAGGCTCCGTGAGTTGGGTGAAGCCACAAGATGAGTGAGAAGACCGAGGGTGAAGCCAGGGGAGTGAGAGCCCCGAGGTCACCACTTCACCACCATGCTGGTGTGCCAGCAACCTGGTAGTTAACAAGTACTTCCCTTGTACCTGCAATACCTGTATAAAATTTATGAAATATGAACTACTCCTGGTGTGTGATTTCAAATTGAATTATTGTGCCTGGAACTTTTTTAATAGCTAAGAATGGTGAAGTCAGACTCCTTTAGAAGTTATGATAAGAATACACACTGCACAGGGCTTGGACCCAACCCATTTGAATTCAAAGGAAGGCAGATTTATTTTCTTCTGCTTCCCAGAAGGTTCCTCAGCAGAACGTGTGTTAAAGAAAATTGTTTAGATATGGAAAAGAGCAATCTCTTCTTGGGAAGGTTTTGTTAGAAAGGGGTTTGGGTTATATATCCAGCTCAACCCAGCCCCTGAGGCCTCATCATGTTTTATTTTGTTTTGCTCTTGACACTGATTGTCTTGGGAACTGTGACCCCCGTGCAATGGCCAAGAAGTCAGGTCTTCTTGATGTATATCCACTAATATCCCCTACTATGATTTTCAGTGCCAATGGTAAGCCCCACCCAGTGGCTGCAACATGCCCCTGAGCAGACACGTCAGAGCAGATGAGAGCATGAGACAGCATTTAAGAGAATAGTAGGCTGGTCCTTGACTTAGCTGTTTGGCCTCTCCTCAGAATTCATTTGTGACACTGACTGGCTGCGCTCATGGATTTCATTAAGAACAAGTCTATCTTTACCAAAGGAAGCTGCAAGGTAAGAAGACTTTCAGCTCCAGCTACATATGGCCCCAAACTTACGTACCTATTGTCCTGCTTTCAGAAGAAAAAAAAATTACTCAGTGCCTCCCTGGCAAATAAAAACTTTGGTACTACAACCTACAATCCCAGATAAAGTGTAGGTATCTGCTTTGGCAGCTCCCCTGGATCATGCTGCTCCAGAAGCTCTTCACAACCACCCTGTGAAGAGATGATCAGTCACGATATGCTAGTCTGTTCTGCAGAAAGAAGCTACCCCTGAAACCTCAGTGGCTTAAAATCTAGAAGTTTCTTTCTTGTTCATGCAAATTCTGATGCCGGAAGGGCATTTCTACAGGGTATTTGTCCTGCACACAGTCACTCAGTGATTCGGGCTGCTTCACATATATGGTGCCACAAGATCAAACGGTGGATTCCAGGTCATCACAGCAGAGGAAGAGAGAAGTGGGGGTCGTCAATCAGCCTTTACATGCTTTGACACGTTAGTTGACATAGGTCACTGGATAGTGTTGCTTATATAAAGGTTATTAGTTCAAACCCACCTCGCTGTACCACAAAAAGAAGGGGTCATCTGCTTTCATAAAGGGTACAGTCTAGACAACCTAATGCAGCAATTGTACTCTGCATCACAAGGGGCGAGCACGAGTCAGAATTCACTTGAAGGCAACAGGCTTTTTGTTTGTTTGCATGGTTTGGTTTGGTGGGTGGGAGGTCGTTCTACCTACAGCGTATTAATCTGAACTATTCACTTTAGTTTTTTGTTTGTTTTTTGAGAGATGTGGAAAAGCTCATTGGCTTTAATGGAGAGTTAACTCTGCCACAGACGGCCTCCTCAAAATTTCCCTCCCCCTTCAGAAACTAGCAGAGATTTTCAGTGAAGGAGCCCTGCTGGCACCCACTGGACATCTCCCTGCAAGTTCAGTCCTTTGGAGCCACTGGGAAGGAGAAAAAAAGATACTTTCTATTCCTGTAAAGAATTCCAGGCTCAGAAACCCTCCGGGGGCAATTCTACCCTGTCTTCTCGGGTCGCTAAGAGTCAGAATTGAATTTATGGCTATGAGTTGAGTTTTAATTCCATTCACTTACTGCTATTGACAGGTTACTAGATTAGGGCTTGTCTTCCCAAATGCCAACACTAACCGTGAATGAGCTGTCTGGGCCACAATGAAGGGGTTGGAAATACATCAGGCACACTAATTAGACATCTATGGCAAAATTCAGAACTGAGCATGCTCTCACCCAAGTCATGTAGGCCCAGGTGGAAGGTCCACCGGTCACACAGAATAAGACATCACAGAAGTGCGCCTAAACCAGCCAGGAAGATCGACCAATGCCCTCCAGTGGTGTTGGGAGGTGATAGAAGTAGGCCTAGGCTCTTTGTTGCACTCTCTTGTTCATGTGCTTTCCAAGTGGAGGGTGAGGCCCTTGAGGGTTCCTGCCATGGCTCCTCAGCTGGGTCTGCACTCCTGCTCAGGTATTCCTCCCATGGAACTGCCATATTCAGCTGCAAACTTTCCCCACCCCTGCCATGCAGCCAGGCCTGCTTTCTGGAGATAGCAAGTACTTTTTGAGACTGCGATACCTGAAACTTTCCTTCATAAAATTCACTTGGATTTACAAAAGTGCTTCTGCCATGTGAATTCTTTCAGCGTTGCTAAGGAAGAACTGAGGTCAACCACCCCAGAAACCTAACACTATCAAGTCGATTCTGACTTATATCAATCTAGGGGGTCCTCAAACTATGGCCCGTGGGCCACATGGCCCTCAGAGGACATTCATCCGGCACGCTGGGTGTTTTTGCCCCATTTTGTTTTTTACTTCAAAATAAGGTATGTGCAGTGTGCATAGGAATTTGTTCATAGTTTTATTTTTAAACAATAGTCTGGCCCTCCAACGGGTCTGAGGGACAATGAACTGGCCTCCTGTTTAAAAAGTTTGAGGACCCCTGAAAGGACAACGTAGAACTGTGCCTGTAGGTTCCCAAGGTCGTAAGTCTTTACAGAAGCTGAGAACCTCATTTTTCTCTGTGAGCCACTAGCGGATTCCAACTGGCTGGCCTATGGTCACACACATTCCACCAGGCTCCTTGAGCCTTAACTTGATAATTTAATGAAACGATACTTCTCCCAGTCAACTGTATCATTGTCTATAATCTTGCTATTCCAATATCAGATTTAAAATAAGGAATATATTTAAGCTCCATATCCATAAGCAATCAGATCATTAAATCTCTCTGGACACTATTACTTTAAAAAAACACACTCTGTCCAATTATTTTCAGCACAGAAAAGTTTCCAGTGTTGACAGCTTAGTATTTAATTGCTTTTTCTCTTCTTCTTTTGCATTGGTGAATCATTTTGAGCTTATAATAATTTTAAAATAAATATTTTCCAAAGCCTCCAGGCATTCACTGTGTAATGGTCATTTAAAAGATTTCTTGGTTAGAGGGTCCTCAAAGAATAAAAAGCTTGTCGGCATCCATGGTCATTTCTATATTCAAAAGATGAAATTGCTCATTAAATGCTACAAGTCAATTTCTTTCTTCAACCGAACTGCCCATTTCAGCAAAGATTCCATCACTGAATTAAGCAAATGGTTCTACATTTCAAAGTCAACAACAATACTCTTCCCTTTAACACGAGCATCTTAAATAGCTCCAAAAGCAGCCGAGCTCTTTATTATGCCTTTTCTTGAGAAAACGGTTTTGTGGTTTATTTTATTTATTCATTTAGACTTTCATTTTAAGATTTTTTTACACTTTGTCTTTTAAAAAAGAATGAGGCTGAGCAGTGGATCCCATAATAAAATATAAAGTCTTCGTATTTCTGTTTGTTTGTAATTTCCCTAAGGATAACTCTTAATCTAGCAACCACCCACCCCCAATGAATTACATTTGGTCTACTGGGGGTTGTGGCGAACCTTTTGATAGAAAAGCCCATAGACACTCCCTTCTGCATCTCCTTTCCCAACCAAGCCACGCTGGCTGGAGGCTGGAAGGAAGAAAGAGGCTGGGCTGCTAGGGCAGGGTGTGGAAGGGGTGACCTCGCAGATTATTTCAAATTCTACCCTGAAAGCAGAAGGTTATCCAAATGAGATAGCTAGAGATTCACTTCCTTAGAAAAAGATTGAAATTATTTTGTCCCTTGGAAAAGCCAAAGGAAAAGTCGTTATTAATATAGGCAATTAGAGAACTTTGAAAGCCATGTCTAGTACATAAAAACACCTGTCCTGAGAGCCCATCGGCCTAGAAAACAGAATTTTTATCCATGTAAAATAAAGGAAGGTTATTTCTTAGACTTGGTCAACAGAAGATTGTCATTTTAAACCGGTTACTGTAATGAGAAGCTGGGTTTTCGTAAAAAGGAGTGAATGCTTGAGTGAGTTTGAAATGAAACTAGAGATGCATGTTCTGCCCATCGCGGCATTTCCAGAGGAATCTGTGTTCCCGTGACTGCTCTTGCTCTGTCTCGTGCCTTCTGGGAAACTCAAAGCTTGGTGCCCACATCTAGTCTCTCAGACTTTCTTGCCAGCTTTGGAAAGGTGTTGAGTCTGTTGGATCTGCTGCACAGAGACAGCATGCAAGTGGACCCTTCCCAGATTCTTCATAGAGCAGCCCCCCAGTGTAAAGCTGTGGGTGAGGTTTGATGACCTTTGCCCCTTCTGCATCCCCCATTCTTTGACAGACTCAAATGCTCTCCTGAGGCATTACCGGAGAAGCAGCTACCCCATAGTTTCCAGATGGTGGGCATCAGCCTTGTGTGCTCATTGGAATCGCCAGAGAGCTTTCCAAAAGACATCTTTGTCCCATCTCCATTGAGTCTGATTTTATTGGCCTGGAATGCACCCTAGGTGCTTGGATTTTTTTTCTCTCTCAAGTGTTTATTGTGAATTGGGTGAACGTTTACCAAGATCATCAGTTTTCTATTCAACAATTCATACACCTTGTGTTTTATGCCACTTATTGCAATCTCCACAATATAATATCCCTTATTCCACTTCCTACTTGTGCCTTCCATTTCCACTCCTCCTCCCTGCCTACCCTTCTGAACTTGGTCCTTGGATTAATGCTGCCCTTTTGAGATCAAATGATTTGCTATTTTAAGGTTTGTGTGCCTCACTTGTGTCATTGCTCCCATTATAGACCGGTCGACTATTTGGCTGGATATTGAGCCACAGGTAAGAGTTCATTTTCGGACTTAGTGAATAAGGACCATAGTCTCAGAGGTCCGTTGGTCCCTATTCAGCCAATAAACCTGGTCTCTTTTATAACTGTGAATTTTGCTTCACTATCTAGGACCTTTTGATGTGATCCCGTTCAAAGAAGTTGGAATTGATAGTTGGAGATCCTCTAGTTAGTCTGTGCTCAGAGTCAGGAAGTCTACTGTTCATGTGGCCCATTCACCACTCTTCTTTCCTCCAGAGTGAGGGTGACAATACTTGCCCCCTAGATGGCCACTTGTGAGCTTCTAACATCCAGCTGCTACTCTCCAGCGTGGATGTCCAACATTGTCTTTACAGTCTAGGTTATGCCAATTGACCTCGGTGTCCCTTACAACTATAATCCCCAGCCCCCAAGCCCAGTAAAGCACTCCCTCCAGTTGTTTGGTTATGCCTAAGGAGTTTTTATAACTTCATCTTCTGTGTGCTCCGGAATATTCAATTCCCTGGATGATCAGTATGCTCAGTCAGGGCTCAGAATCTTGGTGTTAAGGCTCCTGGTGAGATCCTGGCACATCAGACACAGAGGTTGTGAGGCTAGAGGATGGGCAGAAGGGGATCATACTGAGTCTAACAAGGAAAGAAAAGGAAATGAAGGATATAAGCAATTAAAAGCAAGAGCATAAATAGATACAAATACACAGATGGCCCTTGCAACATTATTCCCAATCTCGCAAACGTGTAAACGGTCTAAATACCCATCAATAGATGAATGGATAAGTCAAACATGTTGCCTACGGTATGTACAATGGACTGCTACTAAGCCACATAGAGACATGAATTCCTGACACAGGCTACAAGAGGAATGAACGTCATAAATATTATGCTGAGTGAAAGAAATCAGCTTCAAAAAGGACACATTTTGTTTAGTTCCACTTACATGAAATATCTAGACTAGGAAAATGAGTAGAGACAAACATCTATCAATTGTTTCCAGGGATAGGTAGGAAGCTAAGTATGGTTGTTACATAATGTAACAATGTAAATTGGATAAATAAGTGGGGTGGAGTCTTTCTTATACCTATATGAGTGTCCTTTTATTTATTTCTCTAGTCAACCCAGCCTAACCCAGTAGGGCCTGGAGGGGAAGTGCCAGCACTGAGACGATACTGAGCTTCCATAAGGGTGATGGCATAATTTTGGAATGGGTAAGGATGATATATGAACAACATGCAGAATGCCACTTAATTATAATCTTGTAGAGGGTGGAAGAGTCGAATGTTTTGATGCATGTATATTTACTACAATTTTTAAAGAGTGTACGCAAAAGAGCAATATGGCAAGTTTGCATTACCATTTGCTGTTGCTCAGCTAAAAGCGATTTGGGCTTATGTAGTGAATGGGAACCACAGAGGTTCAGGAGGAAAGCTGGTACCATCTGGAAACTAAGACTTGTCTAACCAAACGCAGAGTCTCCCTTCAAGTAACTGACAGGTCAGAGGCAGCTCATCTCTGTTGCAGAAGCAACGATTTGTCTTAATTCCTAGACCACTGTCACAACTACGCTTTGTTGCCCTCGGTGCCCTCCTTTGCCACCACAATAAGTCACTAAAATGCCGTGCTTTATTTAAAAACAAACAAACAATTTCTGTCTCCATCCTGGCACCGTTTCAGCTTATTTAGCATCATAACATATGTCATCTGTTTCCCTAAAACATCTAACATGGACATGGCATGATGGGACTGATGATTTAGGCAAATGAGAAACAGCCTGCCCTCCAAACACACACGACGGCATTTGATTTGCTGTCAGTAGATGCTATCGTGTTTCTTCTCCTCTTTCGTGGAAAATAAGTACAGAAGAGAAAGAGGACATGAAAAGGGCTGCACGATGTTTAGCTCTGGTCCTTCCAGAAAGTCTAGGAAAAAGTATGTGAACCCTGCCTGCCTTTAGATGCCCCAGTCACCTGGTAAACAAGGATTGCACACTGACCATGGACAAGACATCTGGATCTGGGGGGCGGATATAGCAATTGCCCCCACCAGCAAAGAGCTTCCAGATTTGCGGGAGAGCACAGGCCAGGGAGCAGCTCATAAAAAAAACAAGAAGAATCACAAAGGAGGGTGTGCTCCAGCACCACTTCATCCAGTTGCAGACACATGAAGGCAAAGTTTCCTTTGCCTTCAAGTTTATGATTTCCGCTGCATCCCTTACCAACACCTTCACAAAGATCTAGGTTCTTGGGTTGTTTCGTTCCATGGCTGACATCTCCTTGGTAAAGCCACACTTTATGGACAACGCATGGTCCAAGAATTCCACTTATATGTTCTGAAAGGGGCCACGCTAAAACCCCTGGCTCAGACTTTCAGGACTGGGCACAATACAGCAAACCCACTATGGGGAGAGTGGGATTTGGTAACACTCTCATCTCCATCACAACCTAGATCTGGTAAAGCTATTTTCTTCCACTCACCATCTTTCAATCAATATTTACTCAGCTATTAGTTGCTCCCCAGACTCAACATCAGAAAAGTGTTCAAACGTTACCGAATTGTCCATCTGATGGTAGAGGTCTGTGCAAGGGATACGAGAGCAAGAGGCTCAGAGATGATCAGCGGGTAAAGAGGGAGGGATTCACCTTTGTCTTTGGTAGAAAGCTCCTAAGGTTTAGTCACATTGGCAGACTTTCCCTGGAGCAAGCAAATAAAGCTGCTCCCGGCTCAGCTCCATTCCTGATCTGATCTTGCCATGAGACTATCCAGGCTTTGTCCTAACGTCACATTCTGGAAACCACAAGTGGAAGGAGGTGGATCTTGGGGATACCATTGAAAAGAATGGGAGGTACACAACACTTCATTGTACTCATATGGAGCTTATACAAAGGCCAAGAGATAGGACAAGGTGAGACTGTGGACAGGACAAGGTGGTACTGCATGGTTTAAAATCAGAAAAGGTGTGCATCAGGGTTGTATCTTTCACTGTTCTTATTCCATCTGTATGCTGAGCAATGAATACAAGAAGCTGGTCTATGTGAAAAAGCTGGTCGGGATTAGAGGAAGGCCCATGTGATGTCATTGGGAAAATTTTTCCACTGGAAATTTTAGGTCATGGCATCAAAAAAGTGTCATTTTAGCCCATATGGGGTTTTAGACCAGAGAAATAACAGCAAGAGTGAGTCAGCATTATGCACAGAATTGAGCGATATTGGTTCCTCAGGAAATTCATAATCTGACCCTGATACTGCTCAGATAAAAGGTGACAGTGTGGAAGATTCTACACCTGAGCTCAGTGATGGGCAAACGTGGTGCTCTATTGCCTTCGGCTATGGATAAGCCAGCTCCACCAAGATTCCCATTTACTGCAGCACCTGTTATGTATGCAGACATTGAAAACAAGAACGCTTTGGCATACCTGGGAAAAACCGATTGAAGAGCAACAATCTGCTACTCTGTTTCATAAGATTTCTAGAAGCAGAAAGAGAGATCTAGTTAAGAAAATGACCTTTGGAAAATTCTGGGTCTAATCATTCCTTCAGGGAGTGGGGGCGCAACGCCGGCAGAAATGGTACTGGACCAGGAATAAAGTACTTGCAGCTCAGTTTTCGGGAGCCTTCATGTTAGAATACTGATAATTTTGGATTATAACATTTTTTCACTTCACAAATAATGAAAATATGGGTCCAAAATTACTGACATTATTAGACAGGCAGGGAGGTTAACTGCTTCCCTTTACAGTGTTATTCTCCCAGTGGAGGACAGCCACAGGTGGGCCAGCCTGGGCAGGAGATTCAATAGGGTAAGTTTTAAAGAGAAATACAAACATAGTGCGATACTGTGTAATCTTTGAGGAGTATATTGTATCCAAGCAAAGCACCTCAGATTTACCTATAGAGCAGTCTACGGTGCCTGCTTGCCTTTTCAATGTCATTGGAAAAATTTCTGACTAGAAATTTTAGTCCAAGCGATCTAAAACGTGTCATTTTAACACAAAATTGGTTTTAGACCAGAGAAATAACAGCGACAGTGACCCAGCATTTTGCACAAAATTGAGTGATAGTGGTTCCTTGGGAAATTCATAAACCGACACTGACACTGTTCAGATAAAGGACGACAGTGAGGAAGATAAGATTCACACCTGAGCTCTGCGATGGGCAAACGTGGTGCTCGATTTTCTTTGGGTTTGGACCAGCGAGCTCCACCAAGATTCCCACTCACAGGAGCACCTGGCATGCAAGTAGAAGATCTGCATGTGACCTCCTCCCTGGGGGACAGACAGCATAAAAGGGGGTGAGGGGAGACGGCGGATAGGGCAAGATATGACAAAATAATAATTTATGAATTATCAAAGGCTCATGAGGGAGCGGGGAGAGGGGAAGGAGAAAAAAAAAGAGGACTTGATGCAAAGGGCTTAAGTGGAGAGCAAATGCTTTGAGAATGATTGGGGCAAAGAATGTACAGATGTGCTTTATACAATTGATGTATGTCTATGTATGGATTGTGATAAGAGTTGTATGAGCCCCTAATAAAATATTTTTTTTAAAAAGAAAAGAAATGGAAAAAAAAATCTTTTGGGGTAACTACAATTATTTCTGTTTGATGAGGTCATTGAAAAAATCATTACAGAGACAAACTGGCTGACAGACCCTGCTCAGGAAATAAAACATTTTCTGTTGAACTTGCTGACGGTGTGAGTTGTTTTTGTTTTTTCTGGGAATGGACTGTGGCTACAACATTTTGAGGTGCACCGTGCTCTGACTGCCACTGTCCGGACCTGCATAGAAAGGAGACCACCTGTACAGGAGTGCTCTCCCCAGAACTAGGGGATTTCTGATTTCTCTAGGCCAGGGGTCCTTAAACTCTTTAAACAGGGACCAGTTCACTGTCCCTCCAACCCGTTGGAGGGCCGGATTATAGGTTGAAAAACAAACAAAAACAAAAACAAAAAAACTATGAACAAATTCCCAGGCACACTGCACACATCTAATTTTGAAGTTAAAAAACAAACCAACAAACGGGGCACAAACACCCGGCGGACAGGATCAATGTCCTCGGCTGTCCCCATGTGGCCCGCCGGCTGTCGTTTGAGGACCCCTGCTCTAGGCACTCACAAAGAGCATGTGGTTTCAACCCTAAAGCCTGGAGACTCTGCAATTTGTTTAAAGGTGATTGGGCAGAAGGAGTCCCTGATTGGCCCACATAAGATTGATTTTCCCTTCCACTATTTCTCAGAGGTCATAGTTTTGCTTATGGGCAATCAGGACATCCCGATCTGATCCCTAAAATTGATGTGTGGATTGACAGGGCCACTAATAAGCCAGAATATATAAAAGACTTGCTCCCTCCCTCAACAGAATAGGTTCTTGTTTCCAAGATTTCAGGAAACATGGCATGACCGGAAAAACAACCGGTCCAAGTTCTTAAAACCTCCAAGGTGGAGGCCGTCCTTCCCTCTCCCCTCCCCCTCCCCAACCCTGTCTGCTTTATCCCACTTTGCAGGAGGACTCAGGGAGTGGGAGAGCTGGCGTAACGACCCATTGTGAGTGCTGCCTGCCTATCAGTTCCCGGGGGCCAGAGAGAGAGAAATACAACCCCTTTTAAAATCACCCACCAACACGTGCACTAGGGCTTTCCTGTCTTCTCTACCCACCAAGAGGGATCACTAGGCAGCAGCATTCTCTGCTTAAGGCAAGCAGCCCCAACACCTGGGGAAGACCCCGGAGTCTCTCGTTGGGTATATGTCCCCTTTTCTTCCAGGGATTACATAATTGGAATCAACAAAATCACCTTTTCTGACAAATGACAAGGTCTGATTTCTTTGCTAGACATGCTTTTCCACATGCATCAGCCCACCTCAGACAATTGCTAACCACTTCTCCAGGTGCTGTTCACAACAGAAGAACGGGAACCCTTCCAGAGAAAGGCCCAGAAAGCAGTCAATAGACATGATGGTCAGCCAGCGGGCACTCCCCACTGGAGAGAAACTCTTTTTGCCACTGCACGAAAAATACGGGGTCCAAATTCCTAGCAAGGCCCCAAGGGCTTAACCAGGTATCACCAGTTTCTATTTGCAGGGCCTCCACGGGACAGCTAGGAAACCTATGCATTTATCTAAGATCAGTGAGAATTTTCAGGCGCCTACAAGAGAATGTCTGCCTGGCTTTTTAGAGTGGCTGATGGAAGCCTGCAGTCTTTATAACCCTATCAACCCAGAGGCCGCTGAAAACATGAGGGCAATAAGTATTGCCTTTATTACTCAGCCCGCCTCAGTCATGAAAAAGAAATGGGAAGCATTTGAAGGGAACAATCTTAGTGATTTGGTAGAAGTGTCTTAGTGGGTGTATCACAACACAGATGACCCTACCACGACAGAGACAAACAAATAGCTAAAATATTAGGAATTTGCCATGAGACACACCAGAGACTCAGGAAAAGAGATCATGGCCCACTCACGGAGTGACTCAACTGTGGCACCGCCAAGCCCCGAGGAAGGAAGGATCCATGTGCCTACTACAGAGAAGACAGACATTGGAAAAATAACTGCATTAAAAACGCCAGGAGAGACGGACAACCTCCACTATAGAGGTCGGGCCTCGTCCTCACCTAGAAAAACCCAAGCGAGAGACAATAACGCTTGAGGAAGCTGAAGGAATGTCTCAGGGCTCTGTTTCACTGGCCCCCAGGATCCCGTGCTAACTGTCCAAGTCGGGGGCCAGCCAGGAAATGTCTTGGAGAACACAGGGGCCAACTTCTTGGGCTCAAAAAAGAGAACAGGCACCTTGTCAAAGGAAAGATTTGAATTACTGTCAGTATATGATTGCTTCCAAAGATAACTCACACCAGAAGGTTTGCAGGGAGATTGGGGGGCTTCCCAAGCCATCGAGGTAAAAAATGTCTCTCTGCCCTTTGTCCCAGTTAGCCACATGGTTTTCATGGCATTGGCTCCCGGCTCGGCTGTTGAGCCAGTGAAACTCTTTTAGCAGGAGTTGAGGTGGCCATCAGCAGAAGGACAAAACCTCCACAGTGGGCTTCCCGTTTCAATACGAAGCCACCTATATCACCTCTTGGACATTATCATTGGCCTGGGCTCTGAATCGCCACCCGAGATCTAGAATGCGCCTGACATGAGCACATTGTCTGAATCAGGTTTGGGTTAACCCCCCTGGATCACTTAGTGTCATGGGAGTCTGGACAATGGAGTACCTTTACTTTCCAGATGAGAAAACTCACTCAAAAAGACACAGGTGTTGACCCACAGGAACACAATAGGTTAACAACAAAGCCATGGGAGAGAGGGTTTGGGGGGAAAGGGAGTGGTGTAAAGAAACCCAGAGACAAGGGAACAACAAGTGGATGCAAAACCATGGTGAGGGCGGTGTAGGAATCCTGGTAGTGCGTGATCAAGGGTAAAGGAACCCAGAGGATTTACTGAAACCCAAATGAAGACTGAGCATGGCAGTGGGCACCAGAGGGAGATGAAAGGGAATAGCAGAGTGACCTAGGAAGCACGGACCAGTTACATGGGTCTAAAGAAAGGAAAGAACGTATGTAAATATATTTATCTGTGAGCATGGGGAAATACACCTATGTCCATATCTTTATAGGTGTCCTATTAAGGTAGCAGATGGCCTTTGGGCCTCCACTCCCGTACTCTCTCATTGCAAGAATACTTTGTTCTATTACATTGGCATTCTATGATGCTCACCTTCCCAACACGATCACTGAAGACTAAGCGGTTGCATATGCAAATATGGTCAAGAAAGATGATGGTGCCCAGCTATCAAAAGATATGGCATAAGAGGTCTTAAATGCCTGAAGGTAAGCAAGCGACCATCTAGTTCAGAAGCAACAAAGCCAACATAGGGTAAGCATACCACCCTCTGCGATCATGACGATCAAAGGGATCAGGCATCATCAGTACAAAAAATCTCATCATTGCAAATGAGCATGGAGTGCTGGGCAGAGAGCCAAAGCCCATTTTCAGTCCACTGGACATTCTCTTAAAAAAGGTCTCAGGGAGGAGACAAGCTTACACAGGGTACGAGGCAGCAACGATGAAACACAACTTTCCTCTAGCTCCTCAATGCTTCCTCTCCCCTCACTATCAAGATCCTAATTATAACTTTCAAATCTGGCTAGAACAGAGAATGTATACTGGGACAGATAGGAACTAGAAACACAGGGAATTCAAGGTGGATGAGCCCTTTAGGACCAGTGTTATGAATGGGGATGCTGGGAGGGTGGAGGGAGGCTAGGCTGGCACCAGGGAACCGATGGCAAGGATCTACATAAACCTCAAAAGAAAAGGGGTCGAAGGGGGACATCAGACAGTGCAAGACATGACAAAATAATAATTAGTAAATGATGAAGGATTTATGAGGGAGGGGTAGTGAGAATGGGGGCGGGGGGAATGAGGAGCTGAGGCCACGGGCTTAGGGGGAGAGAAGATATTTTGAGAATAATGAGGGCAATGAATGTACAAATGTGCCTTATATCAGTGATGTTTGCACGTATTGTGGTTATTGTTGTATGAGCCCCTATAAAAGGAGAGAAAAAAAAGACCCTGGCAGAGGGCTGATGCTAGGATGATCTCAGGCTGGATTAGACCAGCAAAAGCAGGTGCTGCAATCAACTCACCCTGTGTCTATTCCTGTGTAAGGCATGAAGCTTAGGGTCCACAGCCCCGGCAGCTGGACAGTGAGAGAGGCGGGGCTCTGAGGTCATTCCACAGGGGGAATGGCCCTCCGGTTCCTGCAGGGCCCACCCTCCTGGGTAGTCCTGCTGTCTGGGGCACCTCTTTCACGGAGCCCACACCAGGGGAGCTCTATAACTCATGGGGGATTGGCAGGAAGCCTCTGCTCATGCACACACACTACCACCTAGCTGGAGGACCTCGGTGAACAAAGCCTGAGGCAGACAACAAGCCCACTAACTGATCGTGTGAGAGATATGGTCAGGATCCAGAAACCGACAACTAGGAGTAAGGGGCAGCATACCTGGGTCCCAGTCCCTTCCACTGCCATATCGAAGGAGTGACATTCCAAAACAGAGGGCTTTCCAAAGGCATTGTCAGGACTTTGGAATTGGCAGCTCATTTGTGGACATGGATACTATGTGATCCAGACGTACTACCTGCTCCGTTCCAGTCAGCTGAGACTAAAAACCCTTCCAAGCAGAAAGCCATGTATCTGAACAGTATCCACCAGCCATTCATGTCCAGTCCTGCTGCCTCCAAAGAGCTTTCCTGGGCTGGTCAGATCTCTCTGGGGACAGATATCCCTCCGTCCTTGGTTCTGCGTGAGAAAGAATTCACGCCAAACCTGGTTTGTGACCTAAATGAGGTTTAGGAGAGTTAGGGAGGTGTGATGGGCAACCCTGGTCCATCCCAGTGGCTCTGAGCACGCACAGTGTGCCACTCCTTCCTGGGCCGCTAACTGGGCCCTCTGAGCATGTGTAATGGACACCCCAGTCCCTATGCTAGCTACGTAACTTTTCCACCCTAAAGAGATATGGACCCAAATCTTTGGGGTACTGGGCGATGGCATCTCTAATTGCTTCCTGCTGGCAAAAGAGGCAAAGTGGGGCTTTGGGTCCACACCCTTCCTGCTCTGCTGGGAGGGCTTGTCCATTCAGCGCTAGGATGGATAAGGTTGAAGTGGTCCAGGAGATGGTGGTCCTCGAACTGGCACACTGGGATTAGGGGCCTTGGTTACTTGAGAACTTCTGGAAAAACCAACAAACGCACAAAAGGGTGAACAGTTTAACTGAGACTAGGCTAGGATTGTGAGGTGGGAGTGCCCTTGAAAGTAGGTGAGTATCACAGGAAGTAAGTAAAATCTTAGGATTATCAGGCGTATGTGTTTGTTCATTCTAAGTACTGGCACGGGAGTAAAAGCATTCAAAATATCCCCTAGGGGGGTCCAGGTTTTGGGCACTATTGGGTGAAGTAGGATCACTGCTTCATTTATGATCCTAAGGCCTTGGACCTGCTGATAAGAACCATCCTTCTTTTTAACCCTATAACGCCTCACTTTTAAATTTTTGGAAAAAAGGTTTCATTTTGATTCTTTACTTGCATAGTTATCAATATACATATATACATATAAATTCATTTCATTAAATGTTAGGGAAAGGTCATGCTCGGCGTTATAGGGTTAAATTGTAATATTGGGATACCACAGGCCGAGTCAACAGGGAGCAAAAGTAGAGTAACTGCCTGTGTCATTTTTAATTTTCTTGGGTTCCATTTGAGTAAGAGACTTGTAAATTACCCGGGGACCAAATGACCCTGGTGCATCTACTAGGGGTAGAATGTTCAGGGATGGCTCAGGGCTGGGGGAATAATAACCTGAAGTCCAGGATCCCTTAGGTCCTCGAATTGTTTACACAGGGGCCCAATCACTGCCCTCCGACCGTTGGAGGGCCAGACTATGGTTTTCAAAAAAACTATAAACAAATTCCTATGCACACTGCACGAGTTGGCTGCTAAGCAGGACAGGCAGTGGCAGCAAAAACACCCCGAGGGTGGGATAAATGGCATCGTGCCACATGTGCCCCATGGACCACAGTTTGAGGACGCTTACCTTAGGGGTTCCTGGGTGCACTGGGGATGAAGGTCTCCTACTGCTTCTCGAGAGGAGAAATGCTCTAAGTTCTGGCATCTCCGCCCACTTTCCCGGCACTCTACAAAACTGCTCCAGGTGAATCACGGTTGGCAGGGAAAGTGTACCATTCTCTGCCCACCATTCTCCTTTCTCAAAACGATACTGTGGCCAAATAGAGTTGCAAAGTGAATCTATCAGCTTCTGTTTGCCCAGCCTCTCTGTATCAACTCTATCCCAATTGAACAGGATTCATGCAAGGGGGCAATTCCTGAGCATCAAGCTGCTAAGTCCCATCTAGAAAGCACAAAACAAGGAGGCGATTGAGAGCTTGCTGCCTCCAGGTCAATAACCCCCACTTGAGAGCGCACCACTGGGTTGCCTTGAATCTCATGCCTCAGCCCGAGGGAAGGGGTCAAGGACCAGTCGCTGAGGGCGACCTTTAGGTCCAACCATTTTTCTGGACAACAGGCTAGGGGGACCGCTGCTTGGGATGGCCCCAAGGACCTCCAAGACGCCTGCTGACGGGGCTGATGCTCAAATCTCTGAAGGGAAGGGACACGTGGCAGTTCAGTCAGGGAACCTTAAGGGAAATTGGAATTTCTGGCTGGAACATCATGGCAGAGGAGCTGTGTATTAACTTAAGAGCTGTCCCCAAAAGTGCCTGAAGCAGCATCGCTGAAAGCCTAGAGGTTACAATGACTCCGCCTAGACTTCCGAACGCCATTGGCCTAAGCGTGGGCAACGTAAAACCAGCCTGTAACAAGGAACAAACCTAAACTGGATGAAAACTAGCCCTATAACGACTCACATTTTAAATTCAGGAAAAAAAAATTTTTTGGTTTTTATTCTTTACTTTCATACTTATCAATATACATGGCATTCAAAATATATTTTTAAAGCATAAAATTTTCAGTGTTTTTAAAATGTGACCAAATAGTCACATTTATAATTTGGGTACCAGATACGTTTTCATTAAGAATTATGACAATTGTGTGCTTGGCGTTATAGGGCTAGAGCAGCTTGTTTGAAAAACCAGGAGAAAGGCAAAGGGAATGGAGGGGAAAGGGAAACTTTTGGCTCCTGGGACAAGGCAGGGCTAACTCCCAGGCCTCTTCACCCAGCTCCCTAGGCAGCGCCCTTCCACATGTTTGGACTGGTGGGTGCCATCTTGGCCATGGTCACAGACCCTGTTACCTCTCGGCTACAATGGCGACTGTGTAGGATCTCTGGGAAAAGCTGAAATAGCTTTGACAAGAGTGAAGCCATTTGGGGCTGACAGAAGCCACCATGAAAAGAAAATAAAGTAGCTAGGAAGTGTAAATGAACTAGCTGATATTGGGGAGGTAGGCTGTGCAGACGTCGCCCAAGGGAATGTCACAAAGGAAATAGATGTTCAGAACGCTTACGAGGACGACCAGGGCAGTTTTGGTTCAACTAAGAATGGCTAACCCTAATACCCCACTTCTCACTCTGCCTGCTTGCACACATGCATATTGCAAAAGTTTTAAAACCTTTGGAAAATTCGACTCGGGGCTGCTCAGACTCCTCTCAAGAGGGCTGACAGACCCTGCTCAGGAAATAAAACTTTTTCTGTTAAACTTGCTGATGGTGTGAGTTGTTCTTTTTCTGGGAATGGACAGTGGCTACAACATTTCGAGGTGCACCGAGCTCCGACTGCCACTGTCTGGGCCTGCATAGAAAGGAGAGCACCTGTACAGGAGAGCTCTCCCCAGAACTAGGGGATTTCTGGTTTATCTAGGCCAGGGTTCCTTAAACTCTTTAAACAGGGACCAATTCACTGTCCCTCCGACCCGTTGGAGGGCCAGACTACAGTTTAAAAAAAAAACTACGAAAAAATTCCAGGCACACTGCACACATCTGCTTTTGAAGTTAAAAAACAAACCAGCAAAGGGGCACAAACACCCCGCTGTCCCCATGTGGCCCGCCGGCTATCATATGAGGAACCCTGCTCTAGGCACTCACAAAGAGCATGTGGTTTCAACCCGAAAGCCTGGAGACTCTGCCATTTGTTTAAAGGTGATTGGGCAGAAGGAGTCCCCAATGGGCCCACGCAAGACTCGTTTTCCCTTCCCCTATTTCTCAGAGGTCTTAGATCTATTTCTGGGCAAGCATGACACGCTGATCTGATCTCTAAAATTGATGTGTGACTTGACAGGGTCACTAATAAGCCAGCATATATAAAATACTTACTACCTCCCCCAAAAGACTGGGTTCTTTTCCCCAAGATTTCTGGAAACGTGGCATGGCCGGGAAAGACAACCGGTCTAAGTTCCTAAAGCCACCAAGGTGGAGGCCGTCCCTCCCCTCCCCTCCCCATCCCCGTCGTCTTTATCACACTTTGCAGGAGGACTCGGGGAGCGGGACAGCTGGCTTAAGACCCATTGTGACCCCTGCCTGCCTATCAGTTCATGGGGGGCCAGAGAGAGAGAAATATCACCCCCTTTTAAAGTCACCCCCCCAACACATGCACTAGGGCTGGCATGTCCTCTCCACCCCCCAGAAGGATCACTGGGCAGCAGCATTCTCTGCTTAAGGAAAGCAGCCCCAACACCTGGGGTAACCCCCTGAGTCCCTCTTTGGTTCTATGTCCCCTTTTTTTCCAGGGATTGCATAATTGGGATAAACAAACGCCCCCTGTCTGACAAACCACAAGGTCTGATTTCTTTGCTAGACAAGCTTTTCCACATGCATCAGCCCACCTCAGACAAGTGCCAGCCACTTCTCCAGGTGCGGTTCACAACAGAGGAACGGGAGCCCTTCCAGAGAGAGGTCCAGAAAGCAGTTAATAGAACTGATGGTCAGCCAGCGGGCACTCCCCACTGGACAGAAACTCTTTTTACAACTCCACGAATAATGTGGGACCCAAATTCCCAGTAAGGCCCCGAGGGCTTAACCAGGTATCACCAGTTTCTCTTGCAGGGCCTCCGCGGGACAGCTAGGAAACCTATGCATTTATCTAAGGTCAGTGAGAATTTTCAGGCGCCTACAAGAGAATGTCTGCCTGCCTGCCTGCCTGCCTGACTGTCTGCCTTTTTAGATTGGCTGATGGAAGCCTGCGGTCTTTCTACCCCCAAGGACCCTGAGGCCCCCGAGAACAAGAGGGCAATAAGTATTGCCTTTATTACTCAGCCCGCCTCAGTCATGAAAAAGAAATGGGAAGCATTTGAAGGGATCAATTTTAGTGATTTGGTAGAAGTGTCTTACTGGGTGTATCACAACACAGATGACCCTACCACGACAGAAACAAACAAATAGCTAAAATACTAGGAATTGCCATGAGACACACCAGAGACTCAGGAAAAGAGATCATGGCCACTCACGGAGAGACTGACCTGTGGCACCGCCAAGCCCCGAGGAAGGAAGGATCCAGGTGCCTACTACAGAACAGACAGACATTGGAAAAACCACTGCATTGTAAACCCCAGGGGAAACGGACAAACTTCCACTAGAGAGGACGAGCCTCGTCCTCGCCTAGAAAAAACCAAGCGAGAGACAATAACGCTTGAGGAAGCTGAAGGAATGTCTCAGGGCTCTGTTTCACTGGCTCCCAGGATCCCGTGCTAACTGTCCAAGTTGGGGGCCAGCCAGGAAATGTCTTGGAGGACACAGGGCCCATCTTCTCAGGTTCAAAGAGAGAACAGGCACATTGTCAAAGGAAAGATGGGAATTACTCTCAGCCTATGATTGCTTCCAAAGATAACTCACACCAGAAGTTTTGCATGGAGATTGGGGGGCTTCCCAAGCCATCGAGGTAAAAAATGTCTCTCTGCCCTATGTCCCAGTTAGCCACATGGTTTTCATGGCATTGGCTCCCGGCTCGGCTGTTGAGCCAGTGAAATTCTATTAGCAGGAGTTGAGGTGGCCATCAGCGGAAGGACAGTGGGTTTCCTGTTTCAATACGATGCTCGGCGTTATAGGGTTAAATTGTAATATTGGGACATTACACGCAGAGTCAACAGGGAGCAAAAGTAGAGTAAATGCCTGTGTCATTTTTAATTTTCTCGGGTTCCATTTGAGTAAAAGGCTTGTAAATTACCCGGGGACCAAATGCCCCTGATGCCTCTACTAGGGGTAGAATGTTCAGGGAGGGTTCAGGGCTGGGCGAATAGTGACCTGAAGTCCAGGAACCCTTAAGGCAGGGGTCCTCAAATTGTTTACACAGGGGGCCAATTCATTGTCTCTCCGACCGTTGGAGGGCCAGACTATTGTTTTCAAAGAACCTATGAACAAATTCCTATGCACACTGCACGAGTCGGCTGCAAATCAGGACAGGCAGTGGCAGCAAAAACACCCCGATGGTGGGATAAACGGCATCGCGCCACATGTGTCCCATGGACCACAGTTTGAGGACGCCTGCCTTAGGGGTTCCTGGGTACACTGGGGATGAAAGTCTCCTACAGCTCCTCGAGAGGAGAAAAGCTCTAAGTTCTGGCATCTCCGCCCACTTTCCCGGCACTCTACAAAACTGCTCCAGGTGAATCATGGTTGGAAGGGAAAGCGTAGCCTTTCTCAAAATGATACTGTGGCCAAATAGTGTTGCAAAGTGAATCTATCAGCTTTTGTTGCCCAGCCTCTCTGTATCAACTCTATCCCAAATGGACAGGATTCATGCAAGGGGGCAATTCCTGAGCATCACGCTGCTAAGTCCCATCCAGAAAGCACAAAACAAGGAGGCGATTGAGAGCTTGCTGCCTCCAGGTCAATAACCCCCACTTGAGAGCGCACCCCTGAGTTGCCCTGAACCTCATGCCTCAGCCTGAGGGAAGGGGTCAATGACCAGTCGCCGAGGGCGACCTTTAGGTCCAACCATTTTTCTGGACAACAGGCTAGGAGGACCACTGCTTGGGATGGCCCCAAGGCCCTCCAAGACGCCTGCTGGCGGGGCTGACGCTCATATCTCTGAAGGGAAGGGACATGTGGCAGCTCAGGGAATCTTAATGGAAATTGGAATTTCTGGCTGGAACATCATGGCAGAGGAGCTGTGTATTAAGTTAAGAGCTGTCCCCAAAGTGCCTGAAGCAGCATCACTGAAAGCCTAAAGGTAACAGTGACTCCGCCTAGGCTTCCGAACCACATTGGCCTAAGCGTGGGCAACGGAATACCAGCCTGTAACAAGGAACAAACCTAAACTGGAAGAACACTAGCCCTATAACGCCTCAGGTTTTAAATCCAGGAAAATTTTTTTTTGGTTTTTATTCTTTACTTTCATACTTATCAATATATGGCATTCAAAATATATTTTAAAAGCATAAAATTTTCAGTGTTTTTGAAATGTGACCAAATAGTCACATTTATAATTTGGGTACCAGATACGTTTTCATTAAGAATTATGACAATTTTGTGCTTGGTGTTATAGGGCTAGAGCAGCTTGTTTGAAAAACCAGGAGAAAGGCAAAGAGAATGGAGGGGAAAGGGAAACTTTTGGCTCCCGGGACAAGGCAGGGCTAACTCCCAGGCCTCTTCACCCAGCTCCCTAGGCAGCGCCCTTCCACATGTTTGGACTGGTGGGTGCCCTCTTGGCCATGGTCACAGACCCTGTTACCTCTCGGCTACAATGGTGACTGTGTAGGATCTCTGGGAAAAGCTGAAACAGCTTTGACAAGAGAGAAGCCATTTGGGGCTGACAGAAGCCACCATGAAAAGAAAATAAAGTAGCTAGCAAGTGTAAATCAACTAGCTGATATTGGGGAGGTAGGCTGTGCAGACATCACCCAAGGGAATGTCACGGAGGAAATGGATGTTCAGAGGGTTGCGAGAACCACCAGAGCAGTTTTGGTTCAACTAAGAATGGCTAACCCTAATACCCCGCTTCTCACTCTGCCTGCTTGCACACATGCACATTGCAAAAGTTTTAAAACCCTTGGGAAATTCGACTCGGGGCTACTCAGACACCTTTCAACAGGGCTGACGGAACCTGCCTATCAGTTCATTGGGTGCCAGAGAGAGAGAAATACCACCCCTTTTAAAGTCACCCCCCAACACGTGCACTAGGGCTGGCATGTCCTCTCTACCCCCCAAAAGGATCACGGGGCAACAGCATTCTCTGCTTAAGGCAAGCAGCCCCAACACCTGGGGAAACCCTCCGAGTCCCTCTTTGGGTCTATGTCCCCTTTTTTTCCAGGGATTGTATAATTGGAATAAACAAAACCCCCCGGTCTGACAAACCACAAGAACTGATTTCTTTGCTAGACTAGCTTTTCCACATGCATCAGCCCACCTCAGACAAGTGCCAGCCACTTCTCCAGGTGCTGTTCACAACAGAGGAACGGGAGCCCTTCCAGAGAGAGGCCCAGAAAGCAGTCAATAGACCTGATGGTCAGCCAGCGGGCACTCCCCACTGGACAGAAACTCTTTTTGCCACTCCACGAATACTGTGGGACATAACTCCCAGTAAGGCCCCGAGGGCTTAAACAGGTATCACCAGTTTCTCTTGCAGGGCCTCCGCGGGACAGCTAGGAAACCTATGCATTTTTCTAAGGTCAGTGAGAATTTTCAGGCGCCTACAAGAGAATGTCTGCCTGCCTGCCTGCCGCCTGCCTTCCTTTTTAGAGTGGCTGATGGAAGCCTGTGTTCTTTGTACCTCCAAGGACCCAGAGGCCCCCGAAAACAAGAGGGCAATAAGTATTGCCTTTATTACTCAGCCCGCCTCAGACATGAAAAAGAAATGGGAAGCATTTAAAGGGAACAATCTTAGTGATTTGGTAGAAGTGTCTTAGTGGGTGTATCACAACACAGATGACCCTACCACGACAGAAACAAACAAATAGCTAAAATACTAGGAATTGCCATGAGACACACCAGAGACTCAGGAAAAGAGATCATGGCCCACTCACGGAGAGACTGACCTGTGGCACCGCCAAGCCCCGAGGAAAGAAGGATCCAGGTGCCTATTACAGAAGAGACAGACATTGGAAAAAAGCACTGCATTGAAAACCCCAGGAGAGACGGACAAACCTACACTAGAGAGGACGGGCCTCAGCCTCGCCTAGAAAAACCCAAGCGAGATACAATAATGCTTGAGGAAGCTGAAGGAATGTCTCAGGGCTCTGTTTCACTGGCCCCCAGGATCCCGTGCTAACTGTCCAAGTCGGGGGCCAGCCAGGAAATGTCTTGGAGGACACAGGGTCCATCTTCTCTGGTTTAAAAAAGAGAACAGGCACATTGTCAAAGGAAAGATGGGAATCACTGTCAGCCTATGATTGCTTCCAAGGACAACTCACACCAGATGGTTTGCATGGAGATTGGGGGGCTTCCCAAGCCATCGAGGTAAAAAATGTCCCAGTTAGCCACATGGTTTTCATGGCACTGGCTCCCGGCTCAGCTGTTGAGCCAGTGAAACTCTTTTAGCAGGAGTTGAGGTGGCCATCAGCGGAAGGACAAAACCTCCACAGTGGGCTTCCCGTTTCAATACGAAGCCACCTATATCACCTCTTGGACATTATCAATGTCCTGGGCTCTGAATCGCCACCCCAGATCTAGAATGCGCCTGACATGTGCACATGGTTTGAATCAGGTTCGGGTTAACCCCTCTCGATCACTTAGTGACATGGGACACTAGACCATGGAATACCTTTACTTTCCAGATGAGAAAACTCACTCAAAAAGACACAGGTACTGACCCACAGGAACACAACTGGTTAACAACAAAGCCACATTCCCAACCAGTGTCTGGAGCCAGAGCTCGAAGCCCCACATGCCTGTGCCCAGCTGAGCAGTCACTCTCTCCTGGACCCTCAAAAGATCTGAGCAGATCTTCCCCGGCCCATGTGCCCCCCTCCCCCACCCGAATATGTTTTTTCATAGGATGGCACCGAATCTGCAGCTCTGGGAGAGGGACATAGCTAATGGGAGCACACGGAGCAGACGAAGGGGGAGTAGGGGAGAGTGGAGGACATCCTGGCCCACCAGGCCTTGAGGATGATGTTCCCATGCAGAGAAGACAGTCCACACAGAAGACCACATGGCCAGCCCAAGTTGAGACACGACGTCCCTCAAAGACCCATAGCCCTAGAAGGGACAACACTGGAGACACAGTGCGGGAACGGATCCCGCCACACCGAGGCATAGCACTAAGGGGGTGCAGCAGAAGAGCAAGGAAGTGGAGCAGCAAGGTCCTCAGGGAATGCCAAAGGAGGACTTTGGGGGCAGGACTTGGTGCCCGCACAGACTGGACTGGAAAACACTCCTAAGGGCCGACAAACAGTCCGTGAAGTACCTACGAGCTTTCCTTTCTTGATGAGTTGTGTTTTCGTTTATGGTCATTGGATTTTGGCTGTTTTCTTTCTGTTGGTGCTTGCTATTGCTCTGTTTTGTGTTTGTGCATGTTATTACCTCTCCTGTATGTCTAAAAAGAGATGCTGGATGCACAATCTGCAGGAGAGAAAAAGGGGAACAACGCTTTGGGGGAGGGCCACGGGAAAGAGGGAGTTGGGGGGAAAGGAAGTGGTGTCAAGAAACCCAGAGACAAGGGAACAACAAGTGGATGCAAATCCGTGGTGAGGGCGATGTAGGAATCCTGGTAGGGCGTGATCAAGGGTAAAGGAACCAAGGGGATTTACTGAAACCCAAATGAAGCCTGAGCATGGCAGTGGGCACAAGAGGGAAATGAAAGGGAATAGCAGAGCGACCTAGGAAGCACGGGCCAGATATAGAGGTCTAAAGAAAGGCACGAACAGATGTAAATATATTTATCTGTGAGCATGGGGAAATACACCTATGTCCATATCTTTTTTAGGTTTCCTATTAAGGTAGCAGATGGCCTTTGGGCCTCCACTCAAGGACTCTCTCATTGCAAGAATACTTTGTTCTATTACATTGGCATTCTATGATGCTCACCTTCCAGACACGTTCCCTGAAGTCTAAGCGGTTGCATAAACAAACGTGGTCAAGAAAGCTGATGGTGCCCTGCTACCAAAAGATATGGCGTCTGAGGTCTTCAAGGCTTGCAGGGTAAGCAAGCGGCCATGCAGCTCAGAAACAACAGAGCCCACGTGGAATAAGCATACCAGCCTGTGCGATCACGAGGTTTCAAAGGGATCAGGCATCATCAGCACAAAAAAATCTCATCATTGCGAATGAGAGGAGAATGCTGGGTAGAGAGCCAAAGCCCATTTGCAGTCCACTGGACATTCCCTTAAGAAAGGTTTCAGGGAGGAGACAAGCCTACACAGAGTACTAGACAGCAATGATGAAACACAACTTTCCTCTAGCTCGTCAATGCTTCCTCTGCCCTCACTATCAAGATCCCAATTATAACTTTCAAATCTGGCTAGAACAGAGAATGTACACTGGGACAGATAGGAACTAGAAACACAGGGAATTCAAGGTGGATGAGCCCTTTAGGACAGGTGTTATGAATGGGGATGCTGGGAGGCTGGAGGGAGGGTATGCAGGCATTCTGGCAGGCAGGCAGGCAGGCAGGCATTCTCGAAAGCAGGCAGGCAGTTTCGTAGGCAGGCTGCCAGGCAGCCATTCTCGCAGGCAGGCAGGCAGGCATTCTGGCAGGCAAGCAGGGAGGCAGGCAAGAAGGCAGGCATTCTCGCAGGCAGGTAGGCAGGCAGGCCGGCAGGCATTCTCGCAGGCAAGCAGGCAGGCAAGCAGGCATTCTCGCAGGCAGGCAGCCAGGCAGGCATTCTCACAGGCAGGCAGGCAGGCAGGCAGGCATTCTCGCAGGCAGGCAGGCAGGCAGGCATTCTTGCAGGCAGGCATGCAGACACGCATACAGGCAGGCAGGCATTCTCGCAGGCAGACAGGAAGGCAGGAAGGAAGGCATTCTAGCAGGCAGGCAGGCAGGCAGGCAGGCATTCTCGCAGGCAGGCAGGCAGGCAGGCATTCTAGCAGGCAGACAGGGAACAGGCAGGAAGGCATTCTCGCAGTCACACATGCAGGCAGGCAGGCATTCTAGCAGGCAGACAGGGAACAGGCAGGAAGGCATTCTCGCAGTCACGCAGGCAGCCAGGCCGGCAGGCCGGCAGGCATTTTCGCAGGTAGGCATTCTCGCAGGCAGGCATTCTCGCAGGCAGGCAGGCAGGCAGGCATTCTAGGAGGCAGGCAGGCAGACATACATGCAGGCAGGCAGGCATTCTCGCAGGCAGACAGGCAGGCAGGCATTCTCACAGGCAGGCAGGCAGGCAGGCAGGCAGGAATTCAAGTAGGCAGGCAGGCAGGCAGGCATTCTCACAGGCAGGCAGGCAGGCAGGCAGGCAGGCAAGCAGGCATTCTCGCAGGTAGGCAGGCAGGCAGGCAGGCATTCTCACAGGCAGGCAGGCAAGCACGCAGGCAGGCAGGCAGGCATTCTCGCAAGCAGGCAGGCAGGCATTCTCGCAGGCAAGCAGGCATGCAGGCAGGCAGGCATTTTCGCACGCAGGCAGGCATTCTCGCAGGCAGGCAGGCAGGCATTCTCGCAGGCAGGCAGGCAGGCATTCTCACAGGCAGGCAGGCAGGGAGGCAGGCAGGCTCTCAGGCAGGCAGGGAGGCATTCTCACAGGCAGGCACGTAGGCAGGCATTCTCGCACGCAGTAAGGTAGGCAGGCAGGCAGGCATTCTCGCAGGCAGGCAGGCAGGCAGGCATTCTCGCAGGCAGGCAGGCAGGCAAGCATTCTCGCAAGCAGGCAGGCAGGCAGGCATTCTCGCAGGCAGGCAGGCTGGCAGGCATTCTCGCAGGCAGGCAGGTAGGCAGGCATTCTCGCAGGCAGGCAGGCATTCTCGCAGGTAGGAAGGCTGGCAGGCATTCTCACAGGCAGGCAGGCAGGCATGTAGGCAGGCATTCTCGCAGGCAGGCAGGCAGGCAGGCATTCTCGAAGGTAGGCAGGCAGGCATTCTCGCAGGCAGGCAGGCAGGGAGGCAGGCAGGCAGGCAGGCATTCTCGCAGGCAGGCAGGCAAGCATTCTCGCAGGCAGGCAGGCAGGCATTCTCGCAGGTAGGAAGGCTGGCAGGCATTCTCGCAGGCAGGCAGACAGACACGCAGGCAGGCAGGCAGGCAGGTAGGCATTCGCAGGCAGACAGGCAGTCAGGCAGGCAGGCATTCTCGCAGGCAGGCAGGCAGGCAGGCTGGCATTCTCGCAGGCAGGCATTGTCGCACGCAGGCATTCTCACAGGCAGGCAGGTAGGCAGGCATTCTCGCAGGCCGGCAGGCAGGCAGGCATTCTCGCAGGCAAGCAGGCAGGCATTCTCGCAGGCAGGCAGGCAGGCAGGCATTCTCACAGGCAGACAGGCAGACATTCTCTGGTGGCGCCTGAAAATTCTCACTGACCTTCGATAAATGCATAGGTTTCCTAGCTGTCCCGCGCAGGCCCTGCAAGAGAAACTGGTGATACCTGGTTAAGCCCTCGGTGCCTTACTGGGAGTTTGTGTCCCACAGTATTCATGGAGTGGCAAAAAGAGTTTCTCTCCAGTGGGGAGTGCCCGCTGGCGGACCATCAGGTCTATTGACTGCTTTATGGGCCTCTCTCTGGAAGGGCTCCCCGTTCCCCTGTTATGAACAGCACCTGGAGAAGTTGCTGGCACTTGTCTGAGGTGGGCTGATGCATGTGGAAAAGCTTGTCTAGCAAAGAAATCAGTTCTTGTGGTTTGTCAGACCAGGGGTTTTTGTTTATTCCAATTATCCAATCCCTGGAAAAAAAGGGGACATGGACCCAAAAAGGGACTCGGGGGGTTTCCCCAGGTGTTGGGGCTGCTTGCCTTAAGCAGAGAATGCTGCTGCCCAGTGATCCTTCTGGGGGGTAGAGAGGACATGCCAGCCCTAGTGCACGTGCTGGGGGGTGACTTTAAAAGGGGTGGTATTTCTCTCTCACAGGCCCCCTGTGAACTGATAGGCAGGCAGGGGTCACAATGGGTTTTAAGCCAGCTCTCCCGCTTCCCGAGTCCTCCAGCAAAGTGGGATAAAGACGACGGGGATGGGGAGGGGAGGGAGGGACGGCCTCCACCTTGGTGGCTTTAGGAACTTGGGCCAGTTGTCTTTCCAGTTCATGCCATGTTTCCTGAAATCTTGGGGAAAAGAAACCATTCTGTTGGGGGAGGGAGTAAGTCTTTTATATATGCTGGCTTATTAGTTGCCCTGTCAAGTCACACATCAATTTTATTTATTTTTTTTCTAACCCTAACCCTAACCCTTTCCCCCCAACCCCCATCAATTTTAGAGATCAGATCAGGGTGTGCTGGTTTCCCAGAAATAGATCTATGACTTCTGAGAAATAGGGGAAGGGAAAACGAGTCTTGCATGGGCCCATTGGGAACTCCTTCTGCCCAATCACCTTTAAACAAATTGCGGAGTCTCCAGGCTTTCGGGTTGAAACCACATGCTCTTTGTGAGTGCCTAGAGCAGGGGTCCTCAAACGACAGCCCTCGGGCCACATTGGGAGAGCCAAGGACATTGATCCTGTGCACCGGGTGTTTGTGCCCGGTTTGTTGGTTTGTTTTTTTAACTCCACAATTAGATGTGTGCAGTGTGTCTTGGAATTTGTTCTTAGTTTTTTTTTTTTTAAACTGTAGTCTGGCCCTCCAACGGGTGGAGGGACAGTGAACTGGTCCCTGTTTAAAGAATTTAAGGACCCCTGGCCTAGAGAAATCAGAAATAAGAAATCCCCATAGTATCCTTTCGATGCAGGCCCAGACAGTGGCAGTCGGAGCTCGGTGCACCTAAAAAAGGTTGTAGCCACTGTCCATTCCCAGAAAAGAACAACTCACACCGTCAGCAAGTTCAACAGAAAAAGTTTTATTTCCTGAGCAGGGTCAGTCAGCCCTCTTGAGAGGAGTCTGAGCAGCCCCGAGTCGAATTTCCCAAGGGTTTTAAAACGTTTGCAATGTGCATGTGTGCAAGCAGGCAGAGTGAGAAGCGGGGTATTAGGGTTAGCCATTCTTAGTTGAACCAAAACTGCTCTGGTCGTTCTCGCAACCCTCTGAACATCCATTTCCTCCGTGACATTCCCTTGGGCGACGTCTGCACAGCTTGATTTACACTTGCTAGCTACTTTATTTTCTTTTCATGGTGGCTTCTGTCAGCCCCAAATGGCTTCACTCTTGTCAAAGCTGTTTCAGCTTTTCCCAGAGATCCTACACAGTTGCCATTGTAGCCGAGAGGTAACAGGGTCTGTGACCATGGCCAAGATGGCACCCACCAGTCCAAACATGTGGAAGGGCGCTGCCTAGGGAGCTGGGTGAAGAGGCCTGGGAGTTAGCCCTGCCTGGTCCCGGGAGCCAAAAGTTTCCCTTTCCCCTCCATTCTCTTTGCCTTTCTCCTGGTTTTTCAAACAAGCTGCTCTAGCCCTATAACGCCAAGCACACAATTGTCATAATTCTTAATGAAAACGTATCTCGTACCCAAAGTATAAATGTGACTATTTGGTCACATTTCAAAAACACTGAAAATTTTATGCTTTTAAAATATATTTTGAATGCCATATATTGATAAGTATGAAAGTAAAGAATAAAAACAAACAAAAAAAATTCCTGGATTTAAAACCTGAGGCGTTATAGGGCTAGTGTTCTTCCAGTTTAGGTTTGTTCCTTGTTACAGGCTGGTTTTCCGTTGCCCACGCTTATGCCAATGTCATTTGGAAGCCTAGGCGGAGTCACTGTTACCTTTAGGCTTTCAGTGATGCTGCTTCAGGCACTTTTGGGGACAGCTCTTAAATTAATACACAGCTCCTCTGCCATGATGTTCCAGCCAGAAATTCCAATTTCCATTAAGATTCCCTGAGCTGCCACATGTCCCTTCCCTTCAGAGATATGAGCGTCAGCCCCGCCAGCAGGCGTCTTGGAGGGCCTTGGGGCCATCCCAAGCAGCGGTCCTCCTAGCCTGTTGTCCAGAAAAATGGTTGGACCTAAAGGTCGCCTTCGGCGACTGGTCATTGACCCCTTCCCTCAGGCTGAGGCATGAGGTTCAGGGCAACTCAGGGGTGCCCTCTCAAGTGGGGGTTATTGACCTGTAGGCAGCAAGCTCTCAATCGCCTCCTTGTTTTGTGCTTTCTGGATGGGACTTAGCAGCGTGATGCTCAGGAATTGCCCCCTTGCATGAATCCTGTCCATTTGGGATAGAGTTGATACAGAGAGGCTGGGCAACAAAAGCTGATAGATTCACTTTGCAACACTATTTGGCCACAGTATCATTTTGAGAAAGGCTACACTTTCCCTTCCAACCGTGATTCACCAGGAACAGTTAGGTAGAGTGCCGGGAAAGTGGGCGGAGATGCCAGAAATTAGAGCTTTTCTCCTCTCGAGGAGCTGTAGGAGACTTTCATCCCCAGTGCACCCAGGAACCCCTAAGGCAGGCGTCCTCAAACTGTGGTCCATGGGACACATGTGGCGCGATGCCATTTATCCCACCATCGGGGTGTTTTTGCTGCCACTGCCTGTCCTGATTTGCAGCCAACTCGTGCAGTGTGCACAGGAATTTGTTCAAAGGTTCTTTGAAAACCATAGTCTGGCCCTCCAACGGTCGGAGAGACAATGAATTGGCCCCCTGTGTAAACAATTTGAGGACCCCTGCCTTAAGGGTTCCTGGCCTTCAGGTCACTATTCGCCCAGCCCTGAACCCTCCCTGAACATTCTACCCCTAGTAGAGGCACCAGGGGCATTTGGTCCCCGGGTAATTTACAAGCCTTTTACTCAAATGGAACCCGAGAAAATTAAAAATGACACAGGGAGTTACTCTACTTTTGCTCCCTGTTGACTCCGCGTGTAATGTCCCAATATTACAATTTAACCCTATAACGCCGAGCATCGTATTGAAACAGGAAACCCACTGTCCTTCCGCTGATGGCCACCTCAACTCCTGCTAAAAGAATTTCACTGGCTCAACAGCCGAGCCGGGAGCCAGTGCCATGAAACCCATGTGGCTAACTGGGACATAGGGCAGAGAGACATTTTTTACCTCGATGGCTTGGGAAGCCCCCCAATCTCCATGCAAAACTTCTGGTGTGAGTTATCTTTGGAAGCAATCATAGGCTGACAGTAATTCCCATCTTTCCTCTGACAATGTGCCTGTTCTCTCATTGAACCTGAGAAGATGGACCCTGTGTCCTCCAAGACATTTCCTGGCTGGCCCCCGACTTGGACAGTTAGCACGGGTTCCTGGGGGCCAGTGAAACAGAGCCCTGAGACATTCCTTCAGCTTCCTCAAGCGTTATTGTCTCTCGCTTGGGTTTTTCTAGGCGAGGACAAGGCTCGTCCTCTCTAGTGGAAGTTTGTCCGTTTCCCCTGGGGTTTACAATGCAGTGGTTTTTCCAATGTCTGTCTGTTCTGTAGTAGGCACCTGGATCCTTCCTTCCTCGGGGCTTGGCGGTGCCACAGGTCAGTCTCTCCATGAGTGGCCATGATCTATTTTCCTGAGTCTCTGGTGTGTCTCATGGCAATTCCTAGTATTTTAGCTATTTGTTTGTTTCTGTCGTGGTAGGGTCATCTGTGTTGTGATACACCCACTAAGACACTTCTACCAAATCACTAAAATTGTTCCCTTCAAAGACTTCCCATTTCTTTTCCCTGTCTGAGGCGGGCTGAGTAATAAAGGCAATACTTATTGCCCTCTTGTTCTCGGGGGCCTCTGGGTCCTTGGGGGTACAAAGACCGCAGGCTTCCATCAGTCACTCTAAAAAGGCAGACAGTCAGGCAGGCAGGCAGGCAGGCAGGCAGGCAGGCAGACATTCTCTTGTAGGCACCTGAAAATTCTCACTGACCTTAGATAAATGCATAGGTTTCCTAGCTGTCCCGCGGAGGCCCTGCAAGAGAAACTGGTGATACCTGGTTAAGCCCTCGGGGCCTTACTGGGAATTTGGGTCCCACATTATTCGTGGAGTTGTAAAAAGAGTTTCTGTCCAGTGGGGAGTGCCCACTGGCTGACCATCAGGTCTATTAACTGCTTTCTGGACCTCTCTCTGGAAGGGTTCCCGTTCCTCTGTTATGAACAGCACCTGGAGAAGTGGCTGGCACTTGTCTGACGTGGGCTGATGCATGTGGAAAAGCTTGTCTAGCAAAGAAATCAGACCTTGTGGTTTGTCAGACAGGGGGGATTTGTTTATCCCAATTATGCAATCCCTGGAAAAAAAGGGGACATAGAACCAAAGATGGACTCAGGGGGTTACCCCAGGTGTTGGGGCTGCTTTCCTTAAGCAGAGAATGCTGCTGCCCAGTGATCCTTCTGGGGGGTGGAGAGGACATGCCAGCCCTAGCGCACGTGTTGGGGGGTGACTTTAAAAGGGGGTGATATTTCTCTCTCTCTGGCCCCCCATGAACTGATAGGCAGGCAGGGGTCACAATGGGTCTTAAGCCAGCTGTCCCGCTCCCCGAGTCCTCCTGCAAAGTGTGATAAAGACGACGGGGATGGGGAGGGGAGGGGAGGGACGGCCTCCACCTTGGTGGCTTTAGGAACTTAGACCGGTTGTCTTTCCCGGCCATGCCACGTTTCCTGAAATCTTGGGGAAAAGAACCCAGTCTTTTGGGGGAGGTAGTAAGTCTTTTATATATGCTGGCTTATTAGTGGCCCTGTCAAGTCACACATCAATTTTAGAGATCAGATCAGCGTGTCATGCTTGACCAGAAATAGATCTAAGACCTCTGAGAAATAGGGGAAGGGAAAACGAGTCTTGCGTGGGCCCATTGGGGACTCCTTCTGCCCAATCACCTTTAAACAAATGGCGGAGTCTCCAGGCTTTCGGGTTGAAACCACATGCTCTTTGTGAGTGCCTAGAGCAGGGTTCCTCATATGACAGCCGGCGGACCACATGGGGACAGCGGGGTGTTTGTGCCCCTTTGTTGGTTTGTTTTTTAACTTCAAAATTAGATGTGTGCAGTGTGCCTGGAATTTTTTCGTAGTTTTTTTTTAAACTGTAGTCTGGCCCTCCAACGGGTCGGAGGGACAGTGAATTGGTCCCTGTTTAAAGAGTTTAAGGACCCCTGGCCTAGATAAACCAGAAATCCCCTAGTTCTGGGGAGAGCTCTCCTGTACAGGTGCTCTCCTTTCTATGCAGGCCCAGAGAGTGGCAGTCGGAGCTCGGTGCACATCGAAATGTTGTAGCCACTGTCCATTCCAAGAAAAGAACAACTCACACCATCAGCAAGTTCAACAGAAAAAGTTTTATTTCCTGAGCAGGGTCTGTCAGCCCTCTTGAGAGGAGTCTGAGCAGCCCCGAGTCGAATTTTCCAAAGGTTTTAAAACTTTTGCAATGTGCATGTGTGCAAGCAGGCAGAGTGAGAAGTGGGGTATTAGGGTTAGCCATTCTTAGTTGAACCAAAACTTCTCTGGTCGTTCTCACAACCCTCTGAACATCCATTTCCTCCGTGACATTCCCTTGGGCAACGTCTGCACAGCCTACCTCCCCAATATCAGCTAGTTGATTTACACTTCCTAGCTACTTTATTTTCTTTTCATGGTGGCTTCTGTCAGCCCCAAATGGCTTCACTCTTGTCAAAGCTGTTTCAGCTTTTCCCAGAGATCCTACACAGTCGCCATTGTAGCCGAGAGGTAACAGGGTCTGTGACCATGGCCAAGATGGCACCCACCAGTCCAAACATGTGGAAGGGCGCTGCCTAGGGAGCTGGGTGAAGAGGCCTGGGAGTTAGCCCTGCCTTGTCCCGGGAGCCAAAAGTTTCCCTTTCCCCTCCATTCCCTTTGCCTTTCTCCTGGTTTTTCAAACAAGCTGCTCTAGCCCTATAACGCCAAGCACAAAATTGTCATAATTCTTAATGAAAACGTATCTGGTACCCAAAGTATAAATGTGACAATTTGGTCACATTTCAAAACCACTAAAAATTTTATGCTTTAAAAATATATTTTGAATGCCATATATATTGATACCTATGAATGTAAAGGATAAAAACCAAAAAAAATTTTTTCCTGAATTTAAAACTTGAGTCGTTATAGGGCTAGTTTTCATCCAGTTTAGGTTTGTTCCTTGTTACAGGCTGGTTTTACGTTGCCCACGCTTAGGCCAATGGCGTTCGGAAGTCTAGGCGGAGTCACTGTAACCTCTAGGCTTTCAGCGATGCTGCTTCAGGCACTTTTGGGGACAGCTCTTAAGTTAATACACAGCTCCTCTGCCATGATGTTCCAGCCAGAAATTCCAATTTCCCTTAAGGTTCCCTGACTGAACTGCCACGTGTCCCTTCCCTTCAGAGATTTGAGCATCAGCCCCGGCAGCAGGCGTCTTGGAGGGCCTTGGGGTCATCCCAAGCAGCGGTCCCCCTAGCCTGTTGTCCAGAAAAATGGTTGCACCTAAAGGTCGCCCTCAGCAACTGGTCCTTGACCCCTTCCCTCAGGCTGAGGCATGAGATTCAAGGCAACCCAGTGGTGCGCTCTCAAGTGGGGGTTATTGACCTGGAGGCAGCAAGCTCTCAATCGCCTCCTTGTTTTGTGCTTTCTAGATGGGACTTAGCAGCTTGATGCTCAGGAATTGCCCCCTTGCATGAATCCTGTCTAATTGGGATAGAGTTGATACAGAGAGGCTGGGCAAACAGAAGCTGATAGATTCACTTTGCAACTCTATTTGGCCACAGTATCGTTTTGAGAAAGGAGAATGGTGGGCAGAGAATGGTACACTTTCCCTTCCAACCGTGATTCACCTGGAGCAGTTTTGTAGAGTGCCGGGAAAGTGGGCGGAGATGCCAGAACTTAGAGCATTTCTCCTCTCGAGAAGCAGTAGGAGACCTTCATCCCCAGTGCACCCAGGAACCCCTAAGGTAAGCGTCCTCAAACTGTGGTCCATGGGGCACATGTGGCACGATGCCATTTATCCCACCCTCGGGGTGTTTTTGCTGCCACTGCCTGTCCTGTTTAGCAGCCAACTCGTGCAGTGTGCATAGGAATTTGTTCATAGGTTTTTTTGAAAACCATAGTCTGGCCCTCCAATGGTCGGAGTGCAGTGTTTGGGCCCCTGTGTAAACAATTCGAGGACCTAAGGGATCCTGGACTTCAGGTTATTATTCCCCCAGCCCTGAGCCATCCCTGAACATTCTACCCCTAGTAGATGCACCAGGGTCATTTGGTCCCCGGGTAATTTACAAGTCTGTTACTCAAATGGAACCCAAGAAAATTAAAAATGACACAGGCAGTTACTCTACTTTTGCTCCCTGTTGACTCGGCCTGTGGTATCCCAATATTACAATTTAACCCTATAATGCCGAGCATGACCTTTCCCTAACATTTAATGAAATGAATTTATATGTATATATATATTGATAACTATGAAAGTAAAGAATCAAAATGAATTTTTTTTCCAAAAATTTAAAAGTGAGGCGTTATAGGGTTAAAAAGAAGGATGGTTCTTATCAGCAGGTCCAAGGCCTTAGGATCATAAATGAAGCAGTGATCCTACTTCACCCAATAGTGCCCAAAACCTGGACCCCCCTAGGGGATATTTTGAATGCTTTTACCCCCATGCCGGTACTTAGAATGAACAAACACACGCCTGATAATCCTAAGATTTTACTTACTTCCTGTGATACTCACCTACTTTCAAGGGCACTCCTACCTCACAATCCTAGCCTAGTCTCAGTTAAACTGTTCACCCTTTTGTGCGTTTGTTGGTTTTTCCAGAAGTTCTCAAGTAACCAAGGCCCCTAATCCCAGTGTGCCAGCTCTAGGACCACCATCTCCTGGACCACTTCAACCTTATCCATCCTAGCGCTGAATGGACAAGCCCTCCCAGCAGAGCAGTAAGGGTGTGGACCCAAAGCCCCACTTTGCCTCTTTTGCCAGCAGGAAGCAATTAGAGATGCCGTCGCCCAGTACCCCAAAGATTTGGGTCCATATCTCTTCAGGGTGGAAAAGTTACGTAGCTAGCATAGGGACTGGGGTGTCCATTACACATGCTCAGAGGGCCCAGTTAGCGGCCCAGGAAGGAGTGGCACACTGTGCGTGCTCAGAGCCACTGGGATCAACCAGGGTTGCCCACCACACCTCCCTAACTCTCCTAAACCTCATTTAGGTCACAAACCAGGTTTGGCGTGAATTCTTTCTCACGCAGAACCAAGGACCGAGGGATATCTGTCCCCAGAGAGATCTGACCAGCCCAGGAAAGCTCTTTGGAGGCAGCAGGACTGGACATGAATGGCTGGTGGATACTGTTCAGATACATGGCTTTCTGCTTGGAAGGGTTTTTAGTCTCAGCTGACTGGAACGGAGCAGGTAGTATGTCTGGATCACATAGTATCCATGTCCACAAATGAGCTGCCCATTCCAAAGTCCTGACAATGCCTTTGGAAAGCCCTCTGTTTTGGAATGTCACTCCTTCGATATGGCAGTGGAAGGGACTAGGACCCAGGTATGCTGCCCCTTACTCCTAGTTGTCGGTTTCTGGATCCTGACCATATCTCTCACAGGATCAGTTAGTGGGCTTGTTGTCTGCCTCAGGCTTTGTTCACCGAGGTCCTCCAGCTAGGTGGTAGTGTGTGTGCATGAGCAGAGGCTTCCTGCCAATCCCCCATGAGTTATAGAGCTCCCCTGGTGTGGGCTCCATGAAAGAGGTGCCCCAGAGAGCAGGACTACCCAGGAGAGTGGGCCCTGCAGGAACCGGAGGGCCATTCCCCCTGTGGAATGACCTCAGAGCCCCGCCTCTCTCACTGTCCAGCTGCCGGGGCTTCATGCCTTACACAGGAATAGACACAGGGTGAGTTGATTGCAGCACCTGGTTTTGCTGGTCTAATCCAGCCTGAGATCATCCTAGCATCAGCCCTCTGCCAGGGTCTTTTTTTTCTCTCCTTTTATAGGGGCTCATACAACAATAACCACAATACGTGCAAACATCACTGATATAAGGCACATTTGTACATTCATTGCCCTCATTATTCTCAAAATATCTTCTCTCCCCCCAGGCCCGTGGCCTCAGCTCCTCATTCCCCCCGCCCCCATTCTCACTACCCCTCCCTCATAAATCCTTCATCATTAACGAATTATTATTTTGTCATGTCTTGCACTGTCTGATGTCCCTCTTCGACCCCTTTTCTTTTGAGGTTTATGTAGATCCTTGCCATCGGTTCCCTGGTGCCAGCCTACCCTCCCTCCACCCTCCCAGCATCCCCATTCATAACACTGGTCCCAAAGGGCTCATCCACCTTGAATTCCCTGTGTTTCTAGTTCCTATCTGTCCCAGTGTACATTCTCTGTTCTAGCCAGATTTGAAAGTTATAATTAGGATCTTGATAGTGAGGGGAGAGGAAGCATTGAGGAGCTAGAGGAAAGTTGTGTTTCATCGTTGCTGCCTCGTACCCTGTGTAAGCTTGTCTCCTCCCTGAGACCTTTTTTAAGAGAATGTCCAGTGGACTGAAAATGGGCTTTGGCTCTCTGCCCAGCACTCCATGCTCATTTGCAATGATGAGATTTTTTGTACTGATGATGCCTGATCCCTTTGATCGTCATGATCGCAGAGGGTGGTATGCTTACCCTATGTTGGCTTTGTTGCTTCTGAACTAGATGGTCGCTTGCTTACCTTCAGGCATTTAAGACCTCTTATGCCATATCTTTTGATAGCTGGGCACCATCATCTTTCTTGACCATATTTGCATATGCAACCGCTTAGTCTTCAGTGATCGTGTTGGGAAGGTGAGCATCATAGAATGCCAATGTAATAGAACAAAGTATTCTTGCAATGAGAGAGTACGGGAGTGGAGGCCCAAAGGCCATCTGCTACCTTAATAGGACACCTATAAAGATATGGACATAGGTGTATTTCCCCATGCTCACAGATAAATATATTTACATACGTTCTTTCCTTTCTTTAGACCCATGTAACTGGCCCGTGCTTCCTAGGTCGCTCTGCTATTCCCTTTCATCTCCCTCTGGTGCCCACTGCCATGCTCAGTCTTCATTTGGGTTTCAGTAAATCCTCTGGGTTCCTTTACCCTTGATCACGCACTACCAGGATTCCTACACCGCCCTCACCATGGATTTGCATCCACTTGTTGTTCCCTTGTCTCTGGGTTTCTTAACACCACTCCCTTTCCCCCCAAACCCTCTCTCCCATGGCTTTGTTGTTAACCTATTGTGTTCCTGTGGGTCAACACCTGTGTCTTTTTGAGTGAGTTTTCTCATCTGGAAAGTAAAGGTACTCCATTGTCCAGACTCCCATGACACTAAGTGATCGAGGGGGGTTAACCCGAACCTGATTCAGACAATGTGCTCATGTCAGGCGCATTCTAGATCTCGGGTGGCGATTCAGAGCCCAGGACAATGATAATGTCCAAGAGGTGATATAGGTGGCTTCGTATTCAAACGGGAAGCCCACTGTGGAGGTTTTGTCCTTCCGCTGATGGCCACCTCAACTCCTGCTAAAAGAGTTTCACTGGCTCAACAGCCGAGCCGGGAGCCAGTGCCATGAAAACCATGTGGCTAACTGGGACAAAGGTCAGAGGGACATTTTTTACCTTGATGGCTAGGGAAGCCCCCCAATCTCCATGCAAACCTTCTGGTGTGAGTTATCTTTGGAAGCAATCATATACTGACAGTAATTCAAATCTTTCCTTTGACAAGGTGCCTGTTCTCTTTTTTGAGCCCAAGAAGTTGGCCCCTATGTTCTCCAAGACATTTACTGTCTGGCCCCCGACTTGGACAGTTAGCACGGGATCCTGGGGGCCAGTGAAACAGAGCCCTGAGACGTTCCTTCAGCTTCCTCAAGCGTTATTGTCTCTCGCTTGGGTTTTTCTAGGTGAGGACGAGGCCCGACCTCTATAGTGGAGGTTGTCCGTCTCTCCTGGCGTTTTTAATGCAGTTATTTTTCCAATGTCTGTCTTCTCTGTAGTAGGCACATGGATCCTTCCTTCCTCGGGGCTTGGCGGTGCCACAGTTGAGTCTCTCCGTGAGTGGGCCATGATCTCTTTTCCTGAGTCTCTGGTGTGTCTCATGGCAACTCCTAATATTTAACTATTTGTTTGTCTCTGCCGTGGTAGGGTCATCTGTGTTGTGATACACCCACTAAGACACTTCTACCAAATCACTAAGATTGTTCCCTTCAAATGCTTCCCATTTCTTTTTCATGACTGAGGCGGGCTGAGTAATAAAGGCAATACTTATTGCCCTCATGTTTTCAGGGGCCTCTGGGTTGATAGGGTTAGAAAGACCGCAGGCTTCCATCAGCCACTCTAAAAAGCCAGGCAGACATTCTCTTGTAGGAGCCTGAAAATTCTCACTGACCTTAGATAAATGCATAGGTTTCCTAGCTGTCCCGTGGAGGCCCTGCAAACAGAAACTGGTGATAACTGGTTCAGCCCTTGGAGCCTTGCTAGGAATTTGGACCCCGTATTTTTCGTGCAGTGGCAAAAAGAGTTTCTCTCCAGTGGGGAGTGCCCGCTGGCTGACCATCATGTCTATTGACTGCTTTCTGGGTCTTTCTCTGGAAGGGTTCCCATTCTTCTGTTGTGAACAGCACCTGGAGAAGTGGTTAGCAATTGTCTGAGGTGGGCTGATGCATGTGGAAAAGCATGTCTAGCAAAGAAATCAGACCTTGTCATTTGTCAGAAAAGGTGATTTTGTTGATTCCAATTATGTAATCCCTGGAAGAAAAGGGGACATATACCCAACGAGAGACTCCGGGGTCTTCCCCAGGTGTTGGGGCTGCTTGCCTTAAGCAGAGAATGCTGCTGCCTAGTGATCCCTCTTGGTGGGTAGAGAAGACAGGAAAGCCCTAGTGCACGTGTTGGTGGGTGATTTTAAAAGGGGTTGTATTTCTCTCTCTCTGGCCCCCGGGAACTGATAGGCAGGCAGCACTCACAATGGGTCGTAAGCCAGCTCTCCCACTCCCCGAGTCCTCCTGCAAAGTGGGATAAAGCAGACAGGGTTGGGGAGGGGGAGGGGAGAGGGAAGGACGGCCTCCACCTTGGAGGTTTTAAGAACTTGGACCGGTTGTTTTTCCGGTCATGCCATGTTTCCTGAAATCTTGGAAACAAGAACCTATTCTGTTGAGGGAGGGAGCAAGTCTTTTATATATTCTGGCTTATTAGTGGCCATGTCAATCCACACATCAATTTTAGGGATCAGATCGGGATGTTCTGGTTGCCCATAAGCATAACTATGACCTCTGAGAAATAGTGGAAGGGAAAATCAATCTTATGTGGGCCAATCAGGGACTCCTTCTGCCCAATCACCTTTAAACAAATTGCAGAGTCTCCAGGCTTTAGGGTTGAAACCACATGCTCTTTGTGAGTGCCTAGAGCAGGGGTCCTCAAACGACAGCCGGCGGGCCACATGGGGACAGCCGAGGACATTGATCCTGTCCGCCGGGTGTTTGTGCCCCGTTTGTTGGTTTGTTTTTTAACTTCAAAATTAGATGTGTGCAGTGTGCCTGGGAATTTGTTCATAGTTTTTTTGTTTTTGTTTTTGTTTGTTTTTCAACCTATAATCCGGCCCTCCAATGGGTTGGAGGGACAGTGAACTGGTCCCTGTTTAAAGAGTTTAAGGACCCCTGGCCTAGAGAAATCAGAAATCCCCTAGTTCTGGGGAGAGCACTCCTGTACAGGTGGTCTCCTTTCTATGCAGGCCCGGACAGTGGCAGTCAGAGCACGGTGCACCTCAAAATGTTGTGGCCACAGTCCATTCTCAGAAAAAAAAAAAAAACAACTCACACCGTCAGCAAGTTCAACAGAAAATGTTTTATTTCCTGAGCAGGGTCTGTCAGCCAGTTTGTCTCTGTAATGATTTTTTCAATGACCTCATCAAACAGAAATAATTGTAGTTACCCCAAAAGATTTTTTTTCCATTTCTTTTCTTTTTTAAAAAAATATTTTATTAGGGGCTCATACAACTCTTATCACAATCCATACATAGACATACATCAATTGTATAAAGCACATCTGTACATTCTTTGCCCCAATCATTCTCAAAGCATTTGCTCTCCACTTAAGCCCTTTGCATCAAGTCCTCTTTTTTTTCTCCTTCCCCTCTCCCCGCTCCCTCATGAGCCTTTGATAATTCATAAATTATTATTTTGTCATATCTTGCCCTATCCGCCGTCTCCCCTCACCCCCTTTTATGCTGTCTGTCCCCCAGGGAGGAGGTCACATGCAGATCTTCTACTTGCATGCCAGGTGCTCCTGTGAGTGGGAATCTTGGTGGAGCTCGCTGGTCCAAACCCAAAGAAAATCGAGCACCACGTTTGCCCATCGCAGAGCTCAGGTGTGAATCTTATCTTCCTCACTGTCATCCTTTATCTGAACAGTGTCAGTGTCGGTTTATGAATTTCCCAAGGAACCACTATCACTCAATTTTGTGCAAAATGTGGGTCACTGTCGCTGTTATTTCTCTGGTCTAAAACCAATTTTGTGTTAAAATGACACTTTTTAGATCGCTTGGACTAAAATTTCTAGTCAGAAATTTTTCCCAATGACATTGAAAAGGCAAGCAGGCACCGTAGACTGCTCTATAGGTAAATCTGAGGTGCTTTGCTTGGATACAATATACTCCTCAAAGATTACACAGTATCGCACTATGTTTGTATTTCTCTTTAAAACTTACCCTATTGAACCTCCTACCCAGTCTGGCCCACCTGTGGCTGTCCTCCACTGGGAGAATAACACTGTAAAGGGAAGCAGTTAACCTCCCTGCCTGTCTAATAATGTCAGTAATTTTGGACCCATATTTTCATTATTTGTGAAGTGAAAAAATGTTATAATCCAAAATTATCAGTATTCTAACATGAAGGCTCCCGAAAACTGAGCTGCAAGTACTTTATTCCTGGTCCAGTACCATTTCTGCCGGCGTTGCGCCCCCACTCACTGAGGAATGATTAGACCCAGAATTTTCCAAAGGTCATTTTCTTAACTAGATCTCTCTTTCTGCTTCTAGAAAGCTTATGAAACAGAGTAGCAGATTGTTGCTCTTCAATCGGTTTTTCCCAGGTATGCCAAAGCGTTCTTGTTTTCAACGTCTGCATACATAACAGGTGCTGCAGTAAATGGGAATCTTGGTGGAGCTGGCTTATCCATAGCCGAAGGCAATAGAGCACCACGTTTGCCCATCACTGAGCTCAGGTGTAGAATCTTCCACACTGTCACCTTTTATCTGAGCAGTATCAGGGTCAGATTATGAATTTCCTGAGGAACCAATATCGCTCAATTCTGTGCATAATGCTGACTCACTCTTGCTGTTATTTCTCTGGTCTAAAACCCCATATGGGCTAAAATGACACTTTTTTGATGCCATGACCTAAAATTTCCAGTGGAAAAATTTTCCCAATGACATCACATGGGCCTTCCTCTAATCCCGACCAGCTTTTTCACATAGACCAGCTTCTTGTATTCATTGCTCAGCATACAGATGGAATAAGAACAGTGAAAGATACAACCCTGATGCACACCTTTTCTGATTTTAAACCATGCAGTACCACCTTGTCCTGTCCACAGTCTCACCTTGTCCTATCTCTTGGCCTTTGTATAAGCTCCATATGAGTACAATGAAGTGTTGTGTACCTCCCATTCTTTTCAATGGTATCCCCAAGATCCACCACCTTCCACTTGTGGTTTCCAGAATGTGGCATTGGGACAAAGCCTGGATAGTCTCATGGCAAGATCAGATCAGGAATGGAGCTGAGCCGGGAGCAGCTTTATTTGCTTGCTCCAGGGAAAGTCTGCCAATGTGACTAAACCTTAGGAGCTTTCTACCAAAGACAAAGGTGAATCCCTCCCTCTTTACCCGCTGATCATCTCTGAGCCTCTTGCTCTCGTATCCCTTGCACAGACCTCTACCATCAGATGGACAATTCGGTAACGTTTGAACACTTTTCTGATGGTGAGTCTGGGGAGCAACTAATAGCTGAGTAAATATTGATTGAAAGATGGTGAGTGGAAGAAAATAGCTTTACCAGATCTAGGTTGTGATGGAGATGAGAGTGTTACCAAATCCCACTCTCCCCATAGTGGGTTTGCTGTATTGTGCCCAGTCCTGAAAGTCTGAGCCAGGGGTTTTAGCGTGGCCCCTTTCAGAACATATAAGTGGAATTCTTGGACCATGCGTTGTCCATAAAGTGTGGCTTTACCAAGGAGATGTCAGCCATGGAACGAAACAACCCAAGAACCTAGATCTTTGTGAAGGTGTTGGTAAGGGATGCAGCGGAAATCATAAACTTGAAGGCAAAGGAAACTTTGCCTTCATGTGTCTGCAACTGGACGAAGTGGTGCTGGAGCACACCCTCCTTTGTGATTCTTCTTGTTCTTTTTATGAGCTTTTCCCTGGCCTGTGCTCTCCCGCAAATCTGGAAGCTCTTTGCTGGTGGGGGCAATTGCTATATCCGCCCCCCAGATCCAGATGTCTTGTCCATGGTCAGTGTGCAATCCTTGTTTACCAGGTGACTGGGGCATCTAAAGGCAGGCAGGGTTCACATACTTTTTCCTAGACTTTCTAGAAGGACCAGAGCTAAACATCGTGCAGCCCTTTTCATGTCCTCTTTCTCTTCTGTACTTATTTTCCACGAAAGAGGAGAAGAAACACGATAGCATCTACTGACAGCAAATCAAATGCCGTCGTGTGTGTTCGGAGGGCAGGCTGTTTCTCATTTGCCTAAATCATCAGTCCCATCATGCCATGTCCATGTTAGATGTTTTAGGGAAACAGATGACATATGTTATGATGCTAAATAAGCTGAAATGGTGCCAGGATGGAGACAGAAATTGTTTGTTTTTTTGTTTGTTTGTTTTTAAATAAAGCACGGCATTTTAGTGACTTATTGTGGTGGCAAAGGAGGGCACCGAGGGCAACAAAGCGTAGTTGTGACAGTGGTCTAGGAATTAAGACAAATCGTTGCTTCTGCAACAGAGATGAGCTGCCTCTGACCTGTCAGTTACTTGAAGGGAGACTCTGCGTTTGGTTAGACAAGTCTTAGTTTCCAGATGGTACCAGCTTTCCTCCTGAACCTCTGTGGTTCCCATTCACTACATAAGCCCAAATCGCTTTTAGCTGAGCAACAGCAAATGGTAATGCAAACTTGCCATATTGCTCTTTTGCGTACACTCTTTAAAAATTGTAGTAAATATACATGCATCAAAACATTCGACTCTTCCACCCTCTACAAGATTATAATTAAGTGGCATTCTGCATGTTGTTCATATATCATCCTTACCCATTCCAAAATTATGCCATCACCCTTATGGAAGCTCAGTATCGTCTCAGTGCTGGCACTTCCCCTCCAGGCCCTACTGGGTTAGGCTGGGTTGACTAGAGAAATAAATAAAAGGACACTCATATAGGTATAAGAAAGACTCCACCCCACTTATTTATCCAATTTACATTGTTACATTATGTAACAACCATACTTAGCTTCCTACCTATCCCTGGAAACAATTGATAGATGTTTGTCTCTACTCATTTTCCTAGTCTAGATATTTCATGTAAGTGGAACTAAACAAAATGTGTCCTTTTTGAAGCTGATTTCTTTCACTCAGCATAATATTTATGACGTTCATTCCTCTTGTAGCCTGTGTCAGGAATTCATGTCTCTATGTGGCTTAGTAGCAGTCCATTGTACATACCGTAGGCAACATGTTTGACTTATCCATTCATCTATTGATGGGTATTTAGACCGTTTACACGTTTGCGAGATTGGGAATAATGTTGCAAGGGCCATCTGTGTATTTGTATCTATTTATGCTCTTGCTTTTAATTGCTTATATCCTTCATTTCCTTTTCTTTCCTTGTTAGACTCAGTATGATCCCCTTCTGCCCATCCTCTAGCCTCACAACCTCTGTGTCTGATGTGCCAGGATCTCACCAGGAGCCTTAACACCAAGATTCTGAGCCCTGACTGAGCATTCTGATCATCCAGGGAATTGAATATTCCGGAGCACACAGAAGATGAAGTTATAAAAACTCCTTAGGCATAACCAAACAACTGGAGGGAGTGCTTTACTGGGCTTGGGGGCTGGGGATTATAGTTGTAAGGGACACCGAGGTCAATTGGCATAACCTAGACTGTAAAGACAATGTTGGACATCCACGCTGGAGAGTAGCAGCTGGATGTTAGAAGCTCACAAGTGGCCATCTAGGGGGCAAGTATTGTCACCCTCACTCTGGAGGAAAGAAGAGTGGTGAATGGGCCACATGAACAGTAGACTTCCTGACTCTGAGCACAGACTAACTAGAGGATCTCCAACTATCAATTCCAACTTCTTTGAACGGGATCACATCAAAAGGTCCTAGATAGTGAAGCAAAATTCACAGTTATAAAAGAGACCAGGTTTATTGGCTGAATAGGGACCAACGGACCTCTGAGACTATGGTCCTTATTCACTAAGTCCGAAAATGAACTCTTACCTGTGGCTCAATATCCAGCCAAATAGTCGACCGGTCTATAATGGGAGCAATGACACAAGTGAGGCACACAAACCTTAAAATAGCAAATCATTTGATCTCAAAAGGGCAGCATTAATCCAAGGACCAAGTTCAGAAGGGTAGGCAGGGAGGAGGAGTGGAAATGGAAGGCACAAGTAGGAAGTGGAATAAGGGATATTATATTGTGGAGATTGCAATAAGTGGCATAAAACACAAGGTGTATGAATTGTTGAATAGAAAACTGATGATCTTGGTAAACGTTCACCCAATTCACAATAAACACTTGAGAGAGAAAAAAAATCCAAGCACCTAGGGTGCATTCCAGGCCAATAAAATCAGACTCAATGGAGATGGGACAAAGATGTCTTTTGGAAAGCTCTCTGGCGATTCCAATGAGCACACAAGGCTGATGCCCACCATCTGGAAACTATGGGGTAGCTGCTTCTCCGGTAATGCCTCAGGAGAGCATTTGAGTCTGTCAAAGAATGGGGGATGCAGAAGGGGCAAAGGTCATCAAACCTCACCCACAGCTTTACACTGGGGGGCTGCTCTATGAAGAATCTGGGAAGGGTCCACTTGCATGCTGTCTCTGTGCAGCAGATCCAACAGACTCAACACCTTTCCAAAGCTGGCAAGAAAGTCTGAGAGACTAGATGTGGGCACCAAGCTTTGAGTTTCCCAGAAGGCACGAGACAGAGCAAGAGCAGTCACGGGAACACAGATTCCTCTGGAAATGCCGCGATGGGCAGAACATGCATCTCTAGTTTCATTTCAAACTCACTCAAGCATTCACTCCTTTTTACGAAAACCCAGCTTCTCATTACAGTAACCGGTTTAAAATGACAATCTTCTGTTGACCAAGTCTAAGAAATAACCTTCCTTTATTTTACATGGATAAAAATTCTGTTTTCTAGGCCGATGGGCTCTCAGGACAGGTGTTTTTATGTACTAGACATGGCTTTCAAAGTTCTCTAATTGCCTATATTAATAACGACTTTTCCTTTGGCTTTTCCAAGGGACAAAATAATTTCAATCTTTTTCTAAGGAAGTGAATCTCTAGCTATCTCATTTGGATAACCTTCTGCTTTCAGGGTAGAATTTGAAATAATCTGCGAGGTCACCCCTTCCACACCCTGCCCTAGCAGCCCAGCCTCTTTCTTCCTTCCAGCCTCCAGCCAGCGTGGCTTGGTTGGGAAAGGAGATGCAGAAGGGAGTGTCTATGGGCTTTTCTATCAAAAGGTTCGCCACAACCCCCAGTAGACCAAATGTAATTCATTGGGGGTGGGTGGTTGCTAGATTAAGAGTTATCCTTAGGGAAATTACAAACAAACAGAAATACGAAGACTTTATATTTTATTATGGGATCCACTGCTCAGCCTCATTCTTTTTTAAAAGACAAAGTGTAAAAAAATCTTAAAATGAAAGTCTAAATGAATAAATAAAATAAACCACAAAACCGTTTTCTCAAGAAAAGGCATAATAAAGAGCTCGGCTGCTTTTGGAGCTATTTAAGATGCTCGTGTTAAAGGGAAGAGTATTGTTGTTGACTTTGAAATGTAGAACCATTTGCTTAATTCAGTGATGGAATCTTTGCTGAAATGGGCAGTTCGGTTGAAGAAAGAAATTGACTTGTAGCATTTAATGAGCAATTTCATCTTTTGAATATAGAAATGACCATGGATGCCGACAAGCTTTTTATTCTTTGAGGACCCTCTAACCAAGAAATCTTTTAAATGACCATTACACAGTGAATGCCTGGAGGCTTTGGAAAATATTTATTTTAAAATTATTATAAGCTCAAAATGATTCACCAATGCAAAAGAAGAAGAGAAAAAGCAATTAAATACTAAGCTGTCAACACTGGAAACTTTTCTGTGCTGAAAATAATTGGACAGAGTGTGTTTTTTTAAAGTAATAGTGTCCAGAGAGATTTAATGATCTGATTGCTTATGGATATGGAGCTTAAATATATTCCTTATTTTAAATCTGATATTGGAATAGCAAGATTATAGACAATGATACAGTTGACTGGGAGAAGTATCGTTTCATTAAATTATCAAGTTAAGGCTCAAGGAGCCTGGTGGAATGTGTGTGACCATAGGCCAGCCAGTTGGAATCCGCTAGTGGCTCACAGAGAAAAATGAGGTTCTCAGCTTCTGTAAAGACTTACGACCTTGGGAACCTACAGGCACAGTTCTACGTTGTCCTTTCAGGGGTCCTCAAACTTTTTAAACAGGAGGCCAGTTCATTGTCCCTCAGACCCGTTGGAGGGCCAGACTATTGTTTAAAAATAAAACTATGAACAAATTCCTATGCACACTGCACATACCTTATTTTGAAGTAAAAAACAAAATGGGGCAAAAACACCCAGCGTGCCGGATGAATGTCCTCTGAGGGCCATGTGGCCCACGGGCCATAGTTTGAGGACCCTCTAGATTGATATAAGTCAGAATCGACTTGATAGTGTTAGGTTTCTGGGGTGGTTGACCTCAGTTCTTCCTTAGCAACGCTGAAAGAATTCACATGGCAGAAGCACTTTTGTAAATCCAAGTGAATTTTATGAAGGAAAGTTTCAGGTATCGCAGTCTCAAAAAGTACTTGCTATCTCCAGAAAGCAGGCCGGGCTGCATGGCAGGGGTGGGGAAAGTTTGCAGCTGAATATGGCAGTTCCATGGGAGGAATACCTGAGCAGGAGTGCAGACCCAGCTGAGGAGCCATGGCAGGAACCCTCAACGGCCTCACCCTTCACTTGGAAAGCACATGAACAAGAGAGTGCAACAAAGAGCCTAGGCCTACTTCTATCACCTCCCAACACCACTGGAGGGCATTGGTCGATCTTCCTGGCTGGTTTAGGCGCACTTCTGTGATGTCTTATTCTGTGTGACCGGTGGACCTTCCACCTGGGCCTACATGACTTGGGTGAGAGCATGCTCAGTTCTGAATTTTGCCATAGATGTCTAATTAGTGTGCCTGATGTATTTCCAACCCCTTCATTGTGGCCCAGACAGCTCATTCACGGTTAGTGTTGGCATTTGGGAAGACAAGCCCTAATCTAGCAACCTGTCAATAACAGTAAGTGAATGGAATTAATACTCAACTCATAGCCATAAATTCAATTCTGACTCATAGGGACCCGAGAAGACAGGGTAGAATTGCCCCCTGAGGGTTTCTGAGCCTGGAATTCTTTACAGGAATAGAAAGTATCTTTTTTTCTCCTTCCCAGTGGCTCCAAAGGACTGAACTTGCAGGGAGATGTCCAGTCGGTGCCAGCAGGGCTCCTTCACTGAAAATCTCTGCTAGTTTCTGAAGGGGGAGGGAAATTTTGAGGAGGCCGTCTGTGGCAGAGTTAACTCTCCATTAAAGCCAATGAGCTTTTCCACATCTCTCAAAAAACAAACAAAAAACTAAAGTGAATAGTTCAGATTAATACGCTGTAGGTAGAACGACCTCCCACCCACCAAACCAAACCATGCAAACAAACAAAAAGCTTGTTGCCTTCAATTGAATTCTGACTCGTGCTCGCCCCTTGTGATGCAGAGTACAATTGCTGCATTAGGTTGTCTAGACTGTACCCTTTATGAAAGCAGATGACCCCTTCTTTTTGTGGTACAGCGAGGTGGGTTTGAACTAATAACCTTTATATAAGCAACACTATCCAGTGACCTATGTCAACTAACGTGTCAAAGCATGTAAAGGCTGATTGACGACCCCCACTTCTCTCTTCCTCTGCTGTGATGACCTGAAATCCACCATTTGATCTGGTGGCACCATATATGTGAAGCAGCCCGAATCACTGAGTGACTGTGTGCAGGACAAATACCCTGTAGAAATGCCCTTCCGGCATCAGAATTTGCATGAACAAGAAAGAAACTTCTAGATTTTAAGCCACTGAGGTTTCAGGGGTAACTTCTTTCTGCAGAACAGACTAGCATATCGTGACTGATCATCTCTTCACAGCGTGGTTGTGAAGAGCTTCTGGAGCAGCATGATCCAGGGGAGCTGCCAAAGCAGATACCTACACTTTATCTGGGATTGTAGGTTGTAGTACCAAAGTTTTTATTTGCCAGGGAGGCACTGAGTAATTTTTTTTTCTCCTGAAAGCAGGACAATAGGTACGTAAGTTTGGGGCCATATGTAGCTGGAGCTGAAAGTCTTCTTACCTTGCAGCTTCCTTTGGTAAAGATAGACTTGTTCTTAATGAAATCCATGAGTGCAGCCAGTCAGTGTCACAAATGAATTCTGAAGAGAGGCCAAACAGATAAGTCAAGGACCAGCCTACCATTCTCTTAAATGCTGTCTCATGCTCTCATCTGCTCTGACGTGTCTGCTCAGGGGCATGTTGCAGCCACTGGGTGGGGCTTATCATTGGCACTGAAAATCATAGTAGGGGATATTAGTGGATATACATCAAGAAGACCTGACTTCTTGGCCATTGCACGGGGGCCACAGTTCCCAAGACAATCAGTGTCAAGAGCAAAACAAAATAAAACATGATGAGGCCTCAGGGGCTGGGTTGAGCTGAATATATAACCCAAACCCCTTTCTAACAAAACCTTCCCAAGAAGAGATTGCTCTTTTCCATATCTAAACAATTTTGTTTAACACACGTTCTGCTGAGGAACCTTCTGGGAAGCAGAAGAAAATAAATCTGCCTTCCTTTGAATTAAAATGGGTTGGGTCCAAGCCCTGTGCAGTGTGTATTCTTATCATAACATCTAAAGGAGTCTGACTTCACCATTCTTAGCTATTAAAAAAGTTCCAGGCACAATAATTCAATTTGAAATCACACACCAGGAGTAGTTCATATTTCATAAATTTTATACAGGTATTGCAGGTACAAGGGAAGTACTTGTTAACTGCCAGGTTGCTGGCACACCAGCATGGTGGTGAAGTGGTGACCTCGAGGCTCTCACTCCCCTGGCTTCACCCTCGGTCTCCTCACTCATCGTGTGGCTTCACCCAACTCACGGAGCCTCCTGCAGGCTCTTCTCCCTGCCTGTGTAAAAGGGCAAAGGAGACAGACTTCCTCAGAGCTGTGCTTTAGAGAATCCTCCGATCATACTCAGCACCGCCTTGAATAGGGCAGCGCTACATACACGACAGCTACTGTGTTATTGTTGATGGTGGTGGTGGGGTTTTCATACAAAAAAAAAAAAGAGCCCAAATGGTTTATGTAACGAGTAAGGGAATAAACAGATCTTTCTCATCCACCTGCATCTTCACTATTATATCACTCTCTAATTGCAATATTAGAGGCAAAAATGGGCAGAATTCCCACCTGTTGACAGTTTGTGCACATTGTGCACATGCATGTGTGTACATGTGAGTGTGTCTGTACAGTGTGTGTGCACGTGTGTGTGCACATGTGCACTGGAGCCTGGCAGCAGCAGGGGAGGCGCCTGGCTCTCTTCAGGCGTATCTGCAGGTGTAACTTGAAGTAATTGATCTGTTCAGGGAGCTCCTGAGATGGACTCAGGGAAGGAGCAGCAAGTAAGACATAGTCATCTCCCCCATATGTAGATGAGGGCACGGAGGTGGGCGGGAGAGAAGCAGCTCCTCAGTAATGAGATCACAGGGGAAAGGCCTTGGATGAGGGGCCAGACAGCCCTGCTCTCCCAGAGAGGGTGGGGACTGGGAACGAGGCTGCATCCTGCCTCGTCAGTTACAGTTGCTCTGTCACTCTGGGAAGGGAGGCAGATGAGGCAGAGAGCTTCCAAAATCTCTCATCTCCAGTCCTTCTAGGTGGTTGTGGAAGGGTGTGAGGACGGCCAAACTGGAGGGTCAGGGTTGATCGCCTTGCAGTGTGGAGCCCGGCCTGGACCTGCATTGTGCAGGTGACCAAGTAGCTTTGGGGGAAGGGGTCCAGGGGGTGGGGCTTTGTCTACTAAGACCCACAGCCGCATCCTGTATGGCAATGTTGGTATGCAATGTGCAGAGACTTGAGACAACGTGAAATGGACCATCCACTTCACTTGGAAAGACAGGAGGGCAGAAAATCAGATCGGGAGATCTCGTTAGCTGCACACTTGTGAGAAGGGAGATATTCGTGGCTTCTCTCACACATTAGACTATATTCCTCCTCAGGCATCAAGGAGGTGACATGAATGCACTGATAGCCTAGCATCTGTCAGCTGGGAGGCACAACAGAGTCAGAGCCCTTATTAATCACTGGGAGATTAGCTGAGGGGTCAAGAAGCCAGGCATGAGGCTTTCCAGGGCGGCTCAGCCTGCACAGGAGACCTTTCCTGGATTGGACAGAGGTGCTGCCATCTTGAAGCTCAGATAGAGTAGTTAGAAAATTAACTGACCTAGTACAAGATCTATTTACATATATCAAAAGATCCTGGGTAATAACATCTCATGTTTGTGCAGCATGCCACATTTGTCAAAGGGCTTTCTCCTTAATGTCTTACTCGGTCCTCAAATGAAGAGGCCTTTGGTGAGGCATTGCTGTGTAATTTTGGACGTGGTCACAGCTTTGGGTGGAGTACTGGGCTTGGAATCAGACTGTCCAACCCACAGCAGGTCACTTAGCTGCTCTGGATTGGCTTTCTTCCTCTACGAAGGTCAGGGCTTGGACTAGACCATTTTCCCAGAGGCAGCACTGCTGACATTTTGGGCAACATCATTGCTGTGGGGGCGTCTTTTTCCCTGCACCCGGATGCTAAGCGAGCATCCCTGGTCTCAGCTCACTAGATGGCAGTGGGACTCCCTTCTGCAGAATGTCTCCAGGCATGGCCAAATGTCCCCTGCAGAGCACACTGCTGGGCTGGAGCACGGCAGGATGATGCACTCGATGAGCTGGATTTTAAGTTTTCAGGTACTTTACATGTCTGCACAGGGAGACTACATCAACAATTACCCAGCAGTCAATGGGTCATCACTGACCCTCTCTGTAATTCCAACTGAGATCATCAAGCACCGACTGAGTTTCTGAGCTTAGCACCCTGCATGGCACAGCTTGTTTAGCACTCAGCTGCAAACCAAAAGGTTGGCAGTTCAAACCTATCCTGACGCCCCTTAAAAAAATCCTGGTGGTCTGCTTCAGAAGAGCTGGAGCCATGAACACCCCAGGGAGTGAAGAGATGTAAACATGAATGTGGATGTGACTCTAGGTATAGCTACAACCAGTAACCATGGAATCAACTACAGCATGGAATCAACTTCAACTCTTGGCCCCCTTGTGTGTCCAAGCAGAACTGTGCTCCCCAAGATCTTGAAAGGCTGCTTGGTCTGAAGTAGATTGGCAGGCCTTTCTTTTGAGGTGCTGCTGGGTGGACTCAACCTTCCAAGCATGCTATTAAAAGCCAATTCGTCACCTGTGTGCATCACTGAAGACACACGGACACAGGGAGCAGTGCCCTGGCTGGGGCACTGGAACAGCGCTGGCATGCAGTGAGTGCTGCCCAGTTAGCGAACAGGTCTTCCCTTGGTACTTTCTCAGGTCTGTGCGAAGCTTTCTAAGCATCCCGAGTTCTAGGCCTGACTCTGCTGCCAACTAACAGTGTGACTTAGTCTCTTGCCCTCTCTGGGCTTGATAACAAAAGCAGGGCAGGCCAGCCACAGATATCGTGTGGCTAGCAGGGGAAAGCCGTTGAGGACACAATTGCAGATGGAGTTCATCCTTTGGACTCATCACCCCTCCCCCCTACCTCCCCCCACCACTACACACACACACCTTTTCAACTACACCGGATGGGTTCTAACTTTCCGGCACCAGAAAAGCAGACCTTGAGTGTTTCCCTTTATGGAATGTAGGCCATCCCTGCTTATGTGTCACATTCAGTCCCCGTTCTTCTGCCTACTCCTGTCCCTCCTCCAGTCATCAACAGTAAGTGGCTGCAGGGCGGTTTCCCAGCAGGGCTGTGCTCAAAGATTCATAATGCTGGGCTTTCCTTTAGTTCTCCACAGTCTTGGGCTTGGAACAATCCAGGCATTACCTTATCAACTGCTCATTTTAGGGGGGAAGGGCGGGGCCACTGGAAACACCATATGGGCTCAAACCTTCTCTGCACGCATGTGAGGGGTTTCCAGGAGTTCGAATTTCAACTTAAGTGATTTATTTTTTGTTTTTTAATCATGTGCCTGGCACCTGCTGGACATTTCTTCTATAGTGTTTTGTTGTTGTGAACCCCATTTCTAAGATCGGAGATAGAAGGGTTAGGCACAATAGGCAGTTTAATTGACTAAATCTGGGGTGTGAACCTGCTTCTATCTGATTCCACATAGCCCTCACTCATTTTAATGGCGGTGTTATGAAGTGTGTGGGTTCAGCAGCCGCACACTGCCTCATCTCGCCTCCTGGTTGATGGTTTGTGTAGCCTTACGTGAGTTGTTTAATCTCTTACTAAGTTTGTGAGATCACTACTTTTATTAACTTCATTTTACCGAGGCTGTGAGAGGTTAGGGGAGCAAAGGCTAACAGATTGCCTGGCATATAATATGCAAATGATAGTCAAGATATATAACTGTGTCTCTGTTCTTGGTTCTGTCAGTACCTGGTGTGGCCACAAAGGAGAAACCTGGTTTCCTGCTATTTTGAGCATCTAGTGTGAATGACAGGAGATAAGTCACATGCTAATGAACCCTGGTGGTGTAGTAGTTAAGCACCATGGTGTCAGGCTATCAAAGGATATAGCGTCTGGGATCTTAAAGGCTGGAAGATAAACAGGGGGCCATCTAGCTAAGAAACAACAAAGCCCCCATGGAAAAAGCACACCAGCCTACCCCGACATGATCGCTGAAGACAAAGTGGGTGCATAAGCACATGCGAGCATATTTTCTTGATGTGCACTCACCCTTTACATACAACTCTCTTATACATACGTGTTTCTGTGGATTTGTTTCTCGAATGCACCCAGACTAACATAAGCAGCGTGGAACGCATTTAAGAAGCCTAGACAAGGGCAGGGCAGGATATTCGGAGGGACTGGATCCAGAATTAGAGAGGAAGGAGCCCTGGTGGCAAAACGGGCTGCTAGCTCCCTGTCCCAAGGGGGACAATGAGACTGCTGGCTCCCATGAAGATTTACAGTCTTGAAAACTCCATATAGGGTCACTGCGGTTGGAATCCACTGGACGGCAGTGACCTTTTGGGATTGAAGGTGGAAGCCACCAATGACTTCCTGCCATTGAGCCAAGGAGCCTCCGGAGAGTGTGTGAACTTCTGGAATGCAGTGAACAACCTCTGCACATCTGCTTTTCTTGCTGCCCAAGTCAGGCCCTTGGCCTTTGCTTAAACATATTCATCCAGAAGTGAACCATCACAGCTGCTCCCTCGCGAAGCTGGGGGCTGAGCTCTCTGGTTCCACTCTGTCAGCATTTCTGGTCCGGGTACCTCCCCTCTGCCCCGGCACAGGCAATGTACTTTTGGAAGCAGTGCTCCCTGGGTAGTGGGTGTGATTTGTCTCCTCTGGTCTAACATGATGAACGCTGAGAGGGGGTGGATACTAGGGGGTTAAACTCCCTGAACTTTACCTAACTCAGGGGAAAACTTATTATTTAAAGTAAGTTTTAGACAGAATCTTTAGAAAGATAAATTGTTAACTTTATGTACACAATTACTCCCCAACACATAGGCTCAACCTCATAGGCTGTGGATGACCTTGATCAGGTGCTCAGTCACAATGGGTTTCTATCAGCACTGAGAGTTCAGCTCTCTCAACTCTCCAACTGGTTATTAGCACCATAGTCTCATTTCTATTTATGTATTTACTTCGTTTTTAGGGGGAAAAGACTCCCAATTCAACTATATTTTATTAGGAACTCCTTTGCTAAGTTTTACACAAGAAAAAGGCACAAACTGCTGTTCTGGATGAAGGAGAGCATCGCATGAGGCCCCAATGGTGTCGGAAGGACCCACAGCCACAGTTACTTAAATAAAATGACACCCATTCTGTCCTGCTGACTCTGACTCATAGTGACTCTGTGTAGGGATCCTGAAGTGGCTACCTTTACAGGAAGCAATAGCCTCATCTTTCTCCTGTGGAATGACTAGTGGCTTTGAACCAGCGACCTTGCTCTTAATAGTCCAACACTATACAGCATTACCACCTGGGCTCCTGAAAACTTAAATAAGACATAGAAAACAAACAACTTTGTCACAAAATTGTGACTGAAGACAGATCAATTCATGGAGTTTCAGGAGGGCCTGTGAGAGCATGAGTGGGACCTTCATTGGGATGTGCACACTACCGTATATCGTTGAGTCTGGCCCGGGGAGTGGACGCAAGCACACTGCCTGAGGGACAAGCTTTCCACTGCCAGTCAGCAGTAGGAAAGAACTCAATGGCGGCTGAATCTGTGGCCCCTCAAAATGGATGTAGGGTCTCCACATAGACTCTCACTGTGAGCCACAGCCTATTGCTCAAAATTTAAGCTCAAATACGACTTAAACGCCAAACATTCTGTTTCCTTAAAATCGGGTACTGCCAGGATCAGCTAGAAGTCTGCATGACCTATCAGATCTCAACGCCGATCTCAAATCACTTCACATGATCCATTCTACCAGTCATGTCAAGGACAACTAGAGGTCTGCATGAGGGAGCCCAAATCGCCTCCTCACTTACCCATTCCAGAGGCTGTGCCTGTATAACCTATCGACTAACACATTCCCAAATGCCGTGGTTATGAAACCAACCATCATGCTGGAATAAGGACCAATCACGATGCAAGGGTCAGGGTCAATGGGAAAGCAAAATAGGGGCTGAGGGGAGTCAAGAAGGGTCCCTTCACTCAATCCCTAAACCTGATCTAATGTCACTAGACTGGGGTCTTCCTCACATCTCAAGGGCACCGGATTCATGATTGAAGTGGATTGTGCTTATTCAATCTTTGTTCTGCTTGCTGTCCTGCTGTGCTGCATCCTCTTCTTGCTTTTTGTGCATGGCTCCCTCTGTTGTGGTGACAAATGGCTTGAGAGGGATTTGACATAGGGAGAAAGCCCACCCACATCAACTGTCCCCAGAAGCAGACACTAAGTCCATTTCTCTCACCTCACAGAACTATGCACACCAAACACTGAGACACTGGTAGGGCTGCCTGGGTGGGGAACCCTTAGTGCAGTGGTTCTCAACCTGTGGGTTGCGACCCCTTTGGGAGTCATATGACCCTTTCACAGGGCTTACCCAATTCATAACTGTAGCAAAATTACAGTGATGAAGTAGCAAGAAAATCATTTAATGGTTGGGGGAGGGGGGCATCACCACAACAAGAGGACCTGTATTAGGAAGGTTGAGAACCACTGCCCGAGAGTGTTTAGGACTTTGCTGCCCTCAAGGTCATCAGACATTCCTGAAGGCAGAGCCACTGCAGGAAGCCCTTCTGGGAAATGCCCTGAAGACAGGTCTCAACCAACTCCACCCTCACCCTCCGAGATCCTAATCATAGGACGCATGGAAATGCTCCCTGCCACTTTGAAGACTGTAAGTCCATGGGAGCAGAAAGCCTCCTCTTTCTCCCTAGGAGTGGTGGCTGGTGAGTTCAAACTGCTCACCTTCTGGCTAACATAACCCACAGACCAGCTCCCCCTGAGCTCAGTTTGGTTTGCCGCACAGCACACATTGTGTGGCACCTTCTGAAATAGCTATGCATATGTGCAGGTTGGGGGGATTTCGCACAAGATGCAGATTTCCACCCTCTCTTGGAAAAAATAATTTTTGCAAAAGGCTTGTATTTTCTTCTGGATCTGAGTAGCAGCTACTCTCATGAAGTCATAGCACATACATTCATGCTACAGTCCTCCCAACTCCCTAATGTCTTACGCCGAGTCTGCTCCATGCTTTTCTGTGTCCTGCATGGCAGCTGTAGGCACCCAAGGCATGGGCTCTGCAGCCTGGGTCCAAATCTCTCCTTCCCACTTCCTCACTGTGTGGTCCTAGGCTCATGACTTTATCATCCTGTGCCACTGATTTTTCATCTGTAAAATGAGGCCAGAATAGAGTCCACAAATAGGCTTGTTAAGTGGAATAATTGAATTATTATACACAAAAAGCTTAGAACGGTGCTTGGCATCTTGCAAATACTATTAGGTGGTTTAGCATAGGGACTGGGTCATCCATTACATATGCTCAGGTTCAAACTTCCGGCCAGGAAGGGGTGGTACACCTAGGTGGGCATTACACCTGGATTGGCCCATCTGGGCCAGGTGAATTCAATCCAGCCATTGGTGTTGACCATGACCGTCAACCATGCCTCCCTATGGAGGAATTGAAAAGGCAGGATCTTGACCGCTCCGATGTCTCCCTTCACCCACTTTTCTGTTGTCCGTCCCCCAGGGAGGAGGTCACATGTAGATACTTGTAATCAGTTCCCTCTTTCCAATCCACCCTCCCACAACCCTCTCAGTATCACCACTCACAAATGTGATGTTTCCAGACTGAAATAGAATAAGGACGAAAGACCTGATCATCTCCATCCACACATCGACCTCTGGGCCGCCATGGTTGGCTTCCCCACCCAGACCTGGTGATAGCACAGACTGGCATAGTTTGCTCCGCTTCCCATGAGGTGCCCATGAGAGGCTGACTCGACAAACACGGTCAGGATCAACAGCTTGAACTTCTTTCTGGGTCTACAGAAACAAGAACAACCTTCTGAAATGAGGTCCCATTGCTATTTGGGAGTGGGAGAATGCCTTTGTGACAAGGATTGTGCTCTGGATCCCAAAGGCGACTTTTAAACACAGCCACATAGCAACTCCGGAAATTGCCATAGTAGAAGCCAGGTTTAAAAAAAAAAAAGCTCTACTGACTTGCTCAAAGGAGGCCAGAGGTGGATGGGGGTGGGGTGGGGTGGGGTGGGGTGGGAGTCTCCTCTGGAATTGAGAAAATGTGTTTCCTTACATATTTGTCATGTCTTTTGGTCCTGAACGAAAGGGGGGAAAAAGCAAACGAGAGGAGGAACCGGCGACTGACAGTTATCTTGTTGGTATTCCCACAGCATCCCCTCCTTAGGCACTTGCTGCCATCTCATCCAACTCCACTCAGTATATTTTCACCCAGCAATGATGCAGAAATGTCTGTGTACTCCAGTTTTATTGTAGTCGGGCAGCGTTTACGGGTTTGACTTTCAACTCAGCATGGCAGGACGTCTAGAAGCAAATATAACCAGCACCTGCTCTGTCTGTGCAGTGGGCAGGCAGTGACGGATTCCCAGCTTGTGGAACACTAGTGCCCCCTCCCAGCTCAGGATAATGATGGTGACACTCGGCCTCCTTGTTGTCTGGGGGAGCTCTAGGGGCTCTCCTCTGAAACCTCATATTATTGGCATTTCTCTGAGTGAACACATCAAATTAGTGACTGTAAAGGAAGGCGTAGGAGATGATTATTGGTGACAAGACAAGCCTCAACCACCTCCAGAGAGCATGTCTCCTAAGTGCAAAGTATGGAGAGGGAGGAAACAATTGATCACAAATGGAATAGGCTCTGAGTCTCGACACACAATGTATGTGCGTGGTCACTGAGGCGCCAACGTTATGGCTGGAGGACGGATATGGTTTGTGCAGCCGTGATTGCCATCCAGAACGTGCCGTGCTATTGTGAAAAATGATTTTTTATTCTGAGCAAATCTCTGGTTCCACTTGCTTTAATGCTTCGCCAGAGAGCCGGGGACTCTGGGAGGGGTGGGGACGCACAGGGCTGGGCTGACCTCAGGAACTCATGTGTAAAGGGCTTTTTCTCACTTGGAAGCAGGCTGGGTTCACAGCTGTTCTTTCTGGTAAAGCTTGATTCTGAACCTTGCCACGTCTGAGTCCGAAGAGGGAAATGAAGGTGACAAATGCCACGAGGAGCCCTGGGCACATCTTGGCTATGGTCCTGCTTAAGTCTGTTTCATTTGAATCCCAATTTTAACTTTCCTCCTTTCTGGGTTCCGAAGCATCAGATGGGTGCCAAACGCTTCCACGGACAACTAAAGCTGAACAAGGTGGAGGCAGATGACGAGCAACTGGAGGTTGGTGTTTGGGAGACTGAACACTTGGGCTTCCTAGGCCAGTCCAGCTGGCGTTTAGAGTTCTGTTTTAGATTCCACTGAAATATCCTCGTGTCCAAGGACCAAGTGGCTCCTAAGTCCAGAATTTCTGTCACATGTCTCACCAAGGAGAAGCTGGGCCAAAATGCATTGAAGAATAAAGCAGGAGCTTGGCTTGTGAATCCACTCTCTGATTCTGAAATTTCAAAGGCTCCGTACACAGACATTTCAACACTGAAAGCACAGCAGGGAAAATCAAAGACTTGGGCTTCCTCCTTGCCCCTCTTTTAGGGCTTTTATGGTTTTCCAAGGCGCCTCCTTGAGCCGAGTGTTGTATAGGTCATGTTTAAAAGTGTCCTAGTTCTGAGAGACTTGCTGTTCTGCTTTCTTTTGCAAGGAGACCCGGTTTCTTGTCTTGTGGCCAAACACAGAGCACAGATGTCTGTGGGCCCCCTTCCTTTCCCCTGACCTTTGCTCTCTTCTCTGGATACCCTACCGACCTGTTCTCCCTTACAAGATCTGAACTGCTCACACACTTCGTTAAATTCTCATCCTAGCGAGAAGCATCTGAGCATCTTATTAGAGCCTGTATGAGTTCTGTTCTGGATGCCTATTTGTGCAACTTCAGGTCTCTGGCATGGAAACGTCCCATGCCCACAGACCCACACAGGTACTATAAACTGCAACAGTAGTTTAAGGGTTAAGGTGGTCACAGGGAACACTGGGGCCCGTGTCTCCTGGTGAACCACACAGGCTGTCTAAAGGGGCTAGTTCCATCTCAATGTAGCCATGCAGGAATGTAGACCGGTTAGGTAGCAAGACAAGGGGTTGTTCCTCTCCATGCTTAGGGGGCCCCCTATGGGAGGTTGGAAGCCAATGCGGGCTAAGCCCAAGCCAGGAGAGCTTAATTGACGCCTCCCAGCTGAAAGCCCTTAAAAGGCTGGAATCTGGAGACCACCGCCCCTTCCCTTCAGCTGCTTCTCTGCCTTCCACTCAGCAGGGCTGGGTGTGCAGTGTCATGAGGGTGCCCGTGTTCAGTTTAGTGTAACGCCGGAACCTTCTTCTCTCATGTATATAAACCCACTCGGATTACCAACCAGGCTTTGGTGTGAATTTCTTTCTAGTGTTTAGCCAAGGACCGAGACATTTCCCACCCGAGAAACCTAACAGACCCAGACTTACAATAAACCCATATTTTTATTTATAAGGCAAGAGGTGACCAGGTCTAGACAATAATGGTGAAGAGGGCCTTGGGTTTGAGAAAGATTCTGAAGTAGAATCCATAACCCTTAGAAATGTATTGGCCTTAGGGGAGGGGCAAATAGGGCTGGATTGAGAAAGTCTCTGGCATCCAGTTCTGACTTGACGTCTGGATCCTGAATCCTTCAGGGCCATGACCTTGCCCTCCAGCCAGACCTTCCAATAGCCATCTTCTCAGAGCCTTGGTAAGTTCTCATAATACATTACACCTGCCGTCCTGTGAGCAGCTACCAAACCCAGGCACTGTTTTCAAAGACAAGCTCGCTCTCTCTACCCCTAAGAGCAGGTAGTTTGGGGATGATGGATATGAGATACCACAGAAGACAAATCTGTTATCTTCCATGGTGCACAAAACATGCTGTCACAACCAGGACTCGTGACAATCCCTCAGTTTCCTAAATTGCTTCACTGCTACTTTTTAATTAAGCCCCATGGGATTGTCATATATTGATAAGAGGGATGACCCTGAACTAGATGCATAAATTAAAGCTTTCCTCATCCTGTGCTTTTATATGAATGTGTTAATTATTTTGTCATTAGGGAGAATAATGGAGGGATGGAGCAATAGCAAACGGAGTTTGACAAAGTGTTGGTGTTTGCTGCGGCAAACGTGGTGCGTGTCAGATACAATCCGTCACCCAGTGAGTCTGCAATTAACACCAAGGGACAAAGGTAGGATTCCCTGTCATAAATAGCCTTCCTCCCAGATGCTAATGGGGACCCAGCAGGACCCGCTGTTGTGTTGTCTCAGTTGTACACAGGCCCTTAGAGGAGACAGAGCTGGTGTTTGAAACGAGTCTTGTTTGCCCCCAGTTGGCTCACACATTTGTTTTTTAAATGGCATGATCACTAGCATTTAAACACAGGGTGATGTCATGTAACAATCTGCAGCTTCTGAGAAATGGGGAGGCCCGACTTTGCTTGTTGACAGTGCAGAGGGACTGGGGGAGCAGTCAGATATGGTGATCAGAGTTTGGAATCCTTGCTTTCCAAGTACATGTGTCAAGGAGTTCAAGGGTTCAGAAATTTAGGAGGGAAGTTCCAGAAGACAAGTTTGTGTGGTTGATAACAAACCAATATAGGGGTTGAGATTTCAATCTTTTGGCTATTTATTTTGTGCTTGGTAGCCAACCAGCCCAGAATTCCTGACCTCGCCGACCTTGTGAAACAAGGACCATTCCAGAGTGACATAGAAGCAAGCACGGAAGCGAGGGCAGCCATTAGCCCGAATGCGTAGGGGTCGGGAACAAAGTGCTTTCTGTAGAACAGCTCCAGAAGGCAGACCTTTGGCTGGAAAACCTGTTAGGGAGCTAGCATAGGGACTGGCAGGCCCATTACACATGCTCAGAGGTCCGAGCTAGCGGCTCATGAAGCAGTGGCTCACTGCATGCTCAGAAGTTCAGGTTTTCAGCCAGGAGGGGGAGCTATGCCTGGGTGGGCGCTGTACCTGCATTGGCTCACCTAGGCCAGGTGAATTTCATTCAACAATTCAGCCAATGGGGTCGACCCACGTCATTGACCACGCCTTCCTAACCACTCATAAAACTCACGGGGTTCCCAAACCAGGCCTCAGCGTGAGTTGTTTCTCGCGTGGAGCCGAGGACCGAGGCACACCCGTCCCCGGAGAGGTTGAACAGAAAGCAGTGCTGTGTGACTCTGAGCTATGAGGTAAGCCGGCCCCAGGAGTGGGCCCTCCCATGTTGGTTTCACGGGTTTGGGGCCCCTCTGGGCTCCTTTGACCTCACCACCCTCGCGAGAATTGTTGGGTTGAATTCACGTTGTCCGTCTTTGCGCCGTTTCTTGCTGGTGTCCGTCTTTCCGCCGTTTCTTGCTGGTGTCCGTCTTTGCGCCGTTTCTTGCTGGTGTCCGTCTTTGCGCCGTTTCTTGCTGGTGTCCGTCTTTGCGCCGTTTCTTGCTGGTGTGCGGGACTTGACGTGCCTCTCTGTGCCTGCTTTCCCGGGAACTCGCCTGCCTTCCCGGGCTGCATTTGTGAGGGTGCTGGGACGCTGCTGCCTGGAGGCTGGGAGGATTTTGACTCCCAAAGCCTTCTCGAGGCTCGGTGTATAAGGTTTATTTGGACGCGAAAACAGAATCAAAGATGCAATTAACGAAGTTTTAGAAGCAGGCTTTATTGAGAAGCTTGTGGGCGGGTTCAGCAACTCAGGGTATTGAGCTATTGAAGCCGCGCAGGGGGGAAAAATCCTGGCCGCGTTTTTATGCCCACTGCTGGCAGGCACAGCTGGGGAGGATCAAAGCTGGGGAGCGTCTGCGCACACAGGTGCTTCAGAAGGGAGAAGGTCGTTAATCTTACTTATATGTCAGGGACGCGTGGAGTGACCATATCTTCAGAAAACATTCTGGCTTTGGGACCAGCTGGTTCCAGGAATTTGGGGTTGAGCAGGGGAGGGGGTCGCTTAGGGGAGAGCCTTGAGAGCTAA